>NC_134691.1:146490003-146818753 GCF_050947455.1 Rhinoderma darwinii | reverse complement strand
ACTCCGCTCCAGAAGGAGGCATGTAAGTACTGTCGGTAACAGTTTATTACATAGGCCTTAGTTACTATAGTAACTTTTCATTGATGTGGTGCGGGGGGTCGTGGGCTCCCTGGCTTCGGGGCCCGGTCGCAATTGCCCACTGGGTTAAAGTAATGTTCTTGAAAATGTGAAAATTGCTGCTAATGTTATACATTTTGTAACGTCCTAGAAGAATAAAAGGGCGTTAAAAAAAATGTAGAAGAGAAAAGTACACATATGGAAAATGTTAATTGATAACTATTTTGTGTGGTATAATTATACATCTTAAAAGCAGATAAAAACAAATTTAGAAAATGCTAATTTTTAAAAAATTTCTAATTTTTTTAATCTTTTTCACAAATAAACACGGAATGCGTCGTCCAAATTTTACCACTAACATAAAATACAGTATATTACGACAAAACAATCTCAGAATCGCTTGGATAAGTAAAATCACTACAAAGTTCTAACAATATAAAGTTCTAACCATATAAATTGAGACTTGTCAGATTTAAGAAGTAAGGCTCTGCCAGGAAGGTCAAAACTGCAGTGGCAAAGGGTTAAAGTGTACCTTCAAATATAAAACAAGATTTAATAAATTAAGCTAAAGTAAGAAACTTAGTAATAAATCTTATTATAGAAAAATGCCTCTTTCTCCACTTATCAGGCTCCTTTCCTCTCCCCCCCCCCGTTTTTTTAACGGTTTACTCACTCTAAGTGGCGTAGCTATAGGGGTCGCAGCGGTCGCAACTGTAGGCCCGTAGGCCCCCCTCATCACACTAGCGCTGCAATGATTACTCTACATTGCTGGGTCCCTGCTGGGGTACAAAAGAGACCCAGTAATGTAGCTTAAAGCATTGGTGGCAGCTCAGCTGTCAGAGAGTCATTGCGCGGAGGGGGAACAAGAGGGTGGAAAATGATTAATAGATGAATCCACCCATCTTACGAGACCCAGGTCCACCCACTGTACTGTCCACCCAATCAGCTCACTTCTTGCTGTTTCCCTCTTCCTCGTGACCTGTGCAGAGGGAAAGGAATGGCTACAGCAAGAAGATGGTGTGCATGTCTGCTCCACCCCGGCAGTACCAGCTGCTCTCTGACCCCACAGCAGATATAAGTAGCAACTAGTAATCCAGCTATTAACCCCTTCACTGTGTGTACGTATGTCTGTCATGCTGAGCAGTCACACCTCAGGGCTGACCGTTTAGCATAACAGACAAAGTCTATCTATCTATCTATCTATCTATCTATCTATCTATCTATCTATCTATCTATCTATCTATCTATCTATCTATCTATCTATCTATCTATCTATCTATCTATCTATCTATCCATCTATCCATCTATCCATCCATCCATCCATCCATCCATCCATCCATCCATCCATCTATCTATTTATTTTTATCTATTTATCTCCATTTATCAATGTCTATCTATTTATCTCATATCTATTTTCTATCTATCTAGAAATATATATATACATTTATACATTATATAGACAGTGAAGGAAATAAGTATTTGATCCCTTGCTGATTTTGTAAGTTTGCCCACTGTCAAAGACATGAACAGTCTAGAATTTTTAGGCTAGGTTAATTTTACCAGTGAGAGATAGATTATATATATAAAAAAAAAAAAGAAAATCTATCTCTCACTGGTAAAATTAACCTAGCCTGAAAATTCTAGACTGTTCATGTCTTTGACAGTGGGCAAACTTACAAAATCAGCAAGGGATCAAATACTTATTTCCTTCACTGTATATATGTATATATATATATATATATATATATATATATATATATATATATAAATAAACACACACATACATATAATGGTGTAACTATAGGGGTCGCAATTGCTACCAGGCCCTGAAGCCAGGGGGGCCCATGGCCTCCCACACCACGTCTATAAAGAGTTACAATAGTAACTGGGGCCTTTGTAATAAACTACACGGGCCCCTGTTACTATAGTGACTGACAGTACTGACCCTCCTCGTTTCGGAGCACAGCGGAGGTCCTGACATCTCTTCACATCATGACGTCACAACGCTGTGCGCCGCGCACAACATCCCGACTAGATGGAGTCAGGACCTCCGCTGCGGCCGGAGCCGAAGAGGAGGGTGAGTATACTATTACTGTCTGCTGGGGGCCCTGTGAATCGCGCTGTGTCGGAGATTCACAGTGTGGGCAAGTGTGATACTGTCTGCTGAGCCACTGTATCTAATCCTATCACTAGCTTTAGGATCGTAGTGCTATAGATCTGCTGTCTCATATATATGTATGTATATAAATACACACACACACACACACACACACACACACACATTTATTTTTTGGGTGGGGGGGGAGATATGTATTGGGGCTATTGCCCGTGACATATTAAGACCTTAGTGACACGACTGGCTGCTAGTGCTGCATCGTTTAGTCACTGAAAGCTGAGGGCTGTCGGCCATGAGAAGAAGTTTGAGGGGGCCCAAGAAGAACTTTTGCACCGGGGCCCATGAGCTTTTAGCTACGCCCCTGCTCACTCTGAATTCACTTATAGAATCCCTAGAGCAGAGAGAATACAGATTCACTACTTCACAGAGAGATCAGGTTACAGCTGCCCATAGAAGTCTATGTTCAACGGAGAGGGAAGCAAAAGCAGAAGACTACCTAACAGTCTCCTATACACCCTATACACAGCACACAGAGAAGATCCATTATACAGAAGTAAGAAGCATTGTAGCTGAGAATCCAGCACTGAGGTAATGTAGTAAAACATTTCTGGGACATGTAGTTTATAGGCTCTCTATAATGTCTATTGTAAGCAGCCCAGCAGCAATAGTACGTTGAAAGAACACTGTGGGGAATATATTAAGACTGGTGTTTCAACCTCTTAATAACTGTGGCACATTTTTGGCTGTCTGAGTGACAGAAATTAAAATCTGAGACTGAAGCCGCGCTCCCTACCCCTAGACCACGCCCCCTTTTTTAAGAGGTGCACACCTCTTAATAAATTTGGCACATCTTTGGCCCTCCCATTTTTAATAACCAGCCAGAAACACAACAGCAGGCTGGCATTAGCAGGGTGGGGTCACTGTTTTTGGGCTCTCCCAGCCTAATAATACCAGCCTGTGGCCGCTTCAGTTCTCGACCATCAGTACAGATGGTCGGGTATTATATCGTACCCGGTTCCCCTGGTGCTGGTGGGTATCGGGGTAATAATGAGGGGTTAGTGAAAAAGGCCTTCATCGAAGTAGTCTTCGAATCCAATGTAGTCCAACAACCGAACCTGTAAAAATAAGCACAAAACATTAGTAACACATGTGGTAGGCTTAGATACATGGCACATGTGTGATACTGTCTGTTGGACCTGTATCTAAGCCTACCATCTATTATACTAGACCAAAGAAAAGCTAGTCCATAAAGTGTATTACAGGACACACTACAGAAAACATCCCTAATAAGAAGTGACAGTGTACCTGGGTCAAAAACGTATATATGCTGCAAAAATAGCTATAATAGCAATGAACAGAATTGTAGGACCATTGGAAACGCAATAATATTGTCTTAAAGGAAAGCAATCACCGGTATATTTGGCTACATGTAAGAGTCTGTGTTAAGCTTAAATTAAATTGTGATCTTTCTAACCACCTAGGAGCTAGGTAAAGCTGGCCTTTTGTATCTTATTGTGTAGATATTATTATACTATAATGTATCTATCTAAAATCTACTGTCATTGATTTTATGGCACAGTAGAGATGTTCCTGGGCCTTTAGAGGACTCCATATGATCTTTATGAATAAGCCTTAAAAGATATGCTCAGTTCACACTAGACTCACGACTTCAGTTTAGAATGAAAGCCATGACTGTAATGTTGGGGTAGGGAGACAGACAGGTGAGCCCTAATCTACCCGCCACTCAGTCCCTGCCTACTTGCAACGACCCGCCCTAGGCGACGGGGTACAACTGGGCGACGGTCCCTACACTCAATAGGTGCACGACAGACAAACAGACAAGGGTACAAAGAAGCCGGGGAAATGGGGAAGTTGCCTACGGGAACACCGTGAGCAACAAGCGAGGTGAACGAGCTGAGTCAAACCAGGAGATGAGCGAGGTACAAAAACGCAGAGCAGAAGAGTGGTCAGTAAAGCCAAGGTCAATAACAAGCAGAGGGTCAGTAGTTCAAGAAGCTGCAGCAGGGCCAGGAAACCAGCAGAGAAGAATCACAAGCAAAGGAGGAACAGGAAAGGTAGGTATAAATAGACAGAGGGCGGAAGCTAGCTCCGTCTGGCCAGGCTGTGATAGGCTCTCCCACTCCTAAGCCTGCCATCCTGGGTGGTGGAAGATGGAGTCAGTCTCACAGACATAGAAGCAGGTGCAGACTGATTACCTATGGGCGTTGACACAGAAGCTGTGTCTGGCAGATCCTTTACAATGACATTGTGACAGCAGTGACCAACGAATCCAAACAGTGACCTATGGACACCATTGGTGTACTGTTCAAGTTTCTGTCATTTTGATGGCAAGAACAGTAATGAATGCTGTGCTGTTCTTGCTGAAAAAAGTTACTGGAACACCGAAAGAAAGCTTTCAACACTAATAGGAACAGAGCCTCAACTTTTTTTTTTTATCTGTGGAAATGTAGAAAATAGTTTTAGTTTGTAAACATTCCCCTATGCCCCCTGAAAATCTCACCTGTATTTGATGTACTGTATATCTCTATTTTACTTTTTTTTTTAGTAAAAACAAAATTGTTTTCATCCCTACACGATTCTTCTATTTCTAAAAGTACGTTAGCTAAAAGCCTCTTAACCCAAATATTCTTCAATCATGGGTCTTTAGAAGATTACTGGCAATCATTTTAGGTTGAACTCGTCGTACATCTACAATAGCATAATTTATGAGAATAAAATGCTGTAATTGCTTAAGATTGTCAGACAATTAAATGGAATCATTCAACAGGACAGACCACTTTAGATGCCCTAAGTAAAAGACACTAGTAGATGCTCCAAACTTCCAATTTGGATGCCACTAAAAAGCTCACTTTGTATGTTAATTTAGTGGTCCGTGTGGGACTAAAGAGCCATTGATTCATCCATTCAAGGCAGGGCATTCAAAGTTCTGCTTGTCACCATTTGTAACAACGTCATTTGACAGATTATTTGTGTCAGCTTCTCATCGGTTAAGGTACCATAGCAGCAGCTCATATGAGCAATGGGGCTCTTTGCGCACATGAATATTCGTCCTTGGCTTTATATGTGCAATGTGCAAGCGCCCAATGCGGCTGGACTCCTTACCGAGACGACTCTGAAACCCTAAACCCGAACTACATAGCGACATGCTGGTGGTTTAGTGGCTTAAAACCTAGTGACAGGTTTCCTGTAATCTATTCTCCCAGTGTGCCTACGGCTAAAGACAAACATCAATCAAAGCTAAACAGTTAAAGCTATTATTCTATGTGATGCTGGCTGCTATCAACAGAATATAATTATTTTATTTGTGCTAACAAATGTATCATTTTTCAAATACCAGCAATAATTCTAACTGGAAAATAATACCACCCCCTGCTCCTGAACTGATTACCTGCAGTGAGTAGCAGAGATGGACACTTCCAATAACTGCTGAAGGTAATAATTCATAAATCAAAATGACATCCCATAGATCAGGTTTTTTATGCTCTTTTGCACATTTGTATTAGTCACCTTTAGGAAATGTTACGGCGGTCAGTGCAAGAACAGTTTCCAACAAAAATTGATCCTCTGCAAAAGTTAAGTTGTCACGTCCCTGTTGAGGCCTATATAGGTCAAAGATGTTCATATGCAAATTGATAAAAGTTTGATGTCCTTTTATAAAAAATATGGACAAGGATCTCATATTTCCTGTTTTTCTAACCTTAAAATCTGTAGTACAATACATTAACTTTATAATTTTTCTTAGGTGTATCCTTTATGTGTTACCAAATTAAATGGATGGACCCTTACTGTAAATCAGCAGTTAGGAGTCCGCTGGGCATTCCAGACATAGGAAGAGTCCATCTTATTTCTAGACGTGGAAAGCAATTCCAGCTCAATCTCGCTGATTGACCTACTCCACATGAGACCTACTCCAGAAAGAAGGCTACCAATCAATAGGAGTGACATACATTATCCCAAATAATTAGTTAGACAGTACAGAAATACAGAAGTCAGTATAGATTTTATAGCAAACACAATTCTATAATTTAGCAAACACTATTGTTTAGGAACATTACAGGGAAAATATTGTATCTATATAATGAGGTTAAATAGCAACGTACAATGAGAACAACTTGAGTCACACAAGACTCTAAGACATGTTCGGAACATAAATTATAGAACTATTCATATATTAAATCACAATGTGATAGGGAGAGAGTCTTACCTGCAAAGCTCCTGTAGACATTTGTTGTCAGCCTGAAGCTGAATAATGGGCCAAGTCGGCGTGCTTATATATTTACTGCGCAAGCGTCAGTAAGGAGAAGAGATAGTGAATGCCAGGAACTCCAGTATCATTGCTAAATAACGTGTCAGCATGACGTGGCTTGTCATCAATGCATGATAACCATCGCACAGTGCGCATCACTCCAGCAGATGGAAGGGGGCGCTGCGCTGGCTACTTTCTCCTGCTTGTGTTTCTGAAGCGCCCAACTTTGCAGCTGCCTTTCCGCCCGGGCGCTCCTTCTCTGCTCTCGGCGTAACTACCACTGTAGCAGCCATAGCGGCTGCTAAAGGGTCCCATGGCATGAGGGAGCCCGTGTCACCTGCCTAGATGGGCCCCCCTTGCCAGGTGGCGCCGCTATCAGCCGCTATGGCTGCTACAGAGGTAGTGACACCACATTCAATAGTATCTGTGTCCTTAGAACACAGATACTATTGAACACTATGGCAGAGCAGTGAGTTATCTCCCTGCTGTGGCATTTACTAGGCTACAGGCCATTCGGCCTGCAGCCTATCAGGCGCAGGGCCGGGAACCCTGCGCAGGCCAGCGTGATGATGTCACTGGATCAAGTCAGCCTACGCAAGGATCCCTTTGGCGTTGTAAAGCAGCTCTGTTCGTCGTGGGTATAAAGGTGGGTATAAAGTTTTTGTTTCATTTGTTAAGTGGTACTGTCTACAAGGGGGTGGGGGGGCTGTATGGCAATGTCTACAAGTGGGAAATGTGGGGGCTGTATTGCGCTGTCTACAAGGGGGATGTGGGGGACTGTATGGCACTGTCTACAAGGGGGAGGTGGGGGCACTATCTACAAGGGGGAGGTGGGGGCACTGTCTACAAGGGGGTGGTGGGGGCTGTATGGCACTATCTACAGGAAGGGCTGTATTGCAGAATCTTGGGCAGGTATAATCCCAGCAGGAAGCAGACAGATCAAAAATGCTGCTGAAGGAAAGAGCGTTTTTTTGGCCAAAATTACTACCAATACCCCATGTATTTTCCATGGTTACTTGCATTATATTTACTACTTTTTGGACGCAGCCAGGTCTTCAATGCTGGAAGAGCATGGTGTGTTGCTGTTTGGCATAGCAAGCAGGGCAGCCCGCTCTATGTATTATCATGGCGTTACAAATAGGCTGCTACATGGCTATATACGGAACCGATAAAAACAAGGACATATACAAAAACACCGAAAAAGGCCATACTTACAAATGGACACAGCCAGGTCAGCAATGCTGATGAAGGAGTGAGCAGGTGCTTTAAATAATAATAGCCACTCCCATTAGTCTTGAGGGGAGTGGTGTGTGGTGCATGGGATGTGTAGTAAGAAATAATAAATGAATAGTGTGTGCAAGTGTAATACTATAAGTGAAATATAGGGGGCAGTAATGAGTGAAGTGCCTCAATACAAATAAATGGATAATGGGGTGCAAGTGAGTGAAACATGGAGGGATAGTGTGTACGTCATGAGGCACAACGTGTATAGCCAGGTAGAAGCCTATTTGTGACGCCTTGAAAGTTCATAGAGCGGGCTACCCTGCTTGCTATGCCAAACAACAACACACCATGCTCTCCCAGCATCAAAGACCCGGCTGTGTCCAAGAGAAGCGAATATACATAATAATGAAAAATACCTGGGGTATTAGTGATCATTTTGGCCAAAAGGACGCAAGCTCGCAATCCACGACAAGGATCCCCAAACTTGCGAGTCCCTAACTCCTTAAACTGGAACAGAATGTTCCTGATGCACAGACAGAACCGATAAAAACAAGGACATATACAAAAACACTGAAAAAGGCCATACTTACAAATGGACACAGCCAGGTCAGCAACGCTGATGAAGAAGTGAGCAGGTGCTTTAAATAATAATAGCCACTCCCACTAGTCTTGAGGGGAGTGGTGTGTGGTGCATGGGATGTGTAGTAAGAAATAATAAATGAATAGTGTGTGCAAGTGTAATACTATAAGTGAAATATAGGGGGCAGTAATGAGTGAAGTGCCTCAATACAAATAAATGGATAATGGGGTGCAAGTGAGTGAAACATGGAGGGATAGTGTGTACGTCATGAGGCACAACGTGTATAGCCAGGTAGAAGCCTATTTGTGACGCCTTGAAAGTTCATAGAGCGGGCTACCCTGCTTGCTATGCCAAACAACAACACACCATGCTCTCCCAGCATCAAAGACCCGGCTGTGTCCAAGAGAAGCGAATATACATAATAATGAAAAATACCTGGGGTATTAGTGATCATTTTGGCCAAAAGGACGCAAGCTCGCAATCCACGACAAGGATGGCTATATACGCTACGCCTCATGATTTACCCATTATCCCTCCATGTTTCACACACTGCACCCACACTTAATGCATCACTCACATCCCTGACCCTTATGCACTATACCCAGTACTGCCCCCTATAATTTACATATTTAACACATGTTATTCACCACTTGTATATTATTCACAATTCATTTATTTTCATTTATGTACTATACTCAGTAGTGCCCCCCATATTTCACACATATTATTACTACTTGCACATTATACACAATTCATTTCTTTTTTACTACACCTCCCATGCACCACACACCACTACCCTCAAGGCTAGTGGGAGTGGCTATTATTATTTAACACACCTGAGCACTTTCCTTCAGCAGCATTTTTGACCTGTCTGCGTCTTTCTGGGATTATACCTGCCCAATTTGTGAGTATATGGCCTTTTTTTGTGTTTTTAATCTTATTCTATGTCCCACTTTTTTCTGTGGTGTAGTTTCAAGTTTGAACAGGGGGCTGTGTGTGGCACCCAGGGGAGGGGGGACATTATACTGTGGGGGGCCACTAAGGGGCATTATATTGTGTGGGGGCCACTAAGGGGACATTATACTGGGTAGGGGCACTACAGGGGGCACTATACTGTGTGTGGCACTTAGGGGGCATTATACTGTGTGGGCACACTTAGAGGACAAAATACTGTGTCCTTAAAGAGGCTCTGTCACCAGATTTTGCAACCCCTATCTGCTATTGCAGCAGATAGGCGCTGCAATGTAGATTACAGTAACGTTTTTATTTTTAAAAAACGAGCATTTTTGGCCAAGTTATGACCATTTTTGTATTTATGCAAATGAGGCTTGCAAAAGTCCAAGTGGGCGTGTTTAAAGTAAAAGTCCAACTGGGCGTGTATTATGTGCATACATCGGGGCGTTTTTACTACTTTTACTAGCTGGGCATTCTGACGAGAAGTATCATCCACTTCTCTTCAGAACGCCCAGCTTCTGGCAGTGCAGACACACAGCGTGTTCTCGAGAGATCACACTGTGACGTCACTCACTTCCTGCCCCAGGTCCTGCATCGTGTCGGCCACATCGGCACCAGAGGCTACAGTTGATTCTGTAGCAGCATCAGCGTTTGCAGGTAAGTAGCTACATCGACTTACCTGCAAACGCCGATGCTGCTGCAGAATCAACTGTAGCCTCTGGTGCCGATGTGTCCTCGCTCGTCCGACACGATGCAGGACCTGGGGCAGGAAGTGAGTGACGACACAGCGTGATCTCTCGAGAACACGCTCTGTGTCTGCACTGCCAGAAGCTGGGCGTTCTGAAGAGAAGTGGATGATACTTCTCATCAGAACGCCCAGCTAGTAAAAGTAGTAAAAACGCCCCGATGTAACACACATAATACACGCCCAGTTGGACTTTTACTTTAAACACGCCCACTTGGACTTTTGCAAGCCTCATTTGCATAAATACATAAATGGTCATAACTTGGCCAAAAATGCTCGTTTTTTAAAAATAAAAACGTTACTGTAATCTACATTGCAGCGCCTATCTGCTGCAATAGCAGATAGGGGTTGCAAAATCTGGTGACAGAGCCTCTTTAAAGGGGTTATAATATATTATATTATTAAGTATTATTATACTGTATGGAGCAGCTATGGGGCATTATACTGTATGGGGGCACTACAGGGGTATTATACTGTGTGGAGGGCACTAAAGGGGCATTATAATGTGTGGGGGCAATATACTGTGTGGGGGCACTTAGGGGACATTATACAGTGTGGGGGGCACTAAAGGGGGCATTATACAGTGTGGGGGCACTATAAAGGGCTTTATACTGTGTGGGGGTACTAAAAAGGGCATTATACTGTGGGGGTCATTATTTTTTTATGGGGAATTTTTTTATGATGGGAATGGGGCGCCAAAAGAAAATTTTGCACGGGCGCATCTATCCTACGTCCGGCCCTGGGGAGTCATCATGGCAGTCTGGACTGGATGATGTAGAAAAGAAAGGTGAACGACTATCAGAGAAGATAACCACCTGTTAGTCACTGAATGTAAATGTTTATTCTACCTCTGACTGATCAGTACTGTAGTCACTCTATGATCTGAAGCGAGATTATGGGTGGGACAATTTTTTTCTGTGAAACACAAACTCCTAGCATGCCCTTACCAATGTTCAGGCCTTACAAACTTATATGGCAGAGGCTAACCTGAATTTACAAATAATCCCTGTACTGAGCTATATTTGTGCCTGTATTATATATAGGTTTCTGAGTTTAGTTCTGGTACTGTATTTATGTACTCAGGTTGATTCTTGTGCTTTATTTATGTACTGAGCTTCATGGTTCTTGTGCTGTATATACGTACTGAGCTTGGTTTTGGCATTATGTTCTTGTATTGAGTTTCGTTCTGGCATCGTATTTATGTGCTGAGCTTGGTACTGGTGTGTTATCAGCTTGGTTTTCGTGCTGAGTATATGTACTGGGCTTTGTTCTGGTGCTGTATTTATGTTATGAGCTTGGTTCTGTCACTGTATCCATTAATTAAGCTTGAATATGATGCTGTGTCTGTACACAAAACTCTTGTTTGGGGGTTGTGTCAAACACCAGAGAGCCTGGATTTGCTCATGGATACTGCCTTTGGAGGCTCTGGGGGACCAGACAGAACAGAGGGAGATGCTGCAGGGAGAATCTTTCCTCATCAGAGGCAATAAGTACCACAGGGGGGCCTATTAACCATAGTCAGGAGGCCCTTCACCCCAACAGAGATAGACTTTGCAGTTAAATAAGGAGTTAATTGGCCCAAAGGTCATTTAATGACAGGACCCCAGTTATATTCATTTGTTGGAAACCCTCACATCCACACCCTCCCCCACCTGAGAGGAGTGTGAACAACAGCAACTTTGGTTGGGGATACAAAGGGGCAACATGACTACTGCATGGTGATGCAAAGGGGGAACATTACTACTGTATGGAGGCACAAAGGGGGACATTACTACTGTATGAGGGCCCAGAGGGAGGCAATACTGTGTGGGAGGCACAAAAGGGGACACTATTACTGTATAGAGCACTATTACTAAAGTTATTAAACCTTACTAATATCCCTTACTGAAGTGAAATCCTTACTGATATAAAAAAGAAAACACCACATTTTTCACATATGTATGTATATATATATATATATATATATATATATATATATATATACACTACCGTTCAAAAGTTTAGGGTCACTTAGAAATTTCCTTATTTTTGAAAGAAAAGCACAGTTTTTTTCAATGAAGATAACATTAAATTAATCAGAAATACACTCTATACATTGTTAATGTGCTAAATGACTATTCTAGCTGCAAACGTCTGGTTTTTAATGCAATAGCTACATAGGTGTATAGAGGCCCATTTCCAGCAACCATCACTCCAGTGTTCTAATGGTACGTTGTGTTTGCTAACTGTGTGAGAAGGCTAATGGATGATTAGAAAACACTTGAAAACCCTTGTGCAATTATGGTAGCACCGCTGTAAACAGTTTTGCTGTTTAGAGGAGCTATAAAACTGACCTTCCTTTGAGCTAGTTGAGAATCTGGAGCATTACATTTGTGGGTTCGATTAAACTCTTAAAATGGCTAGAAAAAGAGAGCTTTCATGTGAAACTCGACAGTCTATTCTTGTTCTTAGAAATGAAGGCTATTCCATGCGAGAATTTGCCAAGAAACGGAAGATTTCCTACAACGGTGTGTACTACTCCCTTCAGAGGACAGCACAAACAGGCACTAACCAGAGTAGCAAGAGAAGTGGGAGGCCCCGCTGCACAACTGAGCAACAAAGAGACATTAGAGACTCTAGTTTGAGAAATAGACGCCTCACAGATCCTCAACTGGCCGCTTCATTAAATAGTACCCAAACGCCAGTGTCAAGGTCTACAGTGAAGAGACGACTCCGGGATGCTGTCCTTCAGGGCAGAGTGGCAAAGAAAAAGCCATATCTGAGACTGGCTAATAAAAGGAAAAGATTAATATGGGCAAAAGCACACAGACATTGGACAGAGGAAGATTGGAAAAAAGTGTTATGGACAGACGAATCAAAGTTTGAGGTGTTTGGATCACACAGAAGAACATTTGTGAGACGCAGAACAACTGAAAAGATGCTGGAAGAGTGCCTGACGCCATCTGTCAAGCATGGTGGAGATAAGGTGATGGTCTGGGGTTGCTTTGGTGCTGGTAAAGTGGGAGATTTGTACAAGGTAAAAGGGATTTTGAATAAGGAAGGCTATCACTCCATTTTGCAACGCCATGCCATACCATACCCTGTGGACAGCGCTTGATTGGAGCCAATTTCATCCTACAACAGGACAATGACCCAAAGCACACCTCCAAATTATGCAAGAACTATTTAGGGACGAAGCAGGCAGCTGGTATTCTATCTGTAATGGAGTGGCCAGCGCAGTCACCAGATCTCAACCCCATAGAGCTGTTGTGGGAGCAGCTTGACCGTATGGTACGCAAGAAGTGCCCATCAAGCCAATCCAACTTGTGGGAGGGGCTTCTGGAAGCATGGGGTGAAATTTCTCCCGATTACCTCAGCAAATTGACAGCTAGAATGCCAAAGGTCTGCAATGCTGTAATTGCTGCAAATGGAGCATTCTTTGACGAAAGCAAAGTTTGAAGGAGAAAATTATTATTTCAAATAAAAATCATTATTTCTAACCTTGTCAATGTCTTGACTATATTTTCTAGTCATTTAGCAACTCATTTGATAAATATAAGTTGAGTTTTCATGGAAAACACAAAATTGTCTGGGTGACCCCAAACTTTTAAACGGTAGTGTGTGTATGTATGTATATATATATATATATATATATATATATACATATTGCAGCTCTGTAACAATTAATCTTCTCTCTCCGTGAGACTGGATCACTGTGACGGGAGAGTGAAGAGGGCTATAATGCTATATTCATACGACGTGAAAAAAAAAGTCCGTTAATAATGGATCAACTGTCAGTTTTTCATGGCTGTTTTGCAACAGTGTTTCTCAAAATTTGAATCCATGTTTTTCATGCCCATTAAAAAAATGGATGCATTTTATTTGTTAGGGTTTTTTTGTCCCAACCCCTTTAAAACATCCCAGTGCCCATGTAGATGGTGCTGCAGTGCCCACTGTAGATAGTGCCAGTGCCCACATAGTGCCACAGTTCCCACTGTAGATAGTGCCCATATAGTGCCACACACAGTGCCTATATAGATCTTGCCACAGTGTACCCTGTAGTTAGTGCCCATATAGTACCACAGTGCCCATGTAGATAGTGCCACAGTGCCCATGTAGATAGTGCCACACCCCCTCTACTTAGTGCCACACCCCCTGTAAATAGCACCACACAGCCTGTAGATAGTACAACACCCCCCTGTAGATAGCAAAATTTTCCCCCATACCTTTTAGATAGCGCCACCTAAGCTCCCTCTAGGAGCGAAATTCCAGGTCAGAGCACTCTGGCCGGGGATTCCGCTCCTAGAGGGAGCCCCTAACGTCACTGTTCATATACGGACATTGACGTCAGGGGCTCCCTCTTGGTGCGAAGTCCCTGACCAGAGTGTTGCCTATGCTCTGGCCGGGGACTCTGCTCCTAGAGAGAGTCCCTGACGTCACTGTCAATATATGGACAGAGATGTCAGGGGCTCCCTCTAGGAGCGGAAACCCCGGCCAATGCGCTCTGACCTGGGATTCCACTCCTAGAGGGGCCTTAGTTGCCGCTATCTACAGGGAGTTGTGTGTAGCGCTAGCTACAGGGTGGGTGTATTCCGTGCTTCTCAAAGCCCCAGCAGACATGAAAGTGCAGCGCTGATTACATTTAGGCAGCACTGCGCACATTAAACCCTGTTTCAGGCTGCCAAAGTTTATATACGTGACAACTGCAAGGGGCATCGGAAGTTGGAACGTATATAGCCGTGAAGGGGTTAAACTTGCATTTTTCTTATGCAATATTCGTTCTGTTCTCAACCACCAAGCTATCTGACGGGCCTCTCATGTGTTAACCTAACCTATGTGAGGAATGCAAATGGAGTGTGTTGTTAAGACCAGAATCCCATAGTTGTAGCATGAGATTGTGTCTTTGAAAAGTATGCATCATCTGAGGTATGTACATGTTGTATTCTACTTATGTGAATGGTAAATATAACATTTTTATACTGAGGGTGTGTTCACACGGCTTATTTCCGGACCTTTTTCGGGCCATAAACAGCCGAAAAACGGCCGAGAAATCAGAAGCAGAACGCCTCCAAACATCTGCCCATTGATTTCAAACTGAAATACGGCGTTCTGTTCCGACGTACCCGTAAAAAGAAGTGCATGTCACTTCTTGAGCCGTTTTTGGAGCCGTTTTTCATTGACTCTATAGAAAAACATCTCCAAAAACGGCCATAAAAAACGCAGCGAAAAACTGATTAAAAAACGGCTGAAAATCAGGAGCTGTTTTCCCTTGAAAACAGGTCCGTATTTTCAGACGTTTTTTGCTAAGCGTCTGAACATACCCTAAGGGCACGGCCAGACGTGGCAGAGTTTTTCCACTGCAAATGTTGGTGCAGATTTGGGGCAATTACGCAACGAATCTGCACCAACATTTGCATATTTGACAGGTAATTCAGACGTTGCAGAAAACACAGCGGACTTGCCACAGATTTCAGTTTTTGCATTGCAAAGGCTGAAATACGCAGTGAAAATACGCTTCTTCTCCGCAACAGACAGTGCATGCTGCGGACTGAATATTCCACAGCGCAGCCTATGGTCCGCTGCCTAAAAATGTATTGAAACAAATGTAAAATCCGTCTGCTGGAGAATTCCAATGCGGACTGTCCGCAGCAGAATTCCACAGCAATTCCGCCACGTCTGGCCGTGCCCTTGATGTTATAAAGTATTTGCACACAGATTTTAGGATCAATTATCTGCTTATGTAACGGATAAAAACAAATTCTCACCATGGAAATCCGTCTTATTGGAGTGAAAGTTGTTGGGACCTGTAAGAATGATTAAAATGAAAACTAGAGGATAATTTATCATTTTTAAATTCATAATTTAACGTTATAACATGAATATTGTTTGGTTTCTGTTTTGCCACCTAAACATTTTCCCAAGGCACTGTTCACACGTTCCTTCAGGAATTTTGAGGCAGATTTTGACCTGCCTGCACTTCCCTGCCACGGTTTTTGCGGTGATTTTCACAGCGTATTTTGGCCACAGCCATTAAGCGCCGCAGGCAAAAAAACGCAGTGAAAAGCGCTTTCTCTGCCTCCCATTGATTTCAATGGGAGGTCAGAGGTCAAACCGCGGCAAAAAAGAGCATGCTGCTATTTTTAACGCAAGCGGCTAAAAAACGCTGCAGAAAAAACGTCTCCTATCGAAATCAATGGGAGGCCGTTTTGGATGTCTTTTTGCCGCTGATTCCGATGCGATTTCCACATCAAAATCAGCATAAAAAAACCTCAGTGTGAACTCAGCCTAAGGCCTTACTGACACGAACATATAATACGTCCGTGCTACGCGCGTGGAAATCACGCGCATCGCACGGACCTATGTTAATGAATGGGGCCGTTCAGACAGCGAATTTCACGCAGTGTATGTGCGCTGCATGAAACTCATGACATGTCCTATATTTGCCCGTGTTTCGCGCTGCACGCACCCATTGAAGTCAATGGGTGCGTGAAAATCGCGCTCGGCACACGGAGGCACTTCCGGGTGCTGCGCGTGATTCATTCAACAGCAGTAAAAGAAATGAATGAAAACAGAAGAGCACCAGAAAACCAGAGTGTCATCATGATGCCGGCTGCGCGAAAATCACGCAGCCACGCACCATATGCTGATGACACACGGACCTTTTGCGTGCGCAAAACGGACACGTCCATGTGAATAAGGCCTAAGGGTGCAGTTACAGGTGACAGAGACCTCGGGAGCAGGAACGCATCGCTACGGAAACGCAGCTATTACACAGCAAAAACCTGCAACCTGTTTGTTGCGGATTTTCATTTCCTTATTGAACTCAATAGGGAAAATCTGCAACAAATAAGCAACCATTTTGCAGCTTAAAGAGGCTCTGTCTCCAGATTTTGCAACCCCTATCTCCTATTGCAGCAGATCGGCGCTGCAATGTAGATAAGAGTAACGTTTTTTTATTTTAAAAACGAGCATTTTTGGCCAAGTTATGACCATTTTTATATTTATGCAAATGAGGCTTTCTAAAGTACAACTGGGCGTGTTTAACGTTAAAGTCCAACTGGGCGTGTATTATGTGTTACATCGGGGCGTTTTTACTTCTTTTAATAGCTGGGCGTTGTGAATAGAAGTGTATGATGCTGACGAATCAGCATCATCCACTTCTCTTCACAACGCCCAGCTTCTGGCAGTGCACAGACACACAGCGTGTTCTCGAGAGATCACGCTGTGACGTCACTCACTTCCTGCCCCAGGTCCTGCATCGTGTCGGACGAGCGAGGACACATCGGCACCAGAGGCTACATTTGATTCTGCAGCAGCATCGGCGTTTGCAGGTAAGTCGATGTAGCTACTTACCTGCAAACGCTGATGCTGCTGCAGAATCAACTGTAGCCTCTGGTGCCGATGTGGCCGACACGATGCAGGACCTGGGGCAGGAAGTGAGTGACGTCACAGCGTGATCTCTCGAGAACACGGCTGTGTCTGCACTGCCAGAAGCTGGGCGTTCTGAAGAGAAGTGGATGACACTTCTATTCACAACGCCCAGCTAGTAAAAGTAGTAAAAACGCCCAGATGTACATACACAATACACGCCCAGTTGTACTTTAGAAAGGCTCATTTGCATAAATATAAAAATGGTCATAACTTGGCCAAAAATGCTCGTTTTAAATAAAAAACAAAACGTTACTCTTATCTACATTGCAGCGCCGATCTGCTGCAATAGGAGATAGGGGTTGCAAAATCTGGTGACAGAGCCTCTTTAAATTGAAATGCTGCAGTTTTAAAATTCCACACCGCAGGTTAAATTCTGAACAGAAATTTTCCACAGCAGGTGGATGAGATTTGTTTAAATCTCATCCACTTTGCTGCTGCTGTAATATGCTGCAATTCTGCTACGTAAATGTAACATTAAACTGCTGTTTACCTGCAAAATCACGCGTCAATTAATGAATAGACCCTTATCACCGCACAATTTTACAGGTAATTAGAAGTTTTAACCCAAACACTGCGCATCCTCATCAATTTGAAAAGAGTACCAAACAAAATTTTGTGCGGTTTTCGTTCACATCGTGCCCCCCTTAATGCCGCCCCATGTGGCCTTACCCTTCATATGTGCATTTCTGGAACACCCTAAGGACTCACACAGCAAAGCATGTAAGGCGGCACACTGAGCCTCTACAGGAACCATATTCTTCCCTTTAACAATTATTTTATTTTACTCCGTGAGAATAAAACCTTTTGTTAAAAATTGGAGGCACACAGAAGTACAGTATGGGCCCATACCAAAAAGTAATTGTGCCATGTGCAGGACACCTAATTCTTATGTTGAAACTTTTTCTCCTTTTAGTTTTGCCCCCCAAAAGTTCAGACACAGTCATACAGGTGCACACCATGATGGAACACAACAGTGGAATAATATTAAAGGCTATGTACACCTTTAAGGTATTTTTTTAAATTAATAGATCAGTCAGTGTGTTTAGTGTAACTTCTTAATTAGTTTTTATTAAAAATTATTTTAACTTTTGTAGATACAGCTGTCCTGTATTCTCCATGGGTTCAGTGAAAGCCGGTTCTGCGTGTCTCATACGCAGGATACACCTGTAATCTATCACATCTAAATTCATAACTTAGAGGTGATAGATTACAGGTGGATCCTGCGTGCCAGAGACACGCAGGACCCGCTGACACTGAACCCATGAGGTTCGCGGGACTGACGGATTCAGTGAATAGTGATCTATACAGCTGCTCTGCATAGAGAATACAGAGCAGCTGTATCCCAAAAACGAAAACAAATTTTTAATAAAAACGAATTAAGAGGTTACACTAAACACACTGACTGATCTATTAATTTAAAAAAAATTGAAAAAAGCCCTTAAAGGTGTTCATAGCCTTTAAGATAGGATCTTAACCTGATGCTGAGTGATGAGTGACTATTCTGTGTCTTCTTGCTTCTGGACAGCGTTATTTAATATCAACGCTATCATCTCTAATTTGTACTTACTACTCAAAGCAAAACCTGATAAAATGCCTGCTTCATACACACACACACACACACACACACACACACACACACACGCACACACACACACACACACACACACACACACACTCACACACACGCAATAAACACAATAAAGTCCATTCATGAATAAATAAATATTTTATACACATATTCATGTCCAGATTGTAAATAGATCAATTGGTTTTATACACATTTCTTTTTTATTTTTATTTTTATTTTTTTTACAAATCACAAAGTAGATAAAAGCAGACAGACCATACTACAATTGTGACAATTGGCAGACTAGAAGACATCACATACAAAACTTTTATTACCACTGGACCTGTCACATACTGCAAATCACAGTTTCAAGGTTAGCCCCAAACACTTCAACACAAGAACAGGTTTGTACTATCACACTAGTGTATAGCAGTTAGTGCAGCAAACTCTGTCACGAATGTGGTACATACAGTACTAAAACTACATCAATGGCTAGAAAGGCTTAATAATGGCATTTTTTACGGGAAGGGAGTAAATGTGCTACCAAACTGGCACTTATTTCATCAGCTACCCTATTCACAAAACTATATCTGATATAGACCATATAAAATATATTTGCTTTCTTAGGGGATGCTCAGTTATCCTTGCTGAATGATACAAATTGACTTTGCAGCAATATATGTATATCATAAAGGACTCTTTTCTAAGGTACATGTAAGCAGACATCTAGAAACAGGTACTACTGCGGAGAAATACCACTCAACCACTGCTGGTGGACCAGCGAGGAAAGTAAATTGTGACAGATTGGTAAAGAGTTAGGGTATGTTCACACGAGGTCATTACGTCCCGTACTGACCCGTACTGTCCCGTACTGAAAACATGATTACAGTACGGGACAGTTTTCCGGCAGCGAGGCAGGGACTCCTAGCATCGTACATAAGTATGATGCTAGGAGCCCGGCTCCCTGCACTGTGTTCGGTCCGGTACTTGCGGCCTAAATACGTCCGTCAGTTACGGACGTATTGACCTCGTGTGAACATACCCTTAATTTTTACTTTTTTTAAAGGGGATAATGAATTATGTGAATACATTTACCATCCTATTAGCACATTGCCATGCACACAAGGTCCCTATAGAAGCATCGTGGAATGACATATTTCTGCTGAATGAGATGAGAAGTATATTCTCCATTTTCTTAGGCAGACCACTGTAGCATTTTACATCTCAGAACATATCCAGCATTAAAGATTATAAAGTGCATTGTTTTTTATTCATATTCCTTTTAGTAACATTTCTTACTTTTTATTTATTGCCCGCACACTGTGGAAGTAACAACTTTGTAGACTCATTTATTAGGTTATGTGGTAACCATTGACATCCACAAGGCATGAAGCACTGTACTGTCATGTTATCTGTGATTATATACTGAAGAATGCTACACATACTTACAGTCTTCATACAGACCTTCTGTTTCTTCTGATTGGTAGAGTCCTTCAGTGCACACGTCACCAATATATACAGATAATCCTAATTTCTATCGGTGTAAAGGTGGCCATACACATTAAATAACTCCTGGCTGAACAAGCTAGTTTGGTGGACAGTTATTCGTCTGGACACCCCCATAAACACTAACGCTTGGCTTGTATGGACCACCAGTATAACATAGGGGCCAGTGCACTGCCTTATAAAAAACATGTAGAAGTCTTAATATTGAAATGATGACATTTATTACCAAGAAATCTATCCCAAACAAAATGTATTCTCTGTCTTTTCCAAGGTCACCTTACCTCTAGAGGCTGATGCTGCAGCTCACTGCACAATATTACAATTTTTAACGGATTGGGATAATTTGGTATATATATATATATATATATATATCTGAACATATTACATCTAATCTGTCACATTAATTTGCCAAACATGTATTGGACACATAATGTTTTACTAGGTCTCGGTTTACAATGAATACAGTTCCACAGCAGAGTAAGAGTTAAAATACACCTATGAATTAAGAGTGGTCCCCTCCAGCTGACAATTGGACTTGAATGGAGTATTGCCCTGTAATTATAGTCACGTAAATAGCACATGACAATGCAGACAGCCTTCATTGAAAACATCACTGATTTGCATTCATAATAAAAATTGTAAAAAAAATTATTAAAAAAATAATTGACATATATTAGCACAGTGCAGGGGTCTGCAGCCTGCCTGTTTCATGATCATTGTGGTCGTTCAAATAACTTGAGTGTTTTCATTTGTGGTACATAAAATGATGTTATAGGGACAATCCAGGATTGGAAAAAATGGTCTGCTCTATTTTCCAGAAACGGCGCCTTTCAGTTCATCCCCATTTAAGTGTATAGAGCTAAGCTGCAATACAAGACAGAGCCTATAGACAAGAGTGGCGCTGTTTCTGTAAAAACAGACAATTTCTTCCAATCATGGACATCCCCTTTGAGCATTAATTGTCACCAGCACAGGCAGACATCTATTCATTGGCCAGAAATTGTAAAAATGACATCACGTATTCCGTATCATATTTATTATCACATCATAAAGTGATTTTTTTAAATACAAAATCCCTTTATTCTGGTCATTTAGACAGCAAACAAAACATACTATGGTAATTTCATATTTTCTTATTCATTCTTTTAGTCTATTGGAGAGTGAATAAAATTGCATTTTATTCAGGTGGCGGGCTGCAGATCCCTTGTGTAGAACTTCTATTAATATTACATTCTTAACATCACTGCATTCTACATAAATGTACAATCATCACTGTTTAAAACATTTATTTTTTTATTTTTTTTAAATGGTGTCTAAGGCCAAGATCCACTCAGCTCTATTAAATTAGAGCAAATAATATCACATTTCCTACTGTAAGTTAGAAATAGACATTATTTTCCCTGAGGTATCATCAAGTAAAAATCACGTTTCTAGAGTATTGCTGTATTATTGACAGATACCCTGAAATGACTGCAAACTAAGTGTGACAATGCAGAATTAAAACGAAGAAAGAAAAACTATACAAAAAAATATTTTAACTTGAAACGACAGAAATCACGGAGGACATCTCCTCTCAAAGTAAGCTAGCCAAAAACGACTGCTCATAACGGGGGTATGATAATACAAAATACAATTCAAATCAAGTAGCAAAGGACAATTATGTTATTTTTTCTGACTAACCAACATATTTTAGTATAAGAGATACAGTATATATACGATAAGTGCCTGTTTCCTTTTGCCTTTCAGGAATGACCCTTTCCAAGAATCATCGGATGTTTCTTGGTAGTTACTGTGCTTGCTCAAAAGTTGAAGGTAAAGTAATAAGATTGTATTCCTCATAATGCATCTGTCACAATACATTGGGATATTAATTCATGAAGGTATTTCTCTCCTATTGTATTATTTACGAGGTGGACATACAATCCAAAAATTCATGACAGACACACTGACAAAAGCCATATACCATTAGTATAACAAGACTGGAAGGGACAAGACTGACAAAGACTACTCCAAGAGTTACCTTTTTTGAAACCAGCAGATAAATCCCTAGGGGCAAGGAACTAAAGTAGAGTAGACCTAGCAACCAAACAAAGACACGCACAGAGGTTTGGCAGATCAGGGATGTACAGTTCCACACTGTCCAGTTATGAGGCAGTGAAACTGGGTCATATGTGGAAGGCCTGTAGAACTCCACTACAGGAGTAGCATTGAGAGCTGGAGAACTTTCTCTCTGGACTTCCATAATAGTGATCACCAGGCAGTTGGTAGAACTGTGGGAAGGTGTAACCAGAGTTGAAAGACGTTTCGGGGTTAGCAGTAATTCTGTCGGATTATCTCCAGAGCACTTTCCCCTTCCACCGCATGCCAGGTTAAGTAAAATGTTGTTGTCGTCTGGAAGGCTATTGACTTCATCCTCAGGCAGACGTGTCTCGAACCTACAAAATGGGCATACTATGACACACTGCGGAGACTCCACACAGTCCACGAGTTTATAAAGGCATTTAGCACATACTCGGTGACAACAGCCCAAAACTTTTGGTTTCCTCTGTCTTAAATTGTAGCGGTTATAGCATATTTTGCACTCCAGCTCATCTGAGTTCAGGTTTGGAGACTCTGAAGTATCTTCACTTAGATGTCCAGTCATTGTATCTTAGTGCGAGCCCTTCCACAAGTTGCAAAATATTAACAAGACCCATACGATGATTGTACAAGTTTAGAGCCTATGAGCAGCCATAGACTGCACACATTGTAGGAGAAGACACAGCCAAACTTTAGAGACAGGACAGATCGCGTCTTCATCACTTAGGATTGCCTTTCTGGTTAACATTTTCTTCACTCTGTACCATCCTTAGTGGCAGTCACATTGCTGGAATCTGCAACACAGGATTTTACATTGTTATATTCAAGTCTAAAGCCAGGAAATTGAACTGGATGAAAATTCTGGACCTTTCGAGGCAGCACAATGACAGTATCACATTTGTGTTTGCTTTTCAAAAAGGACTGAATGACATTTGTACCCCTGCCAGACAGTTCTGTAATATATGGAAAGCAAATAGAATGAAACATTTTCTTTTACACTTCAACTGATCCAGGAATTTATAATTTAATTGCAAAACTTTACTAAATATGATTTCCATTGACTGCTATACAAGGTTAGCAGAAGTTATTAATAAGGTTAGTCGTTAATAGTGAATTTTTTTTAACGTTTTTGTGCAGATCCTCATGATTTCAGTGCTATGTAATCTACTATTTATATTATTAGTGTGTGAACATACCCACATACCACAAACTCATTGTACTTTAATCTGTGTTACTATATGAATACAAGATAACCGGTCATTGTCAAGTACTATTTAATTTGAGCCCCAAACTATTGAACTAAAGTAGTTCTCTATTTTAGAGGTACAGTACAGAGGTAGTGGCATATATAGCAATTTCATAATATACTTCTATATCACTGAAGAAGCTCTATTTCAGAACCAAAGCTGTATGAATTCTCTAAACTTTCTGCCACTGTACTCCAAATTCGCTGCTGCAGCCTCAACCGTGCTTCGGGAATCGGCATATGACTACATATATATACTACTGTAAAATCAACTGTGCCTGCAGTTGCAAGGGGAACGTTTTTGCAGGAGATTTTAAACCCTGACACTGTTTCTCATTATAGGACCATTAGCTTGATGGAGTACTTTCATTAGTATGAGTATAATGGCGACATCCATCGGCATGCTATAATTATTTCTGTTAAAATCGTGGTAGCAGTCAAAATTCACTACCGCAATTTTCGTAAAAATGTTTTGTTGGAGCTAAATTATACTGTATATTTTTTATAATGAGTAAAATGGGCATGTACTGTATACTATAGCTTCATGGCCTCACAAATAATAACTGCTGAATGTTATTAGGCTCTACTGCAGCATATGCTGGAACAATAGCACTATCTCTGACATCAGCTCTGTAGCTTTTGCCCGAAGCTGCATCACACAGACTTTATTCTCTGCACACTCACATCATGCTCTTTGCTCCCTTTCAGCTAATTCTTCTTGCAATTGGACCAGAAAGCAGGACAGGCCAGCTCTGTCCGGATTCTACTCCTATCAGTGGATATGCAATAAATGGCTTTGATCAGAATACCCCTTTAAAACACAATTTGATTGCAACATATTACAGAAAAACCTCAACAAGCCGGAAGTTTGGGCAAGTAAATGGCAGATAAAATGTAATTGTATATTTAAAGTAATCCACCTAGACTACAAGAATATTAGGATGGTGCATACTAGTTACTAGAAACCCAATGCCAAACAGCAGCAGCAAAAGCAAATACAATTTTAGGGTACACAAAAGAGATAAAAACCTGTGTTAGGACATGTACTTTTTAAACCGAAGTAACTATTGTATAATACAATAAGTAAGGACAATTAAACATTACTAGTTTTATTGGCTGCTGCCATAGAGGGCAGCATAACACTCTGCACAGTGCAGAAGAGCTTGGCTCTGTAATGGAGAAACAGCGGGATTGTAGGCACTATGTGGGCACTAAATTGCTTTATGTGGATAAATTATATTGCTCTCTTGGTACTATATGACACTATCTGGGCAAAGTATGGCATTTTGGAAAATGCTGCATGCAATATTCATCTCTATAAAGTCTCTAGATAGATAACAGGTACAGCTATGGGAACCCCCCGTGTGGCCCCCAGCTATGCCAATCTTTTCATGGGGGATTTCGAAGATTCATACATCTTGAACCATCCCTGGGCTAAACCAAATATACTGATGTACAAGAGGTACATTGATGACCTCTTCTTTCTATGGAAAGGCGATAAGGAGAAAGCTATACTCTTCTGTGAATCCCTAAACAATAACTCGTGGGGCCTCACTTTCACCAGCAATTTGAGTGATACAGCCATTGAATATCTGGATCTTGTTATTTCATTCACTAATCACCAATTTACAACAAAAACCTTCTTCAAAAAAGTAGATGCGAATAGCTATTTGGATTACAAAAGTGGACATTTTTCGAAATGGATAAAGAACATACCATTTAGCCAATATAAAAGAATCCGAAAAAATTGCACCCTGGACAAAGATTTTGTCACTCAGTCAAGAATTCTAAACTCCCGATTCTGCGAAAAAGGCTACCCCAAGCAACTACTATTAGAAGCTTTCAAAAAAACTTCCCAACTATCCCAAGAAGCTTCTTTAGCTCCTAAAAAAAATCCCCTTTCCTGACTCAGACCTGAATGCCAACTGTCAATTATCTAAATTGTATTACCACCTACCACATAGCACATAAAAAAATCTGTGAGAGTTTGAAGGGACACTGACATATTTTTGAATTTGATCCATATCTTAAATAAATTATACCTCGCGAACCCACAATAACCTTCAAATGTGCCCCCACACTAAAAAACATACTGGCACCCAGCAGAGTACGACACTGGAATGAACATAAACCCTCTGAGAATAAAATTGGAGCATTGTGGAGCTACAATTGTGGGGTAACAAAATGCCTTTGTTGCAACACCATTACCCACCAACTTACCAATTTCAAATCAAATTCCACAGGAACCTCCTTCCCCATCAAACACCACCTCAACTGTAAATCATAGAATGTTATTTATCTAAGTAGCTGCACCAGTAAAAAACAGTATGTAGGTAGAACAATACAACCCCTACACTGTCGCCTCAACAAACATAGGTCAAACTGTATGAAACAATTTATGCAGCACAGCATATCACGTCATTGCACTACCGAACATAAGGGAGATTTTAATTGTTTTTTGATCACTCCAATTGAACAAATAGACCCCTCCCTCTGTAACAGTTTTGAGAATTTATGTAAAAGTGAGATCTTTTGGATCTACAAACTAGATACTCTCAAACCTATGGGCCCCAATGAGGTCACTGAAACCATCATTTGACACCTGAAACTGTGTTAGACGCGGTAACCCGTCTCCTTAGCAACCAGAGACGCCAACCCGTCTCCTGGATTCCGAGCATTAGCGCTCGATCTCCATAGCGATCTGAGATGCACATCCTGTGATCCCCGCTGTAAACGGCAGACACATATTCCGGAACATTCATTAACCGTTAGTATGATATACAGCATTCCCAGCCCTTAAAGTTTTAATCTTTGATCACATGGTTAGAAATGTAAATGGCCGTAATGCTGGCGGAAATTTTTATTTTTTTTTAGTTCCACGAGCACAACGGCAAAAACTCTCTCATGGTTCTCTTACACTGAGCCACATACACTGCAGAACAGTAATATAGTTCATGTGTACAGTCTCTATGTTAATCATCAATTTTGGGTATTTGTTCAAGTTTTTTGTTTTTTTCTAGTTTTTTTTTAACAGTTGACTCCAGCAACGTTCTTTTTGGCGGTCTTTTTAAGCTATTTAATGCTGGGTCCTCCAGCAACATGTATGTTTCTTTGCCTGATGAAGAGATCGGTCCGATCTCGTAACGTGTAGCATTCTTATCCATTAAACATATATCTTATTTAAACTTCTTGCCTTGGATTGAATCCTTCAATTCCACAACATTTGGACAGCGCTGGAGAATTTTATCCTCCTTTTTTTCTCCATTTATCTCGAAAGTGGGCAGCATAACACTCTGCACAGTGCAGAAGAGCTTGGCTCTGTAATGGAGAAAAAGCGGGTTTGTAGGCACTATGTGGGCACTAAATTGCTTTATGTGGATAAAGTATATTGCTCTCTTGGTACTATATGACACTATATGGGCAAAGAATGGCATTTTGGAAAATGCAGCATGCAATATTCATCTCTATAAAGTCTCTAGATAGATAACCACTACTGCTTTAAATGGAATGTGCCATGTATTTAATTTTAGTTAAATTTATTAGATTTAAGTTTATAGATGAGAAGTAATGTGTTTGGTCCTTTTTTTAAATGTTGTATCTATTTTTTTTTTTATTTGTAAAATCTTCCGTGGGGGTAGCCATGTTGGTGGCACACCATTCCTGTACTTCCTGTGCAGTCAGAATAGCAGGGTGTGTTTGCTTCATGCCAGCTGAAATTAATGAGACTCAACTGCCTTATCTAGGCTTCCAGTGATACAATAGAGATGTCATTAACTTGCCCATCCTTTAATGATAATGAGTTGATTCTCCTCATCCTGGGCCTGTATATACAGCAAAGCTGATAAGTGAGCTACAGGGAACAGTAAATATCAGCTTATTATGACCTTTCTTGAGGCCAGTGTGAAAATGATAATATTTCAACATTTTGTTATGTGGATAGTCATGTGAAAAAAATTAAAAAAACACCACCAAAAATAAAAAAAAATGTGTATAATAAAAACCCTGAGTTAAATAATATGTAATTTCCTGACAATACATTACCTTTAAAGTAGCACTCCACTTTATTTTTTTATTACACCCTCCATTTGTACATTGGTGTTTCAGTGGGGTGCTGTGTGCAAAATTACTTACCGATCAACGCATCTTGTCGTTTTTCGGGTCCAGCGCCGCTCACGTGATCTTCCCTCTGACCTTGTCTGGAATCGCTGCTTTTCAGAAAACCGGAAGTCAGGCTCCCCATGCATTCCTGTGGAGCCTATTTGGATATTCCTAGTATATATCCTTACCTCATCATCCCTGCATATAACTGCCATCATCCCTGTGTATTACCTCCTCATCCCTGTATATAACCCCCATCATCCCTGTGTATTACCTCATCATCCCTGTATATAACCCCCATCATCCCTGTGTATTACCTCATTATCCGTGTATTACCTCATTATCCGTGTATTACCTCATCATCCACAGGGATGATGAGGTAATACACGGATGATAATTTCTCAGCTGGAAGTGCTGGCTGAGCGAAGACACGGAACATCACAGGAAATGAAAAATTTACTCTCGGTGCGGTCACGTGACCGCGGATCAGAACAGGGTAACGCTGCCACAGGTAAACAGACATTATATTACAAATTTACTTAACCCCTTCCCGACATTTGACGTATCCATACGCCAAAGTCGGGTAGGGGAAGTATTTAGCAGGCTCACGCAGTGAGCTCGCTCCATACGATGACGGTGTCGGCTGAATGTTACAGCCGACACTTCAGAATAACTAGCGGCATCGGGCTCGAGTGCGATCCCGCTAGTTTAACTCGTTAAATGCTGCGGTCAATACTGACTGCGGCATTTAAATCGTCAGTAAGAGTGGGGTGACCCCCTCTAACAACTCATCGCGCCACCCGCAACGCAATCGCGCGGGGGCAATGGTTGCTATGGCTGCTTGGGGGCTTAATGAACGCCCCCAGGTCCGCCATCTTTGTACACCTATTAAGCCCTGCCTCTGGCAGGGCTTAATAGGTGCCTGTCAGAATCACGATATACTGCAATACATTAGTATTAAAAGTTAAATCTTTATTATACAGACAATGTACATACTAAAATAGCACAAAGAGAACTCTAGTATAAAAGCGGAGACCGCACCGAGTGTTATAGCCACCAATTAACCAAGGGTAGCTGCATACATGTTAGACTGAGTACCAGATTCACAATTAAGTATACAATCAATACACCATTTAGCTCAAGAGTAAGGAAGGGAGAACAATGTCTCCATAAATAACTAGTTTGAGTAGAACAGGGGTGCAGTGTATATCGTACTGGATGGTAGTTGAGTCAAACAAAAAATGACTAAGATGCAGACTTACCCATAGATGGGATGAAGTGGTATGAAGTGAGAGGTGTCCGCTCCGTAACATAGACCCCGACGCGCGTTTCGCCACGTAGTGCTTCCTCAGGGGGATGTAAGTTAATTATGTATGTTGAATTAACTTACATCCCCCTGAGGAAGCACTACGTGGCGAAACGCGCGTCGGGGTCTATGTTACGGAGCGGACACCTCTCACTTCATACCACTTCATCCCATCTATGGGTAAGTCTGCATCTTAGTCATTTTTTGTTTGATTCAACTACCATCCAGTACGATATACACTGCACCCCTCTTCTACTCAAACTAGTTATTTATGGAGACATTGTTCTCCCTTCCTTACTCTTGAGCTAAATGGTGTATTGATTGTATACTTAATTGTGAATCTGGTACTCAGTCTAACATGTATGCAGCTACCCTTGGTTAATTGGTGGCTATAACACTCGGTGCGGTCTCCGCTTTTATACTAGAGTTCTCTTTGTGCTATTTTAGTATGTACATTGTCTGTATAATAAAGATTTAACTTTTTATATTATATATATTGGCGTTAAAGGCTCTTATTTTTCTCTTAGTGGTATATGTATTATCATGGAGCTGCCTAGATGATATGGGGGGACAGTTGTGGCTTAAACAGTTCTCAGCCCTTGTTACAAATTTGTTTGGAGTCTATATATTAATACATTAGTATTGCAGTATATCGTACAAGCGATCTAACGATCGCTGGTTGAAGTCCCCTAGGGGGACTAATACAAAAAGTAAAAATGAGTTAAATAAAGTTTTTTTGGGTGTAAAAAAAAATTAAAAGCCCCCTTTTCCCATTTTCCCCCTAGAGCATAGTAAAAAAATAAAATAAACATAATTGGTATCGCCGCGTCCGTAAAAGTCTGAACTATTACAATATATCATTATTTAACCAGCACGGTGAACGCCGTAAAAAAAAATTGTAAACGCCAGAATGTCTATTTTTTGGTCACCTCATCTCCCACAAAAAAATGAAATAAAGTGATCAAACCGTTGTATTTACACCAAAATGGTATGATTAAAAACTACAGCTTATGCCACAAAAAATAAGCCCTCATACCACTTAATCGACGGAAAAATAAAAAAGTTGTGGCTCTCGGAATTTGGCGACGCAGAATAAATTTTCTTTTTTACACTTAGGTTTTTACATGTAAAAGTAGTAAAATATAGAAAAAACGATATATATTTGGTATCGCCATAATCGTATTGACCCACATAATAAAGTTAACATGTTGTTTTAATTGCACAGTGAGTTCCGTAAAAACGGCATGCAAAAAACCATGGAGGAATCGCTGTTTTTTTAATTTTCTACCCCACAAATATTTTTTTTCCCGTTTCCTATTACATTATACGGCAAAATAAATTCTGCTACGAAAAACTACAACTCGTCCCGCAAAAATCAAGCCCTCATAGTACTATATAGACGGAAAAATAGACGTTATGGCTTCTGGAATGTGGGGAGGAAAAAACGAAAATGAAAATCTGAAAGTTGTTTACGACGGGAAGGGGTTAAATATGTCCAATTAAGTTAAAATATGAATAAAATGTATTCCTGGACAACCCCTTTAAATCTTTTCTCTTACCCTAAATGTCGACCTAATTGTCTGGTTTTTTCTTTTTTCACCTGTCTTATGAGTCTGTCCAATATGTATCTGTATTTATCTGCTTTAGTTTAAACCTCCCACATTTTAGGAAGCTTCAGTCAACTGAGGTCCCTTTGCAACCTATACCAACTGCAGAGATCATAATGACCACACTAATAATGTTGCCTTACCGCTCGCCCTCTTATGAAATAACACACACACAAACACACACACAAACACACACATTTATAAAAAAAAATTTGACCGGGTTGGTCACAGTTTTATTATAATTTTTTTTTTGAACAGGTGTTGGTCACAGCTTTATTATAATTTTGGTTATAATAATACGTAAAACTTGTTTTCCAAACAAAGCAGAGGATCTGAAGCATTATGTCAGCCACCAGTCTCCCAGCGGCCAAGTCCGCTTTCAAATCCCCACGTCGTCATCTCAATAACCGACCGCCAGTTGTGGCTTGTGAGAAGAGAATAAATCACACTACTAACAATTGATTCTGGACTATGAACATTTGTTTTATCAGCTGTAGTAGACTAAGGACTTAAGGGTAACTAAACCTTCAACAAAATTCTGACATGTCATATTAGCGGTGAACGGGCCCATAGACTTTCTATTGAGTCCGTATACCGCTACATCAGCTTTCCGAGACAAATTGATCAGAAACCAAGCAGCTTAGTGCTCACCCAAGCACTTCTGCTGCTTCGTTCTAGCGATCGGTGGGGGTCTCAGTGCTTGGACCCCCACCGATCAAAACTTCTGACATGTCACTATGACATGTCAGAAGTTTGTTGAAAGTTTAGTTACCCTTTAATTTTTTGGGTTGTTACCCATTAAACACCACAAGTTTATAATTTCATCAGCTTATACATGAAAATGCACGTGCAGTACTGAACATAATAATATTTATAAGAAAGAGAATGGTTTTCCAAATACAAATTAATTGCATCATTGTGGATATCACGCAATGTATGCCAATTGACCAATCAACATCCTAATAGTGAAAATATCAGAATACTGATTAGATCAGGCTTTTTATGACAAGGCATTACCCAACTATCTGGGGAATAACTAGAGTTTATTACAATACGAAATTATATAACCAGTAGAGTCCATACAAATTATATAACCAGTAGAGTCCATACAAATTATATAACCAGTAGAGTGCATGAAATACAGAGAATAAACTGAACTAGTGTAAAGAAGTGTCTTATTTTGCAATACCATTGCTCTGAATTTACATATTGTAAAGTCATGTCACAGTCATCACTAACTGTCAGTAGGTGACAGAAGCATCTCTAAAATGAAAATATTCAATATTTTATTGTCACACTAATTACACAGAACCTGAGAACTGTTCAGGCTTAAAAATATGTAGACAGTGGGCTGTCAACTTTGAGGTGCAGTTAGTCTAAGTTTTCAGGGTTTATTAAACTGCACATAATAACTTTACTGATAAGGTTTTATGTTTCTCTGCTAAGTCTAACACAATTTTCTCTGCTTATATTCTACAAAAAAATTAATCATTCTATTGCCTCTTTGTTTTTTAATACCTTAGAGGCTCATGCACATAGGTCATATTACATTTCAGTTATGTACAGAGCTGAAATAGTGCTGCCATAGCTCTACTGTACCTCCGTATCCCTCTTTCATACATATTTTTTTTAATTTTTTTTTTGCATGTTCCATCAGACTCCATAGGTATGGAGAAATCATCTAGAATCATTTCATTTCACAATTTTTTTTTTTCCATAGCTATATGGATTTCATATCACTTTTCAGAAATTTTGATGGTGGCATGCACGGAAACTTAGGCACTGCTTTAGGATCTTAAGATATTTCTACATACATTACTGAACACAGGACATAAATACATTCTAACAACAAAAATCAATAAAGGCACTCAAATAAAAGTGTTTTTATTTTTTAAAGAAATAGCTTAAAAAGAACCCACACCCAATTTCCATATATTACCTAAAGCCTACTTCCTCACTATTTCCTTCCTAGTTATTGTTTTGTTCTTCTCCCCCTGTTCCTGAGTAATCATCCCCCGTTCTTTTGGCGCACGATGTCGTAATTCACTGTAGTTAGCCAATGTGGTGTGAACTACTGTGAATATCCCCGGGTGGCGTCATCTTCACTGCCTTTGATTTTGTACAATCAGTGTGAGGCAGCTTATGACAATCCTTGCCCAGCATGATCTCACGAGACCCCCGTTGGGAGAAGACTTCTCATCAAGCACATTTGTCATAAGCTACCTCGCGCTGTTTGGACAGCATCTGAGATAGTGAAGATGGCTCGACACTGGGAGATTCAATGTAGTTCACGCCCCGTTGACTACGGAGCACAATTACTCAGTAATGGGGGGGACAAAACAAGAAAAAAAAAACGCTAATTGAAACAAGGAGGGAGGGGGCTAAAGGTAATATATGTGTAATGAGTCGGGGTAGGGAGACGGACAGGTGAGCCCTAGTCTACCCGCAACTCAGTCCCTGACCTACTTGCATGGCCCGTCATAAGCGACGGCGTACAACTGGGTGACGGTCCCTACGCTCAATAGGTGCAAGACAGACAGCACAAGACAAGGGCACATAGAAGCAAAGGGGGAAGTTGGGGCAGTTGCCCACGGCAACACCATGAGCAACAGGCAGAGTGAACGAGCAGAGTCAAACCAGGAGAGTACGTAGTAGCAAAATCAGAGCAGAAGAATCGTCAGTCAAGTCGGTTAATATGAAACAGCGGTCAATCAGGAAAATAGCAGGAAACGCAGAGCCAGGAAACAAGACAATCACAGGCAAGGAACAACTGCAAGTGAGGGTATAAATAGACCAAGGGCGGGAGATAGAACTGTCAGGCCAGGCTGTGATAGTTTCTCCCTCTCCTCAGCCTGCTAGCCTGAGTGGTAACAGATCGCGTCACTCTAGCAGGCCTTGGAGCTGATGAAGGCTGATTAACCCCGGGCGTCGACACAGAACCTGTGTCTGGCACACTCTTTACAATATGTTAAATAGATGTTAGGACCTGGTGATAGGTCCTCTTTAATGTCATGGAACTGCAATAAAGAATATTTCAAGAGATTTATTCTGACTAAAGGTGGTTTTACATGGACAGATATTTGCCAGTGTTTACTACCCTTCACGAGCTCTGATTGACAATACAACTTGGCGATCGGCGCTCATTTGCTCCATTGAAAGAGAGCAATGATCTGGAGTATGGGGAAGAACGATTGTTACTACGAACATTTGTCCCCATACATTTATCATCTTGTCGGCAGCACTTCCTCTGCTTACAAAGGGAGATGTGCTGTCGAGTAGCGACCATTTTTATGGACGCATAAATTATATGATCAGCTCGCGAGCGTCCGCTTGTTCATTGGCTGATCGTTTTTCTGTTTACACAGACAAAGATTGTGAATGAGCATTCGTACATATGAATGCTCGTTCACACGATTATTGGCCCGTGTAAAAGAATCTTAAGCACATTTATATCAGTCAGGCATGTCACAAAAGTGTGGTAAGGGTCTGATAGCCGGAATCCCAATAGCTCTTGAACACAAGGAGGTCTTATTCCCCATCTGATGTGGTTCTGTTTTCAATAATAGAACTACCCTCTGTCACAACCGTGGTCATGGACCGCCGCCGTTCCTTATCTTGTGACGGCCGCTACCACAGACCGCTGGTATACTGCCAGCTTCTCCCCCCTAGGAGATGCTGGCACTCGTGCCCATCCGGCCCTGCTCTCAGTGTTAGGGTGCCTGTACCTGTTAAGAATTTCCTAATCCATCCCTGATCATCCTGGACTATAAAAAGATCTCCGCCCTTCCACTCCATGCCTGAGAGTTTTTGTCCTTTTCCCATGTTCGCATTGCAAATGGTCCCTTAGTGTTATCCTGTGTTATCCTGCTCCCAGTGTTCCCATGCCCTGCTACCTGTATCCCGTGCTAGTGTTGGAGTCGTGTTTTGCCGCCTGCTGTTATACACCACCTCTGGTGTCATCTGGTATCATCCGCCACATCTGGCGCAACCTGCCACATCTAGCCCCATCCGTGCAATAGAAGATTATGCTATTCCATACTGTGAAGTCCAGTAAAACAACATATATATCAAACATATAATTTTTCTTTAACATGGTAGCCTATTGGTGACTGTATAGCATCCATCAAGGCCACCAGAAAAACAGGCACGTCATCAGCTTTCCAATAGCTTTTCATGATGTATCTCTTAAATCAGAGGTCTCAAGCACACGGGCCGCATGCGGCCCCTGGGGCTGTCATCTGCGGCCCGCGGGACACAGAGCCGCTAGTATCGGCTCTGCTCCGAGACTCTGGAATTCCCTGACATCGCTGTCCACATATGAACAGCGATGTCTGGGGCTTCCCCAGAGCCGGACTCCCAGGCAGATTGCTAGTACAGGCTCTGCTCCGGGACGCTGTGGAATTCCCTGACATCGCTGCCCATATATGGACAGTGTGTCAGGGTCTTCCCCAGAGCGGAGTCCCGGGCAGAGCACTAGTATCGGCTTTGCTCCGGGACGCTGTGGAATTCCCTGACATCGCTGTCCACATATGAACAGCGATGTCTTGGGCTTCCCCAGAGCCAGAGTCCCGGGTAGAGCGCTAGTACAGGCTCTGCTCCAGGACTCTGTGGAATTCCCTGACATTCGCTGCCCATATATGGACAGTGTGTCAGGGTCTTCCCCAGAGCGGAGTCCCGGGCAGAGAGCTAGTACAGGCTCTGCTCCGGGACGCTGTGGAATTCCCTGACATCGCTGCCCATATATGGACAGTGTGTCAGGGTCTTCCCCAGAGCGGAGTCCCGGGCAGAGCGCTAGTATCGGCTTTGCTCCGGGACGCTGTGGAATTCCCTGACATCGCTGCCCATATATGGACAGTGTGTCAGGGTCTTCTCCAGAGCGGAATCCCGGGCAGAGCGCTAGTATCGACTCTGCTCCGGGACTCTGGGGAATTCCCTGACATCGCTGCCCATATATGGACAGTGTGTCAGGGTCTTCCCCAGAGCGGAGTCCCGGGCAGAGCGCTAGTATCGGCTCTGCTCCGGGACTATGGGGAATTCCCTGACATCGCTGCCCATATATGGACAGTGTGTCAGGGTCTTCCCCAGAGCGGAGTCCCAGGCAGAGCGCTGGTATCGGCTCTGCTCTGGGACTCCGGGGAAGCCTCTGACATCGCTGTCCATACATCGACAATGATGTCAGGGGCTTCCCCAGAGCAGGAGTCCTAGGAAGAGCCTACTAGCGCTCTGCCCGGGACTCCAGCTCTGGGGTTGCCTCTGACATCTCAGTCCATATATGGACAGTGATGTCAGGAGCAGAGCTGGAATCCCAGGCAGAGTGCCAGAAGCGGCTCTGCTCCGCGACTCCAGCTCTGGGGAAGCCCCTGACATCACTGTGGCAGCATTTGCGGAGGGCACTGTGGCAGCATCTGCGGAGGGCACTGTGGCAGCATCTGCGGAGGGCACTGTGGCAGCATCTGCGGAGGGCATTGTGGCAGCATCTGCGGAGGGCACTGTGGCAGCATCTGAGGGTACTGTGGCAGCATCTACAGAGGGCACTGTGGCAGCATCTACAGAGGGCACTGTGGCAGCATCTACAGAGGGCACTGTGGCAGCATCAACAGAGGGCACTGTGGCAGCATCAACAGAGGGCACTGTGGCAGCATCAACAGAGGGCACTGTGGCAGCATCTACAGAGGGTACTGTGGCAGCATCTACAGAGGGCACTGTGGCAGCATCTACAGAGGGCACTGTGGCAGCATCTACAGAGGGCACTGTGGCAGCATCTACAGAGGGCACTGTGGCATTATCTACAAGTGGGTGTGTGGCAGTATCTGCAGAGGACACTGGTATTATCTAGGGGTGTGTTGCATTATCTACAGAGGGCACTGTGGCATTATCTACAAAGGGCACTGTGGCCTTATCTACAGAGGGCACTGTGGCCTTATCTAGGGGTGTGTTGCATTATCTACAGAGGGCACTGCGGCAGCATCCACAGAGGGCACTGCGGCAGCATCCACCGAGAGCACTGCGGCAGCATCCACCAAGGGCACTTCGGCAGCATCCACCGAGGGCACTGCGGCAGCATCCACCGAGGGCACTGCAGCAGCATCCACCGAGGGCACTGCAGTAGCATCCGAGGGCACTGTGGCACTATCTAAAAAGGGGCTGCCCAATCTTGACGTGTGCTAACTGAGCTGCCGGACTGCATTTAGCGGCACTTAAACTGGAAAGCTGGATTGTTAAAATAAGCACGTGGAGAAATATCTCAAATTTTAAACCTAGCGCTATTATTATAGTAATGTAGCAGTATTATTATAGTAATATAGTGTTATAGTAGTTCAAATAACTAATTGATTAACAATAATTTTGTATTGTATAAAATGTGAAAGTAATGCGGCCCGTCAACTTCCCATTTTTTCTATATGCGGCCCACTTACCCGGCCGAGTTTGAGACCCCTGTCTTAAATGGATGTCATTAGAGCCTTTGGGAGACGTATGTGTTAAACAGATGCCTAACAGTGGCATTCATCACAAATAGGCTATAATGGTACCCAATTAACGAATACATCATGAAAAGGGTCATGATAATTCATGACATCTGTTAAATGGACACCATTATAGCCTATTAGTGACAGATGCCACTGTTAAGCATCTGTCACAGCCTACATTTAAAGTATACATCGTAGCTTTTCGTAGGCCAAAACAGTGTCGCTTACAGGTCTTGGTAAAATTGCGGCATTAATGGGAAAAAAAGTTGCAAGACTTTTTTTCCCATAGGGAAAAATTTAAGCTGCAGCAAGGTTGTGGTAATACCACTAAATGGTGTCAGGACCCAGTGCTGCGCCCGGAGCTGAAGAAGACCTGACTCGAGCCGGGAGGGTAATTATATAGATACTCTCTGCTGAGGCCCTGTATCTCAGCCTAGTTTGCGTGATACTATATGCTGGAGCCCTGTATTTAAGCTTATTTGTGGCACTGTCTACTGGAGTCCTGTATCTAATCTAAGCCTATAATGTGTGATACTGTCTCCTGAGACCCTGTATCTAAGCCTATCTTGTGCAATACTGTCTGCTGAGGCAACCTTTCTTGGCCTATCATGTGTGATACAGTCTGCTGAGCCACTGTCACGTACTCCCTTCCTGCGGCTCCCTCTGTCTCCAGGACATCGAGAGTTACTCGCTCGGGCGTCGCCCGGCCTGGCAGACTGAGGTAGTCTGCAGCCAATAGGAGCTCAGGAGCGTCAGGCCAATCAAAGCTTGGCTGACGTTCCTGAGCTCCCGCCCTCTCCTTATTTAGTTCAGCCTGGGGTAGTAGGCCTTTGCCTGTAATTAGAGTTACCTAGCCTGGTGCTTTCCCTTGTTTCAGACTCCCCTGAGCGACTTGCATTTTGACTCCTTTGTGACCCCTGACCCCGGCTGGACTCCTGACTTTTCTTTGCCTTCTGACTTTTTGTTTTTCCACACTCTCCCGGTTTTGACCTTGCCTGCCTGACTCTGCCTTTTGCACTCTGACTTGTCCGTGGCGCAATTGTCCTGCCTCTCCCTCCATGTACTTCCCAGGTGACCCTTTCTTATTTCGTACTGTCTCTGTCTTATCCGTTTGTCAGTTTCACTTGTACTAGTATAGGGAATGCCACCCAGTTGTGCGCCGTCGTTTAGGTCAGGTCGTACGAGTAGGTAGGGACAGAGGTTTGGGAAGAACAGGGACCTCACTGTTTACCTGTATTTGTTCGTGACAGCCAATGTATCTAATCCTATCATATGTGATACTGTCTGCTGAGCCAATGTATTTAAGCATATTATGTGTGATACTGCTTGCTGAGATGATGTATCTAAGCCTATCAAGTGTGCTACTGTCTGCTAAGCCACTGTACCCAGGGCTGATTCTAGATTTTTTTGCTGCCTGAGGCCCCCAAGCCTGTACTACATCACTAGCAGCCTCACAAAAAAAAAAAAAATCATACCACCCTTCATCTCACTGCAGATCATACAGTGACTACATTACGGATTAGAGGCAGAATAAAAATTTACATTAAGTAACTCACCGGTGACGTCTCAGATTCTAGTTGTTCTTTATCTCTTTTCTTCTCCATACGGTCCATCCAGTTGATTTCTCCTGGCCACAGCCCATTTCTGCAGTTTTCCGCTCTGCTGTCTTCAGCTTCTCACTTTTCAAACATTTCTGCACCTATAAACGAAGATACAATTCTTATGGTGCCGCACACTACGCCCCTAAATATAATAGCGTCATACACTGCACCTCTAATTATAATAGTACCATACACTGCAGGGGCGTAACTAGGAAAGACTGGGCCTTATAGCAAACTCGTGACTGGTGCCACACGCAGCCCCCCTTATAGATAGTGCCCCCTGTAGATTGTGCCATACAGCCCCCCTATAGACAGTGCTATACAGCCCCGCCTGTAGACAGTGTCACACCCCACTTTTAGATAGCGCCCCCACATCCCCCTTGTAGATAGTGTCATACATCCCCCTGTACATAGCGCCATACAGCTCCCCCCATATATAGTGCCGCACAGCCCCCTCCTTTCTATATAGTGTTGTCAGGGATCATTATCATGTATATTGTTTGCAAAAATATTATCCTCACACATATGTATATACATTTCAGTTCTTTGTGTAATATACTGATATATAACAAGTTCTTTGTTCATGACGGACACGCCTATGGAGACACCGCCCCTGGAATGAAAGAGGAATGCACAGAAGAACTTACAGCTGAGGAGCCAAGGGGGGCTTAAGCACGTCCCACATCTCTAGGGAGGAGACATGTGTCTTTTTGTGTTCTTTGTTCTAAAATAAAGTTCAGTTGACTTCCTGTCCTACCTGAGGAAAGCTGTGTACCAACATCTCTCTGGCTGGTTTACTTCTTTACAGGCATGCATTCAGGTTTCAATTTACAGAGGTGGTTATTCGGTGTGAAATAACAGGGAGAAGGAAGCTACCCTGAAATACGGACCTGACATTTTTGGCGCCCGAACAGGGACCTCACTTGAGGAGTTATCGGAATCCGGACAACCGACAATCACAGGGTGAAACAGAGGACCGGGGATTGCCCACTGATAGGAGCTTGATCACCTCCACAAAGCACGGTAAGCGAGTTGATTTTATAAATCTTCGTCTTATCTGTGTTTGTGGACAGTCTTGTGGCGATCTGTAGAACCCTTTTGTTGATTTCCTGGATTATCTCAGGCGACAGAGGTGATATTTTCCGCTGTGAGGTCAAAAACCTGTGAGACATTAGTCGCGCCCGCCTAACCATCCTCTGGGTAATTAGGGACTAGATAGCAAATATAACCCGTCTTGTACAAGAACACTGATAAGTCGTGTGATACGGCATGCGAGGGGTGTATAAACTGATAAAAAAACACTGATAAGTCATGCGATAAGGTACATGTGGGGTGTATAAACTGATAAAAAAAACACTGCTAAGTCATGCGATAAGGTACATGCGGGGTGTATAAACTGATAAAAAAAAACCTGTTAAGTTGTGTGATAAGTCGTGGGTAATATATTAACCAGGTCAGAGAGTTATAGACCGAAGATTGTTATATAAATTACGTGTATAATATAGACTGTTAGAATGGATGGTTTACGGTCCATATTCAAATCATGAGGATCACCCGTACCCGGATGATCCTATTCATATGATTTGGTGAAGCGAATGGAAGTTAGGAATAAGAAAGGTATTGTATGTTATATGTATTAGAAAACACAGGACCAGCCGACGCCCGGTAATGGCGTCTGTACCTCATGTCGAGTGTGTTCTCATTGTGGGCGGAAACCCCCCCCCTCACAGCTGCGCAATGTGTTTCCAATGGGAGAGGCTGCCCCCCCCCCGCCCCTGTTGTGGCCACGCCCGGCCCAACCAAATTAGTATGAAATAATCGCCTTGTTAATTTGGTCATTGGTAACACATGCTGCAGTGTTTTTTTTTTCTATTTTAGATTCCGTTCCAGTGTGCAGGACGCTGTTCACTGATGAAACAACACGTCATCATAATATAGAGATGGTGGCCGACAGATTGGATTGTTACGGATTATGTGTTTGATGTTTTGAACGTAGATAATTCCTATACAATGGTGTGATGAATGATTGCAGATACGGAAGTTGTTTTGCCGGCATTGAAATGGTTAAGATTGTGAGACTAGAAGCTGTGAGGAGTGAGTATGTGACCCCCCCCCTCCTGTGGTATGCCGTGTTTGGGAGGAGGAGGAGGGGCTGACTGGGTGCAGTCTGCAGACAAAGGATTACAATATTGCACTGATATATATATATATATATATATATATATCAGTAATGTCTACAAACCTAAATTAATTTCTTATCTTTGCGCATGCACTGTTGTTTCTAAAAGTTACGATATTTATGTGTTATGATGTGATCAGATTTAATGTGTTTTGATGTTAATTGAGATGTATTAAACTATAGATACTGTGAGACACGGGTTTTGAAAATGTATGTGCCCCCCCACCGTTCCCTATTTTTATATACAGTTTGTTGGTTTGCAGTAATTAATGTTATCAGATATAATCTTTTCTGTTTTATTGAATAACTAACTACAATTGTTTTGTTTTTGATTTCACACATGAGTTATGTCATTGTAAAGATCAAATGTATTTTTATCAGGGAAAAGTCATTTTTGTTTCAGGCTGTTGTACATTACAGGGGGTTAAACGAGTGCCCCCCACACAGAGTGCCCAACCTTATTATGTTGATATGTAGTTTTGAACCCTGCTACATTACTTTCGCAGAGTCCACAAAGGGGGGGAGGGACTGATCAGGTACAATTTTGGTTTGTTTTGAATTAATGAATTTGGTTTCAGGAGATCTACAAAATGTGTAAGAGACCCCAATGAGTAATCCGGATTAAATGTGTATGAGAGTAACCTAAATGTTGAGGTTTTTCTGTGTAGATGGTTCCAGATCTTTCCAGAACGGTGAATATGGCACTGGGTAAGCTGTGCTGTAGGCTCCACCCAATATGAGGTAGTGTGTAAAAGACCATCCCCCTCCAGCAAATTTACACAGGAGGCGAGGAGATGTCACTCACAGATGAGTCTTTATAGATTTAAATGGGGGAGAAGGCAAAACAAAAAAAAAAAAATTGTCTGAACATTGTTTATTTTATGCCAGATTTCAGTAATATATTTTTATTTGTTTTTGTATTAATCAAGTATTTACAGACCCTGATAAAAGTGAAATTCTCAAAGTGTTCTGGATTATCAGATGAGTGTGGAGAAGTGTATAACATTTGGTTTTATTTTAGAGAATGAAGACGCCACCCCTTTGAGATGTTCTATCTATATGTGACATGGTTTTTTTTAATGTCAATTTATAATGAAAAGATACTTGATCATATACAGTATGTACAAGACAGGACACGAGGCACCAGGTAAATTACCCAGAAACCACTCTCACCTTCTTGTTCATCTCAAGGAGCGGAACTGAAGGTGCTCGCTGAGGCTGTAACCTGGCAGAAGGTAAGACGGCCGACATTTACACTGACTCTAGGTACGCTTTTGGCATCGCCCACAATTATGGGCCCATTGGTAGTAGGAACTTTATTGGATCATCGGGTAAGCCAATTGAGAGAGCAAGAGAAGAAAGAACTGACAACAAGGATATGTGCAGCCAGGTGTCAGTAAATTGGCTTGTCCCTGGATACAATAATGCCACCACTAGGTTTGTAGCAGCCGGCATGATGTGTGCACGGCGTGACATAGGTAAAACAGCAAAGGTACCTGTGAAAAGTGCAGCCCGGCCAGATTACCCGTCCCAGCGACTGCAGAACATACAACTACCCGAGGTAGAAGTGTATGACAATGTGCTCGTGTGTGTAGAACTGTTCTCAAGGGGGTCTGAAGCCCGGCCGGTATTTTCCCCACTGCAGACTTTGTGTGTAGTAACAGGGGAACAGTGTTATCCCAAGCATTGAACTGATGTTTGTACAATGATAAGATGTCAGCAGTTCTCCAGTGTTATCCCAAAGTTAGTTTGTTTAATAACTGTATTTAAGAAGTGTTGTGGGAATATTAAATACTGAGGTTAAGTATTATGTAAAGTTCTAGACCAGCCTCAGCATTGGACTATTGGATGTGTCAGATAAAAGGTACAGAAGCGGAATATTCCCATTCGAAAACATTTTTGTTTATTTTTGTTGTTGTTGTGAAAGGGAAATTTTAGAGCAGAGAATTCTGTGCAGTGTATATGTGTATGTATAGATATATATAAAGAGAAGAAGAATCAGTTTGTAGGTATCAGTTTTAGTTACTGACCAGTGTGAACGTTTAACATAAATATGTCATTGTTAATGTTTTTATTCAAGTTAATTATCTGATTAAGATCAATTACTGATTAGGCTATGAAAAGCTTGTTCTTCACAGGAAGAGTCCAACTGGGAGCGGAATTCGTGAGAACCAGATTCTAACAGAATGTGGACGGATAAAGGAAGGTGAACCGGTAGCGCCCAATGCATTCTTGATAGCACTTGTATTGATGGTGTATGACCTCACATATGCCCCAAGACTGCAAGGATCGATGTGGTAAGATCTAATTGGTATGTCCCAGGCTTTACAGCTGTTGCTGCTAAATTCTGTTAGAGCTGTTTGATTTGCCTACAGAATAGTCCTGGCAGACCGGGGCCAACCTTATCATACCCGCCTCCCACGAAGAGAACAGACCTTGAGAGGCCTTCCCAGGTAGAACGAACCAGATTAGAGTAAGAAAAATTGGTTTGAGACACTTGTCAGATAAACATGTGGAATCTGTGTATATTTCTGTGAGGTGGAGATGTTCTAGGCAATCAGCTGAGATCAAGGTACAAATCCTGCTGAAAAAGTATCACCAAGTGCAAATGAAATGTACCCAATAATTACACATCTTCTAGGTGCCCTGTTCATTGTAACAGAGAAGTTTTTTCTTTATATAAAGGTGTTTGATGTCGTTTATGGGCCTGACATTATTGTATGTACTTAGAATAACGTTTATAATGTATGCGGATGATGTTATCACCAGATTAGTATTTATTTTAACAATTGACAAGAGTTGGGGGTCCCCAGCAAGTGCCAGTAAATATGAACTAAAAGTCTTTTAACATGATGAACTCCATCACTGAGATGCGGCAGGCACAGCCTGAGCCAGTACAACGCGTTTATCATGAACTGACGGCAGTGTCACAATTCTAAGCAGCCGCCCAGACAAGTAACTTGCCGGAGGAAGAGGACAGATGCGGAGGGTTTGTGGTAGTCACAATACAACTCCACTACTCCGTCTACGTGGGATCTCACCCCAGGCTCACAGCATGAGGTGTTATGTACAGCACGGTGACGTAAACTAAAGGAGACGGTGTCTGACAGATGAGAAGGACCAAACCAAGTCCTGATGACATCAGCAAAGATCCAAGGAAAGACCAAAGACCTGAGTGAATCCGTCAGCAGCATCAAGTGTTTTAATAAGTAAGTGGCTAGGAGGTGGTAATAATAACTCCCCCACTGGACACCAACGTAGTCTGACTCCACAATTGTGTGGGTTACCCTGAGGGTGACAGTCAGTGAAGAGCAGAAGACAGGAGAAGAAGGGGATGATGATGTACAGGACTGGCAATGAACTGATGGGATCCGAGACTTGAGGGTGATAGCATGAGATTGGTGATAGCATTATGTTATTAGTTGAGGCCCTATTGTTTATAATGTCTGAGGTTTATAATTATAATGTGTGTAAATATGCCGCGGCACTGCAAATTACGCTCTGAGGAGTTTTATGTGGAGGTGTGAGGTGAAGGTCACTGGTTGTTGTCACTCATATGTAAGAAGTACATGGCAGCAATGACAGCCCGGAGGTTATGTTACCCGGGGGGTCTTTAGGTTTGGGGAAGATGCTGCCCATGACCTGTTATATCTGCAGGGGTAAAAGTCCCATTAGGACAATAAGTGACAGTGCGACAATTGTTACCATTAATAAAAATGTAGAATGGATTAATTAGATATATATTACAACCAGCAGCGGCTTGTAGATTATACCAAGACAACCATCCTGTATCCAGAGGAGAATAGGGAAAGTTAGGACCACTCCGAAACCTTGGAAGTCCAGGTACAAAGGGGGGTTACTTATAAGGAGTAGCTCATCTCAAGCTGGTGAAGAAATCCAAACCCCTACCCGCCTGGTTCGAGTGGTCAGTAGTAGGTTGCTAGGCAAGACTCAGTGGTAGAATAATATTTTTAGGGGGGACTGTCAGGGATCATTACCATGTATATTGTTTGCAAAAATATTATCCTCACACATATGTATATACATTTCAGTTCTTTGTGTAATATACTGATATATAACAAGTTCTTTGTTCATGATGGACACGCCTATGGAGACACCGCCCCTGGAATGAAAGAGGAATGCACAGAAGAACTTACAGCTGAGGAGCCAAGGGGGGCTTAAGCACGTCCCACATCTCTAGGGAGGAGACATGTGTCTTTTTGTGTTCTTTGTTCTAAAATAAAGTTCAGTTGACTTCCTGTCCTACCTGAGGAAAGCTGTGTACCAACATCTCTCTGGCTGGTTTACTTCTTTCCAGGCATGCATTGAGGGTTCAATTTACAGAGGTAGTTATTCGGTATGAAATAACAGGGAGAAGGAAGCTACCCTGAAATACGGACCTGACAGTGTCACACAACCCCTCCTTAGTACATAGTGCCACACAGTCCCCCCTTAGTAGTTAGTGTCACACACAGACCCCTGTAGATTGCGCCACACACAGCCCCCTGTAGATAGAGCCACAGCCCTCCCCTTGTAAATAGTGCTATACAGCCCCCACAGTAGATAGTGTCACACAGCCCCCCTTTAGTAGTTCCACACAGCTACCCCTTGTGTATAGTGCCACACAGCTCCCCCATGTGTATAGTGCCACATGGGCCCCCTTGTATATAGTGCCACACAGCCCCCCAAGTAGTACAAGGCAAAGGTGCATTCGAGAAATTTGTATCAGTCAGGGGGATGTCTATCAAACATGGAAAGGTGGGTTTGGAGGCAGGACTATGTGACTCTTCAGGATAGCGGCACCGCCCCATGACCCTTAAATGAGTAGTTAGCATATAGTGTGCACCGTTTTAAAAGTTGATTTTATAGATTTTGCTGCATCTGAAAGAACATACATTTGGAAATTCTGTCAGGTCACGTATTACCGCATGGTGGCGGTTCAAGGGGTTAAAACTACCAGATAGGTTCCCATTAAATATACAATCAATTGAAAACCATTCCATCTGCCCTGCAATTTTTTTATTATAAATATATCCAATATAATTACAGCTCCAGAACCACACCCATGCATATATACAGTACCACAACCAAGCTCAGTACATAAATACAGCACTAGAACCAAGCGCTGACATATATACAGTACCACAAGCAAGCTCAGTACATAAATACAGCACTAGAATAAAGCTCATACATATATACGGCATGAAAGCCAAGCTCAGTACATATATACAGCACCAGAACAAACCTCAGTACATAAATACAGCACTAGAACCAAGGTCAGTACATATATACAATACCAGAACCAAGATCAGTACATAAATACCGCACCAGAACCTAGCTCAGTACATATATACATCCACAGAACCAAGCTCAGTACATATATACAGCACCAAAACAAAGCTCAATACATAATACAGCCCCAGAACCAAGCTCCGTACATATATACAGTACCAGAACCAAGCGCAGTACATAAATACAACACCAGAACAAAGCTCATACATATATACAGCACCAGAAAAAATCTCAGTACTTAAATATAGCATCAGAACCAAGATCAATACATATATACAGCACCAGAACAAAGCTCAGTACATATATACAGCCCCAGAACCAAGCTCAGTACATATATACAACACCAGAACAAATACAGCTCCTGCCGTATAAGTTTGTACGGCGTAAAACTACAGCTCCCAGCATGGCCCGAACAATGGTAAGGATATGCTGGGAGAAGCTGTTTCACAAAAAAAAGTGACTACAGTACTGATTAGAGACAGAGTAAACATTTACATTAAGTGACTCGCCGGTGGCTTCTCATATTCTAGTTCTTTTTCTCTTTTCTTCTCCCTCTGGTCCAGACCTCTATGATGGATTTCCCCTGGCCACGACCCATTTCTGCCGTTTTTCACTCAGATTTCTTCAACTTCTCACTTTTAAAAAATTTCTGCACCTATAAACTAAGATAAAATTCTCAACACCTCTAAATACAATAGTGCCATACACTATGTCCCTGATTATAATAGTACTATACACTGTGTCCCACACACACACACACACACACACACACACACACACACACACACACACACCGTGCCCCCTGTAGATAGTGCCCTCATAGCCCCCTGTAGATAGTGACCCCCCATAGAGCCTCTGTAGATAGTGCCCTACATAGAAGCCCCTGTAGATAATGCCCCACATACATCCCTTTGTAGATAGTGCCCACATATGGACTCCAGAGCTGCAAGGCAATAGTGATAACCACTGAGCCACCGTGCTGCACTACATATAGCCCACTTCTGTAGATAGTGCCTCACATATAGCTCCCCCTGTATATAGTGTCCCACATATAGCCCACCCCTGTAGACAGTGCCCTACATATAGCCCCCCTGTAGATAGTGCCCCACAGGTAACTCATCCCTGCATATAGTGTCCCACATATAGCCCACCCCTATAGATAGTGCCCTACAAATAGATCCCACTATAGATAGTGGTCTACATATAGCCCACCCCTTTATATAGCACCCTACACATAGCTCCCCCTGTATATAGTGCTCTACATCCCAACATAGAGACCCCCCTGTAGATAGAGCCCCCACTGTAGATAATGCCACTCAGTTTTAGTAGAAAAAAAAACCTTTACATACTCACCCTGATCTCGTTCCCATGCCGTCCGGTGGCAATGCAGATCTCCTCTCTTCTGAGGAGGTCTGCTGGAGCTGAACGACATAAGCGGCGCATCGTTGAAAGGCGCTGATTGGCAGGGCAGAATGACTTGCCCAGTCAATCAGCGCCTTTCAACAACGGAAGCCGCTAGCGTTGTTGAAAGGCGCGGATTGGTGAGGCAAGTCATTTTTCCCCACCAATCAGCATCAGTGGAACGTGCCCGGCCATTCAGCGCTTATGATGTATTTGTACCTGCGTGCTATAGACGCAGGTAATATTACTGCAAGAGGGGGTGGCCGCCGGTGCTAGCGACGCCACTGGGCATGAGACGGCCCGCGCCGTCTGGCTCATAAATGTTAGAGGCTCGGCGGCGCGGGCCCCGTAGTAGCGTTGCTATTTCTGTAGCAGCCATAACGGCTGCTAGCAGCCCCACCGGTCATTTGGGGGGCAAGTCAGCGGGCGGCACGGGCCCCCTCATGCCGCCGGCCCCATAGCAGCCACTACGGCTGCTACAGTGGTAGTTACATGTATTATTTTTTATTTGTGAAGTGGACATGTAAAAAAAAAGGTTCTACAAATTCATGTAAAACGGTTACGATTTCATTGAAATGCACAGCACATACAATGTATGCTTTTGAACATTATGGAAATAACTACACCAAAAAATAGTAAGTAGTCAATCTCATACTGTGCACATGATTGAACTGTAGGTTGTACAAACCACAAGGGGGATAAAACAATCATGAATAATTACAATAACCTTCACAATGACCTTTCATTTCAAACCAGAAGATTTTTTTTTTCAGTTTACGAGTAGTTGCTTAAGTTGCACCCCCATATTTCTCAGTCCTGTATAGAGATTGCCACCATTCACATCAGTGAGAGTCCAGAGGGAACCCTCACAAACACGGGGAGAGCATAAAACCACTCCATGCATGTGTTGCCCTTCGTTGGATCTGAAACAAGGACCCCAGTCCTGCACGGCAACAGTGCTTACCACTAAGCGACCATGCTGCCCTTATCAGTTAACTAAGAAAAAATGTTTGTTCTGTTACTTATGAATTAGCCACAACTGTCAATCCTCTTGCCTCCAGGCTTTTTGACTCTGATTTCCTCTTTTTTGCATGTTTCTTACACTTTAAGTGGGCTGGATTGCACTAGACTCATCCAGGCTTTATTACTTCCAGCCATGTTGAACACAAATACGACAACTCCAGGGACAGTAACATTCCAAGAACATTAACCCCTTCCCGCTTTGGCCACTTTTGACCTTCTTGACAGAGCCTCTTTTTTCAAATCTGACATGTTTCAATTTATGTGAAAATAAATTCGAAATGCTTTTACCTATCCAAGCGATTCTGAGATTTTTTTTCTTGTGACACATTGGACTTTATGTTAATGGCAAAACTTGCTCTACATTCAGTATTTTTTTGTGGAATACACCAACATTTAGAGAAAAATGTAAAAAAATTTAAATTTTTCTAAATTTAAATGTATCTGCTTATAAGACAGGCAGTTATACCACACTAAATTTTTTCTAATTAACATCCCCCATATGTCTACTTTAGATTGGCATCGGTATTTTTTTTTTGAACATCCTCTTAATTTTCTAGGATATTACAAGGCTTAGAACTTTAGCAGCAATTTCTTACATTTTCAAGAATATTTCAAAAGGCTATGTTTTTAGGGACTAGTTCAGTTGTGAAGTGGTTTTGAGGGCCTGATATATTAGAAACCCCCAATAAGTCAGCCCATATTAAAAGCGTCACCCCTCAAAGTATTCAAAACAGCATTTAGAAAGTTTGTTAACCCTTTAGACGTTTCACAGGAATTAAAGCGATGTACAGGTAAAAATTTTTAATCCATTTTGACCAGAGAAATGCAACTTAATATTTATTGCCCAGGTTCTGCAGTTTTAGGAAATATTCCACATGTGGCCCTAGTGCGCTTATGGACTGAAGCACCGGCCTCAGAAGCAAAGGAACACCTAGTGGATTTTGGGGCCTCCTTTTTATTAGGATATAATTTTAGGCACCTTGTCAGGTTTGAAGAGCTCTTGCGGTGCCAAACAGTGGAAATCCCCCAAAAGTGACCGTATCTGGGTAACTACATCCCTCAAGGAAATGATCTATGGGTATAGTGAGCATTTTGACCCTACAGTTTTTTTGCAGAAATTATTAGAATTAGGACGTGAAAATGAAAATCTAATTTTTTTTCAAAGAAAATGTAGGTTTAGCTATTTTTTTCTAATTTCCACAAGGTCTAAAGGAGAAAAAGCACCGCAACATTTGTAAAGCAATTTCTCCCAAGTAAAAGAATACCCAATATGTGGTCATAAACGTGTGTTTGGACACACGGCAGGGCAGAGTCCCAAAATTTGTAAAGCAACTTCTCTAGAATACAGAAATACCCTATGCGTGGTCATAAACTGCTGTTTGGGCACACGGCAAGGATCAGAAGAGGAGCGCCATTTGGCTTTTGGAGTACAGATTTTGCTGGATTGATTTCTTGGCACCATGTCACTTTTGCAAAGCCCCTATGGTACCAGTACAGTAGAAACTACCCAAAAGTGACTCCATTCATGAAACTACACCACATGAAAAATGAATCTAGGGGATGTAGTGAGCATTTTGACCCCCACAGGTGTTTCATAGACTTTATTAAAATGGGGAAGTGAAAATAAAAAAAATCCCTTTTCTTCAATAAGATGTATCTTTAGCTAAAAATTTTAAATTTTCTCAACAAATAAAGAAAAAAAAAAAGAACTCCAACCTTTGTAAAGCAATTTCTCCCAAGTACGGCAATACCCCATATGTGGTCATAAACTGCTGTTTGGACACACGGCAGGGCTCAGGAGGGAAGGAGCGCCATTTGGCTTTTGGAGTGCAGATTTTGCTGGATTGGTTTCTGGGCTCTATTTCGCATTTGCAAAGCCCCTGTGGGTCCAAAACAGTGGAAACCCATCTGAAGTGACCCCATTTTGGAAACTACCTAGGTGGTGTAGTCAGCATGTTAACCCCACAGGTGTTTTGCAGATATTAGTGTGCACTCTATGTTGCAGAGTAAAAAAGGGATTTTTTGCATAAATATGCCAATATGTGGTGCCCAGCTTGTGCCAGTATAACAACTACAACTATACTTTGTTTCCCAGTTTTAGAATCACCCAACATGTGACCCTAATCTTTTGCCTGGACATTCGACCAGGCTCATGAGTGAAAGAGTACCATGCGAAGTTGAGGCCTAATTTGGCGATTTACAAAGTGTTGGTTCACAATTTCAGGGATCTGATGTGAAATAATAAAAGAAAGCCCTGAGAAGTGAACCCATTTTGGAAACTACACCCTTCCTTCAAAGGCATTTATTAAGGGGTGTATTGAGCATTTTCATCCCACAGGTCTTTTCCATAAATGATTGCACTGTGAATGGTGCAAAGTAAACATTTTCATTTTTCCCTAGATATCCCATTTCAGTGGCAAATATGTCGTGCCCAGCTTGTGCCACTGGGGACACACCCCAAAAATTGTTAAAAGGGTTCTCCCGGGTATGGCAATGCCATATATGTGGAAGTAAACTGCTGTTTGGGCACACTGTAGGGGTAAGAAGGGAGGGAGCACCACTAGAGGACTTGAAGGTCCAACTGTCAGATTATTTTTCTATTTAATTGTACTACCTATGTAGTGCAATGTATTAGATCTGTCAGTCATTTACTGCCAGGAAGCCGATTAGGCTTCGCCTCCGTGCGGGGCCTAATCTGCTTCCGTAATGGCAGAGCAGCAGGCCATTGTTAGGCCTCCTGTTGCCATAGCAGCTATAGGAGGGCTGCCGATCTGCTACCAACCACAAAGATGTAGCGATCGCTTTAGATATGTTAATGGCAGGGATCGGCTCTAGCTCCGGTTCCTGCCATTACAGCTGACTTCCACCGCTAATGACGCCGGCTCAGATCCTGAGCCGGTGCCATGTTGCCGGCGGCTACGGAAGCCTTTTTGGCCGGTCGGGGCCTGAAAGTCTTCCGTACTAGGCATACCGGGAGACCAGTGTTAGGCCTCCGGTTGCCTTTGCCGCAACTGGCACCCCAGCAATTTTATTGCTGGGGTGCCGATGTGCTGCAAACACCTAAATGCAGCGATCGCTTTTGACCGCTGCATTTAAGGGGTTAATGGCAGGGATCAGAGCAAACTTCAGTCCCCGCCATTACCCCGGTGTGTCAGCTGTAACATGCAGCCAACACCCGGGGATGGTGGCACCGACTTAGCTTCTGAGCCGGTGTCCACCATTTGTCGTATGGATACGGCAAAATGCGGGAAACACTAACTTTCCATGACGTACCCTTATGACAAATGTCGGGAAGGGCTTAATTCTCTTTCTTTCTTTCTGGTGCCTCAAATACACATTTCCAAGGTACTCTGTACGCTAAAGAACATTAACACCATAGGAAATAATAAAATTGCTGCATATTACAGGAGAAATTGCCAAAATACGCCCTGACATCACTTCCTGCTCTGCAGCTACTGGCTAAAGCTGCACATCACAGACTTCCTGCTTTGCTCGACCCCTGCATGTAAACTGTACATAAAACTAGTAATACTGAAAACTCTCTGCTCTATTTTAGCTGCTCCCTCCTTACTTTTGGACCAGAAAGCAGGGAGTATTACCCAAGAAAGCAACGGCTACCTCTGCACCCTGTACAGTTACACCCCTGCATCTGTATGTAGAGGATGCTGCTAAATTATGTATTCAAAGTGAGTCGGAAAGGGATGGAACTCCTGATGATCTTTCATGAGCAGCTATTTTGATTAATATACACGGACGAAATTCAGGAGGATCACATTGTAAGTTAAATGTAGGACAAAACCCTCATATACAGTAGTGCAGATTGTAATTACTAGATCTGTCTAAAATGATTGTTCAAAGTAGATAGAAAAAGAGGATTGATTTGACAGATGCTCTTTAAAAATAGCACACAAGGGGGAGATGAGCAAAATGTGTCAGAATTATGTCACATATTGAACATGGGGTGCGCAAAATTTAATATGTGTTTTAAATACTTTTTACGCTATCCTTGACATTTTTGTCTAGAAAAAGAGGAGTTGTAAAGAACAACTGTCCAGTGAGGAACGCAAAAAATGTAAGTACTGTAAGTCAGTATTTATAGGTAATTCTCATCTACTATTTGTTTTATCCAATTTTGAGAAATACGACCCAATTCGTGAAAATCAATACGTTTCCCACAATGTTTGCATTCACTGACCGCAAGGTGTACCACTTTTTATTATTCAGTTATTTTATTTAACTAAAACTGGAAAACTCTGGTCATACATGAGTTAATTTACCCCCAATTTGAATAGTGTTACAATACTTTATCTGCAAGATATCTTCAATATTCAGGGCAAGACGGTGGTGGGGTGACCCCTACTCTGAAGATAGGTGCAAGTCCCAGTGTTAGGACCCACATCTATCATTTATGCCATATTCTGTAGATTCGCCATAAATGTCTAAGACGATTTTGCTCAATATCCTAGTTTTGTGCATTCCTTATTTTTGCAACCTTTTATAACATCATTGGATAGATAGGGTATAATTATTCATTACTTTGTAACTGATTTTATAATAAATATAAAATAGTCATAGGCAGATTATAGGATGGACCAAAGGGGAAACTGATGTCACAATAGAGCCGAGTGGAAGCAGACTTTGCCAAAGCACGAACTGTTACTTTGGTAGCGCGCATGCTCGGGAAGAGAGGAAGAAATCCATATACACAGATAGCTAATTTACCTATTTCACATGGACACAGTCAACGGGGGATTTGCTTACCATGAGAATGGTACTTAGCAATGGGGTATACGCAGGGGTTCGCCCCGGTTCTCCCGAAGCGGTTGTTAAAATTACAGTCGGTTTGGAGAACCAGGGTACAGCAGGAATAAGGAACTGGTCCCCTACACTCAATTTTATCTGCGTCCTTAGGACACGGATACAATTGATTTGTCTAGCGCTTCGACAATGATAGGGGAGCATGTAATGTTGTTTTTTTCTATTTCATTGGGCAGTATTGGGGGTCCTATCTACAGGGGCCCTTTCTAAAGGGGAGTCTATCTACAGGGGACTCTATGGGGGCACTATAGTGTATGGTGCTATTATATTCAGGGGCACAGCGTATGATACTTTTATATTCAGGGGCAAAGTGTGTGGCATCATGAGAATTTTATCTTTGTTTATAGGTGTGGAAATGTTGTAAAAGTGAGCAGTCAAAGACATCTGATCTGCAAACTTTGCAGAAATGGGTTGTGGCCAGGAGGCGTCGTCATGGAGGTCTGGACCAGATGGAAAAGAGAAGAGAAAAAGAACGACTCCAATCTGAGAAGACTGTGAGTCACTAAATGTAAATTTTTATTCTCCCTGTGACTGATCAGTACTGTAGTCACTGTATGATCTGCAACGGCCCGGTGGTGATGGGGTAGTGTGAGGGCGGTATAGGGACACAGTGGCTGGGCCTTCAAGCACTCCCTCCGGAGCCGTTACAGGGAAAATGGAGGGGGTCTGCACTGCATTGTGAATGTAGATGGTAGTAGTTGTAGTTTCCCCCTGGGGCACACCCTGTTGTACAGCCTCCCGGTCTGATGGTATTTGGGGTGCCCTTGTTGGTAACGTGGGAGCAGATTGAATACATGGGAGATTGTTGACTAACTTGTAAATAGTAACTTACGGTCCTTACTTCAGGTTTGGTAGGGCACAGATGCAATGGCTGCAGGCTGGCAGGTGAGGAGACAAGGCAGAGGATTCCTTCTGAATTTCCTCCTTTGATTCTCTCATGAGCTGGATTCGCTCTCTGTGGTAATTACACAACTGGATTAGTTGTGTGTGTTTCTCCAGGTTTGATCCAAGATCTCTAAACTGGATTTTCTCCTCAGAGCTGCAGGGTTTCTTCCTACCCAGCAACTACTCCTCACTCCAACCGTTACTTGCTCTCAGAACTAACTGATTCAAAACTACAAGGGATCCGCCTTGACTCCTCCCCTCAGTCCAGCCTTAAAGGAACAGTTTTAAACACATATTTTTACATATAATGTCAGAAATCACAGTACATTGCTGCAGTCTATCTGGGACACTGCATACATCCTCTTTTTGAAGAAAGCCATCCTCGGTGTCTGTGGACCTGTAAAACATGACATGTACACATATACGGCAAACATTTAAAAGTCCTTTAAATCTTTAAAGGCACAAAGGTGTAGGTAATGGGACGACGAATCTTCTAGAAGGGGAACAGGGCTGTAGATCAATCAATCAACGTAACTGGGGTAGTGTCCATAGTCCGGCACTAAACTGGAAACATGGGCACTTAGGCCCATCTGGGACGTAGCAGAGGCAAATGCTCTTGGTCTCTCTTAGGGTATGTTCACACGCTGAGCCAAAAACGTCTGAAAATACGGAGCTGTTTTCAAGGGAAAACAGCACCTGATTTTCAGACGTTTTTTGAGCAACTCACGTTTCTCGCGGCGTTTTTTGCGCCGTTTTCGCGCCGTTTTTTCGGCCGTTTATGGAGCTGTTTTCAATAGAGTCTATGAGAAAACGGCTCCAAAAACGTCCCAAGAAGTGTCCTGCACTTCTTTCGACGAGGCTGTAATTTTACGCGTCATAGTTTGACAGCTGTCAAACGACGACGCGTAAATTACAGGTCGTCGGCACAGTACGTCGGCAAACCCATTCAAATGAATGGGCAGATGTTTGCCGACGTATTGGAGCCGTATTTTCAGGCGGAAATCGAGGCATAATACGCCTTGTTTACGCCTGAAAATAGGTCGTGTGAACCCAGCCTTAAGCTTTAGTCAGCCAATTGAATGGATGAACACTGACTAACAAACGCAGTACGAGAGTTCCATAATAGTTCAATCCTGATACCTGGCTGGCATCTTACCTCGGGTAGCTCTCTCGGATCTTCTCAGGGGCTCTTCTGTCACAACCTCATGGTCTATGGATTCTTCCGGACGAGGTCTGGACTCTGTTGCCGATGGCGGTGGGATGGTATACACTGCAGGAACAACACTGGGGATGAACACTGACATCCATGGCTTGAGGAACCAATCAAAAGGACGGAACATCGGCTCATCTTTTGAGGGCTGAGAATCTTTAGTTGGAGGAGATTCCTCTGTAGGCTGTGGGGCTTCTCCAGCTGTAGGAAGTTCTTCAGTCGACTGTGGTTCTGTAGGTCTGTCTTCCTTCTGGTAGGGATTAAGCCTGTTGCGATGTACAACTTGAGGATCTCGGCCCTCTCGCTCAAACTTGTAGACATCAGTACCTGGATATGGGATAGACTTTACAGTGTAGGGTTCTTTCTCCCACTTGCTGTCTAACTTGCTGGTGCGATGGTTGTTTTTCAGCCATACACGGTCTCCGATTTGGAATGGCTTTGCACGGGTATTCTTGTCAAAATCTGCCTGTTGCTTTTGACGAGCATCTTCCATCCGATTTTCCACAATCTCGTTCGCTTCAGCCAGGCGACGTTCACTCACCAACTCAATCTTTGGCAGGGGATTGATTGTGTCTGGCACCTCGACATCCAAGGCCATATCTGACGGTAACTTTCCTTGTCGGCCAAACAGGAGATAGTAGGTTGTGTACCCTGTGGAACAATGGATGGTATTATTGTACAGGTACACCAGTTCAGGCAGTAGACTTGGCCAATCAGCTCTTTTCTGGGATGGAACAGTTATCACCATCTGAATGAGCGTCTGGTTCATCTTCTCACACAGGCCATTTCCTTACGGATGATAAGCGGTGGTTCTGAGCTTCTGGCAGCCATGTAGGGAACACATAACGTGGAACAGTTGGGACTCGAATGCAGATCCACGATCAGTCAGAATCTTGTCTGGGCAGCCATAAGGAAGAACAAAATACTTCCAAATGATGGCAGCAGTTGACTTGGCAGTCAGGTCTTTCACAGGCAAAGCAGCAACAAACTTGGTGTAATGGTCAATGATTGTAATGGCATAGGCATACCCTGAGCGACTTGGTTCCAGCTTGACATGGTCAATGGCTATGAGCTCCAGAGGTTTATGGCTGATGATAGAATGGAGTGGGGCTTTCTGGTCTGAAGGCTGTCCTTTACTCTGGGCACAAATAGGACATACCCGGCACCACTTCTCTATGTCACTTCTCACTCCCGTCCAGTAAAATAGTCTGCGGATGGTAGCTTCAGCTTTCTGAATCCCAAAGTGTACTGATCGGTTATGATAGGCTTCCAACACTGTTTTGGCATCTCGCCGGGGTACTACAAATTTGATGCAGACGTTCACCTGTAATAGGATCTAGAGTGTTTCTCTGTACCAGCCCTCTTAACACGAAGAGGCGATTCTTTTGTTTCCATAGACAAATCAATTCTAGATCAGCTCTACTGCTTCGTATTCGGTCAGGAGTCTTGTGCTGTAGAAGAGAAGTCTGGAGTTCTCGGAGAGTTCGACTTTCTCTTTGGATCTTAACCCATTGTCTTGGATCCTTAGAAGGATCAGGAAACTCTGGCTCAGAGTGATCTTTTCTTTCTCTGGCGATCAGCGTATTTTGTGCAGCAAACTGGGAGTAGAAAGTTGGCATCTCTACTTCTTCTCACTCATCTTGACTTTGGGCGATTTCATCATCAATGGGCAATGTGGACAGGGCGTCAGCATTCTTATTGGATGCCTCTTCTGGCATAAGCAATGACTCTCTCCTTTTGTACCTGCGACAGGACTGCTCCCAACCCTTTGTTGCTGTGATCTGTGTACAATTTGAAGGGTTGCTGATAGTCAGGATATCCCAAGATTGGTGGTTCAATCAGCAGTTGTTTTAGCTTCTTGAAGGCAGTTTCATGGGCTTCAGCCCACTCAATTGGGATTCTTCTTTTCAGGGCTTCTTTGGACTGGCCTCTTAATAATCCCTGGAGCGAAGTGTGGGATGAAACGCCTGTAGTATCCTGCAAACCCAAGAAAACTTCTCACCTCTTTGATGGTCTTAGGAGTTGGCCAGTTCTTCACAGCTGCCACTTTCTCTGGATCAGGAAGCACCCCCTCTGCACTGACGACATGACCCAAGTAACGGACTTCTGGTTTCAGGAGAGGACACTTAGAGGGTTTCACTTTCAGGCCGTACTTTATGAGGGTCTGGAATACTTCAGCCAGATGCTGCAAATGGTCTTCATACGTCTTTGAGTAGATGATGATATCGTCTAGGTACAGGAGGATGGTCTCAAAGTTCTGAAGACACAGGCAGCATTCCATCAGTCTCTGGAAAGTTCCTGGGACATTGCAGAGTCCAAAGGGCATGTCATTGAATGCAAACAATCCCATAGGAGTAGTGAAAGCAGTCTTTTTTGTCTTCAGGGGCCATGGGTACTTGCCAATACCCGCTGGTCAAGTCCAAAGTAGAGAAATAGGCAGCAGACCCCAAGGCAGTCAAGGATTCTTCAATGCGTGGCAAGGGATACGCATCCTTGTGGGTGATCTTATTGAGTTTCCGGTAGTCCACACAGAACCTGATATCACCATCCTTCTTTTTCACCAGGACTAGGGGTGCAGCCCATGGACTGTAACTTTCTCGAATCACATCAGCATCCTTCATCTCCCGAAGCTTTTTCTTCACCTGTTGGTACATAGCAGGTGGAATAGGACGGTACCTTTCCTTGATGGGTGGATGTTAACCCATTGGAATGGTATGCTGTATGATGGTAGCTTTTCCAAAGTCCATGGAATGCTTACTGAAAGCTTGCTGGTGATCTTGGGCTATTGTTAGGACTCCTTCAATCTGTTCTTCTTGTGTATTGGCATCGCCAACGTGGCTCTCGGTCCACCAGGGTTTTGTTGTCTTCCCAGGTGTGACACGATTCTGGTTAGCATGTTGGGACACAACAGTTTCTGGACTCCAGATGTCTTCCACAAAGATCTGTGACAGCTTGGCAATTGGGTAATGCTTCTTCAGCTCCACAGCTTGGTCGCCAAGATTCAGGAGGCGGATGGGTACCCTCCCATTGGAAACGGTCACTAGGCTTCTAGCTGCCTGTACGGTTGGGTGTTCTTCCAGTGGAAGAGGTTCCACTAGAGCTTGATAGTCTTTACCTTGTAAATCTGAACGAGCTCTGCACCACACCATGGTTTCTGTCTCTGGCTGCAGAGTCACTGGTTGGTTATCCATAATACGAGCACGGCAAATCTCACCGTTTTCATTGCAGAATCTCTGTTGAGCAGTCAGGCAACGTATGGCGTTCTGAAGCGTAACTTGCTTAGAGGTAGAAGCTGTAAGAAGGGCGCCATGTAGGGCATATAGCATTTCTTCATAGCAGTTGTGGAGTATGTTCATGCCCAGCACCATTGGTGGAAATTCATCATCCTTCAGATCTATCACAATCACGCCTTGCTGTGGTAGTTGCATCTCTCTCACCTGGATTGTAGGTTCCCAGTAACCATGTAGTGGTATTGACTGTCCATTACCAGCTATGACTTTCAGCCATGGGTCTGGAGGTTGTATCAGCTGATCAGTGTCCCAATGTTTCTCAAACCACCCTCTTTGCAGCGTGGTGACCTATGAGCCAGTGTCCAGTGAGGCGGGAATTAGGACTCTCTCTATGTGGATGATGATCACTGGACACTGCCCAACATTGCAGGGTATGCTTTCTGGAGTTGATGGACCTAGTGGCCTCCCTCCCGAGGGGCGGTCCATTGCCTCGTGGGGTTTGTCATTTAACTGACGGCATTCTCTCTCAACATGGCCAGCTCCTTGGCACCTGCGGCAAATGGGTCTTCCCTTAGCATCAAACTTGTCAGTAGGGAGCCTACCCGGATTCTGGTAAGTTAACGTTCTTCCAACAGGTCTATCACGGAACCTGTTACTAGTGTACCGGTGGCTTTCCTCTTGGTGCTGCTTCAGATCTTCCAAGCTCTGACACACTTTAGTGAGGCTTTTGGTCAAAACAGCAACTTGTTCTCTCAGTGCAGCAACTGAATCTGGCTCTGGCTTGGGGGTTGACGGAGCAATGGCAGCTTGGCTTCCCAATGTAACTCGGTAGTCAGTGGGAAGCTCATGGGGTGTCTCTATGGAATAGGGACAAACTTTAGTTGGAGTCGATGCAGCTTCAGTCCCCAGGATCCTTATGACTAGTTCTTTAAAGTCCAGGAAAGGACAGTCTTTGTTCTCGGAGGCCAACATTCGGAGCTGACTTTTTAGGGCTTCAGATCCAGCTCCCTCCACAAATTGCTCTCTTAAGGCCTTGTCAGCAGCTGCAGCCTCCATGGGTTCTAACTGCATAATTGCTCGTAGCGCCTCCTGCAGGGATAAAGCAAAGTCTCTCAATGACTCACCAGGCTGTTTTTTTCCAAAGAACCTCATCTTGATTTCTGCCACAGTTCTCACTTCAAAAATGGCACGCAGCCGGTCCAGAATTTGTTCAACTGTCTTTCTCTCAGTTCTGGGCCAGGATTTCACTTCTCTCAAAACTGCACCCTCTAGCTGTCCAGTTAATATCTCAACCTTCTGCTCTGTGGAGAGAGGATACAAGCGAAACATGGACAACATCTTCTGTCTGAAATCTTTCAGTGAATGATTTTCTCCCTGGTAGCAGGGAAGCCACGGTGCTCCAAAGTACTAGGGCAATGTGAGTGGCATCACCTGGGCAGCTGGGGGTAGTCCACTGTTGCTGGGAGAAACTTCTTCCCCATCGTCAGACATTTCTGCTATATTTGTGGTCCGTTGCCCTTAGCAACGCTGTGCAAATTTTTTTTCAAACTGGCTGTAGGACACTTCCACTCTCACAGGGCTAAGTGAGAATAAATTATTTATCTTTCTCAGCAGCGGCGGCTATTGCGGCTCCAGCTGGGTAACTTTCAAGATGGCGGCGCCCAGGGACTTCCGGTAGTTGCGGCTGGTGTTTTCCGTCCCCGGCACAACAAGAGGTAGGAACTTTGGTTCCGCTGTTCACGTGATGTTTCACTGTTGCTAGGCAGATTCTGGCTCTTCCCACAAGGAAGTGGGCGGGCTGTTACTTGGCGCTTATTCTGGTCTCCGCTTTCCCGCTGTAACACTGTCTACTGGTTAACCCCTCGTGGGCTGGAACAAAATGCGGTAGTGATGCAGCAGACAATTTCTAAATAAAATACAGTCTCTAATGCCACACTTTTTCCTTCACACAAGCAGCGATATCTTCATGTAACAGTCTCGTAATGGACTCTGTATGGGCCACAGTAAATTTCACACACAAAGTCTCTGAAATCACACTGCTCTGAAAACACTGGGTTTTCCAAGATGGCTGATTAACCCCTATTTTGGTGGTTGCAATTCTCTATGCAGCGATTTTTCAACAGCAATAAAGTCTCTTAGCAAATTTCTTTAGGAGGCACAGAGGTGATCTAAAAATCCTGTTCGTGATGCCAAAAATGCAACGGCCCGGTGGTGATGGGATAGTGCGAGGGCGGTATAGGGACACGGTGGCTGGGCCTTCAAGCACTCCCGGTCTGATGGTATTTGGGGTGCCCTTGTTGGTTACGTGGGTGCAGATTGAATACATGGGAGATGGTTGAATAATAGTATCTGGGACACTGCATATCTGCAGCAAGATAATGGGTGTATCGTTCTTTTTTGTGAATTATTGTGCTTTTGTGGTTATTGTCTTGTATGTACAGAGCTTGGTTATGGTGCTGTATATATGTACTAAGTTTTGTTCTGTTGCTGTATATATGTACTGGGTTTGGTTCTGGCGCTGTATATATGTACTTAGCTTGGCTCTGGCACCGTATCTGTGCATTAACCGGGAGATTTGTCGCAGCTAACTGCGCATGCCACACTGTCCTCCACCCTTCTGACATTGCACAGCCTAACTAAATGGGATGAGAACGCTTAGGATATTGAATGTGCGCATATAGGTCTATACGTAATGGGTGTGTTTAATATAATGCGTGGGTAGGTAGGTATGTACTATAATTATATATAGTGTGGCAATCGAGTTAAACATTCTGGACTGGGAATTTCTTTATTTAGAGTCCACTTCAATATAGGGTTTATTTGGAATATTGTAATTGTTTTATTTGATTATTAGAATCATTTTCCATGGCGCAAAACACTGCGACCCCCCGAACCTGTTAAAAACTTGAATTCCACCCCTTGGTATATGGAATAAAAAAAGGATGTACAGTCATCATTTTTAATTATTCTATATTATGAATCAACAATTCTATAAATAAAGAGTTCTAATATAATAAAAAACTTTAAATAGTAGTGTCCCTGTTTTATTAGCATAACCAATATGTGAGTTCACTTTATATTATAGACATTCCTTATTAACCTATATTATAATTGACTTATAATGCGGCCTGTCGGGTTCCGCTGAGGTGAAAAATAGAGCTACATGCAGTGATATTTTCCCTGTAAAAAATGTTTAAAAAAAAATGAAGCCTCCGATGCAGATGTGAACAGAGCCTAAATTGTACCCAGTCTACTGGAAATCTATCACTTATTATATTATAGAGAGTGGGTGTAAGCACTTGTAATTTTTGTGCAGCCCTCAATGTGTGCTGAGGGGATGGGGCCCCTGCCTTGACCCAGCCCGCCCTTGCGCGGTGGTCACACATTCGTCCTGTTGCACTATTTAATGTCTATGGGGCTTGTGGAAACAGATGAGCGCTGTACTCGGCTGTCTCTGTCAGCCCCATAGATTTTAAATTGAGGGGCACGGAGCATGCATGACTACTGCTCCATTCAAACGCCTCTTCACTGCGGTCATGCAGTGAGGGGGGCATAGGGAGCTTGGGACCCCATATTCTAATGATCAATGTGGGGCCTGCAGCAATCATACATTTATCACCTATCTTGTGGATACATAATAAATGTTTTTCGTGAAACAACCATTTTACAAACTAAATATGTTTAATTACTTTTTGAGAAGTACAGCACCCAAAATAGACACATAGGTGAAAGGATGAGCCAGCTGGAAAAGAGAATATGAATTCAAATGTAGACATTGTTTAGCTTTCAGCACATGTGCTGTGATGTCTGACTATAAATTGTTTGTGAGTCTTGTAATGCCAGATATATGTGATTTAGTGAAGATACGTCCTGACCTGGGATGTTTACAAAAGGAGTCCTCCAAAGGCTACAAATTATTTATTAGGTGAAACATTTGCACACAAATATTTAGCACTTTTTAGGTAAAGAAAAGCTCGGTTCTGAGAAAAAAATAAAGTGACAGTAGTTTAAATTATGAGAATTATTAATATATATTTTTTTGTGTTCCAGGAGATCAGCCATGTTGCCCCTCCTTCTTATCACAGGCCTGTGTCTGGACATAAGAAAACAGGCTGGAGCTGGCGCTTGCCCCTCAGCACTGTCCTCAATAGGACCAGTGGCGGATTATAATATGGGCGTTTCGGGCGGCCGCCCGGGGCCCAAGCTTTTAGGGGGCCCATCGCAACCCGAAACGCACATCATTTTAAACCGCTTAAGGTCGGACTCACTAATGGCCGTTCAGAAGAAGCGCCGCTAATGGCCGTTCAGAAGAAGCGCCGCTAATGGCCGTTGAGAGGGAGGGGCGGGCGGACTGCAACAGAGGGCAGCGCAGTGCTGATGAGGAGGAGGGGGATGGATATCAACGTCTGGATAGAACTAGCAGACGTGTCGTGGTAGAACACGCCCCTCTGACGCTTCACGTACCGCCAGTGAGGAACAGACGAGAAGGGCGGTGGTCGAGCAACGAGGAGGTTAGTGTTCATGTTCGTCTCCATCTTAATTTACATGTAAGTGACTGCGGAGGACTCCATGAAGGGGGGAATAACCCCCCATCGAGCCCTCAGTATTTCAGTATTTATTATACAGCAGGGGGGGGGGGGGGGCTGAGCGTGTAACTCACTGCAGAGTGTCTATGGAGGGACAATAATTTCCCTCCATAGACACTCAGCAGTGAGTTACACGCTCAGCCCCCCCCCCCTGCTGTATAATAAATACTGAAATACTGAGGGCTCGATGGGGGGTTATTCCCCCCTTCATGGAGTCCTCCGCAGTCACTTAGATGGTTAGAACCCCCCCCCCCATTCAGTATAATCCCCCCTTCCCATAGAGCCCTCACTAGTTACTAATATATTACAAGGGTAAGTCAAATTGTCTGACTTCTGGGGGCTGTATAGGGGGGTCTGAGCGACGGGCTCTATGGGGGGGGGGGGCTAACCCCCCCACAGAGATGTCAGAATCAGACACTCAGACCTCCCTATAGAGCCCCCAGAAGTCAGACAAACTCACCTCCCCTTGCAATATAATCCCCCCCATACAGCCCTCAAGAAAAATGTATGACATCCACCATCTGTAAGTCCCATAAAACTGAATGATGGTTACGGAAGCAGTGTCTCTCGCCGACTCCCTCTGATCACTAAAAGTAAGCGGCAGAAGCACTCGTGTGAGCGCTGAGCCGCTTGGTTTCTGTTTCCGGAAAGCTGAGCAGCTTATGTACGGGCTCATAGAAAGTCACCGCTACTTTGGCTTTCCGGAAAAAGCCAAACAGAAATGAAGTGGCTCTTCGCTCACATGAGCGCTTCTGCCACTTAGTCTCAGCACCCGGACCCCCACCCATCAAAAGTTCTGACATGTCACTATGACATGTTAGAAGTTTGTTAAAAATTGACTTACCCTTTAGGCCTCATTTACACGCAAAATCTGCAGCGTTTTCCGTGCGCAAACAGCACTTAACAGCTGCGTGTGTCATGATGCGCGGCTGAGAGATTTTCGCACGCTCATCTCCTGAAATACTCTGTGCTGCTGTGAACTCTGCTCTTACCGTTACGTGGTGACTTGCCAATCATGAAGGTGTTATTGAGGACAGGAGTGGAGGAGAGGTAACAGACTGAGGGCTACGTAATGGTAAGAGCAGAGTTCACAGCAGCACTGAATCTGCACGCTCATCTCCTGAAATACTCTGTGCTGCCTTAAACTCTGTGGACAGGTCAGGATCCTGTTTCTTTTAAATGCTGCACTGTAGCGCAGCCTTATATAGTGGATCGAGCATTTAAAAGAAACAGGATCCTGACCTGTCCACAGAGTTTAAGGCAGCACAGAGTATTTCAGGAGATGAGCACGGCTGGCCACGGCAGCCGGTCGTTTTTACGAGCCGTGCTCCCATTATGCATACGACCGTAAAAACACCCGTTATTGCGGGCTCATAGACTTCTGTTACCCACGGGTACCTTCCCGTTTTCTATTTTTCTATTTTACATGCCGTGCTGCTATACTTTATAATGACAGCACGAGTCGTAATTATGAGCACGGCCCGTAAAATAAAAAAATAGAACATGTTCTATCTTTTTAACGGGACGGGCACCTTCCCGTGAGAAAACGGGAAATATAGGACATGTCGTGAGTTTTTTTCAGCGGACTCGGGCTGAGCAAAATTCAACGCAACTGTCTGCACTGCCCCATAGAGTAATATAGGTGCGTACGACACGTGTGAAAAGCGCGCGCGTTGCACAGACGTATATCACACTCGTGTAAACGAGGCCTTAAAAAGAGGTGTTACAATTTGATGTGTTAAAGGCTGTGTAAACCTTTCACAATTTTTTTTTTTTTTTAAATGGTTTATGGTGTTTGGTGCAACCTTTCTAAATAATTATTAAAAATAATTTTTACTTTTTGAGATACAGCTGCTTTGTATCCTGTTATACAGAGCCGCTGTATCTAGCACTGAAACCTGTATTGTCAGGACAGCGGGTCTGATAGTTTCAGAGTCACTGGCTCCTGCGGGTCTCTGACACGAAGGATCGAGCTGCAATCGATCACATCTACGTTATTGGATCGTGTGTGTCAGAGTTTCTATTATTTTTCATACTACAAATTTTTTTTTTTTTTTTTTTGCAGGTTCCGTTGGACCATTTGGACTACGTTGTAGATTCGTTGGACTACTTCGATGTACATTTTTTTTAAATAAAATGGTCAAAGAGGGTTGTGTAGGGGAGTTTTTATCTCAATAAAAAATTTTTTTCTCATGTCTCTGTGATTTTCAACACTTTATTACCACCTTAGTAATGGCTGCTGTGTAATAGACAGTGTCCACTACTAAGGCTAGGGCTTAGTGTTAGCCAGTAAAAAGGCTAGCACTAACCCCCCATTATTACCCCGGTACCCACCGCCACCAGGGGTACTGGGAAGAGTCAGATACAACCTAGTACCCGACCCTCTGTAGTGAGGGATGGGTACTGAGGCCGCCGCAGACTGGTATTCCCACCCTGGTAATGCTGCCTGCTACGGCTATGTTGTATCTGGCTGGTTATCAAAAATGGGGGGGGGACCCCATGTTGTTTTTTTTAATGTTTTTTTTAAATCAACATGGGGTCCCCCCCATTTTTCATAATCAGCCATATACAACACAGCAGATGCAGCCTAGCATTACCAGGGTGGGAAGGCCCATGGTTTTTAGCCCTTCCGGGCATGATAATGCTAACCTGCGGCCGCCCCAGTACCCAGCTGTCGCTTCAGATGGTTAGGTACTGGATCGTACCCGGCTCTTCTCAGTACCCCTGGTAGCGGTGGGTAGCGGGCTAATAATGGGGAGTTATTGCTAACCTTTTAACCGGCTAATACTAAGCCCCGTCTTAGTAATGGATGTTGTTATTCAGACAACGCCCATTACTGAGGTAATAAAGTATTAAAAATACACCGAGACATAAGAAAACAGTTTTTATTGAAATAAAAACTCCCCCACACAACCCTCTCACCATATCATTTAAGAAGAAAAAACAAAAGTAAATCATCAAAGTAGTCCAACAAGTCTAGGCTGTAGTCCAAACGGTCCAGCGGAACCTACCTGAAAAGAAAAAAAAAGTTAGTACAAAAAATAAAAAACTTATACTCACCTAGAGCAGTCTTCTGTCCTTTTTTCTCCCCTGTGCTGCAATAGAAACTAGAGGTCAATAAAAAATAATTCCCCCTCATGTAATGCTGCTACCTGTAAACTATAAGTCATCCACCAGAGGTAAAAATGTTTCCCCATGGCTGAGTACAAGTAAGTCTAATTCCTAGGTGACACTTTCTTTTACTCCGCTATCGAGAAATATTATTTCCTGTCGGATGATTTTTCCTTTGACACCTAGCAGAGTTCTACACGGGCGGAGTTGCTGTTCCACATTTAATAAATTATGAACAGAGAGTATTCACTATCATTTTTCTAATTGTTTAAAAGCTCAAAAAGCCTTTTACGGATGTGTAATGAATTTCATGTTTTGTTTTTTATAGTGGACACAGGCACCGACCAGAAGTATTTGCAGCATCAAGTGCTTCCAGTCCAGATACCAATATCAACCTATCAGGACTTGGTCCTCCACATGAAAAGGTAGGCACTCTTCCCCTATTACTCCACTTTAGACACTGCACTATTCTCACATTTATTCTGTAAACTATTATTTAAATTCTATGATACTTACGCAGTGGGGCACACATCGTGCCCCACTGCGTAAGTATCATAGAATTTAAATAATGGTGGCAGTTTAAGACTTAACCCGTTAGTGACCAGCCCATAGTGTTTCTACGTCGGTCACTAACGGGCCTTATTCCGATGCAATAGGCTTTTTACGTCGCTGCATCGGAATAAGTAAACAGAGCAGGGAGCTGTGAAATCTGCCAGAGGGCTGGGGGCGTCCCTGCTCGAACGTGTGAGATCGATATTAGTATTGATCTCACCCGTTTAACCCTTCAGATGCGGCGCTCAATAGCGTGCACCGCATGAGTGGTTTTGGAGAAAGGGGGGAGCTCCCTCTCATCCCACTGACACCCGGTGATAAGATCACCGAGTGTCTGTGTCTCCGATGGCAGCCGGGGGTATAATAAAGGCCCCCAGGTCTTCCTGTAGTGAATGCCTGCTAGGTCATACCGGAGGCCTAGCACACGGACAGGCATAATACACTGCAATACAGAAGTATCGCAGTGTATTATAAATGCGATCGGACGATCGCACAGTGAAGTCCCTTAGTGGGATTAGTAAAAAAGTAACAAAAGAAGTTTAATAAAAAAATGAAAAAAAAACACTTTTTCCCCTTACAAACTTCTTTATTATTAACAAACAAAAATAAATAAAGTAAAAAAGTCACACATATTTGGTATCGCCGCGTCCGCAACGACCCCAACTACAAACTTATTACATCATTTAACCCGCACGGTGAACGTCGTAAAAAATAAAATAAAAAGCCATGCAAAAATTGCTGTTTTCTTTGAATCCAGCCTTAAAAAAAATGCAATAAAAAGTGATCAAAAAGTCGCATCTACTCCAAAATGGTACCGATAAAAACTACAAGCCGTCCTGCAAAAAAAAAAAAAAAAGCCCTCATACAACTGCATCGGCGGAAAAATAAAAACGTTACGGCTCTTCAAAATATGGAGACACAAAAACATTTTTGAAAAAAAAAAGTGTTTTCACTGTGTAAAAGTAGTAAAACATACAAAATCTATACAAATATTGTGTCATTGCAATTGCTACAACCCGCTGAATAAAGTTATTGTGTTATTTATACCACACGGTAAACGGCGTAAATTTAGGACGCAGAAAAGTGTGGCGAAATTGCTGTTTTTTTTCTATTCCTCCACAAAAAAAGTTAATAAAAGTTAATGAATTAATTCTATGTACCCCAAAATGGTGCTATTAAAAATTACAACTTGTCCTGCAAAAAACAAGACCTTATACAGCTATGTCGACGCAAAAAAGAAAAGGTTTCAGCTCTTTGAATGAGACGATGAAAAAACTTAACAAATAGCTTGGCCATTAAGGTCTAAAATAGGCTGGTCATTAAGGGGTTAAAGAGTTGCTCCACTACATAAAATATATGAACAGCTTTTTGTTGGTTATGTGTCCTTCCTTACTTTTGTTTAGCCTGTTTTGAGATATCCTCAGATATATGGCATGAGATGAGCAGCTTTTCAAACATTGTTTTCTATTTATGTTTTTACTCTAATCTGGTCATCTCACACCACATATGTAGGGATATCTCAAAACAAGCAGAAATGTAAGGAAGGACACATCTGTATGTGCATGGCACAATACATATTTACACAATTTCCACCATCATATTTTAATAGATGCAGTCAACACATAAATCGGGCGCTCAAAAACGAAGAGTGCAACAGTCTAGAGAACAACAACAAAAAGAAGAGATTGCTAAAATTCCAAAGTTGGACACATTCTTTAAAAAGAAAACCCAACCTGGAACAGACCAAGAGCCCAGCAGCAGTTTACCGTCTACTTCAGCATCTGACCCAACTAATGTTTCCACTGAATCAGGGTCAGTTAATGCTGAGTTAGATATTCAGGCAGATGATCCCGTGGAAAGTATTGAAGAGTTGGGTGCACATGTTGAAATTGTGCAATTTCCTTCGGATGTTGGACTGTGGGGCGAAAATATTTCCAAAGAAGTGCTGGAATACTGGGTTTCAAGGGGAAGCAAGGTTTGCCAAAATGTTGATGCTGACTTTAAAAACTCAGGAGTATTCTCAAGTGAAGGATATTATCGTTACTGCAACAAATCATACTTCACCCATGTTAACCCAAAAACGAAAGAAATCTCAAAGAGAAATTGGTTATGTTATTCCCCAACTAATGGAAAATTATTTTGCTTTGCTTGCAAACTGATCGCCAGTAGACGTGGCCCTTTTACTCATGGATTTAATGACTGGAAGCACGCAGAGGATAGAATCTTCAATCATGAATGTAGTGATATCCACAAACAATCTGTCTTATCAATAGTGGAAAGAGGTAAAATCTCTGGACGAATTGACAGCCAGATAATTTCCCAATTGGAGGGTGAAACGTTGTACTGGCGCAAGGTACTTAAAAGATGTCTCATTGTTATCCAGTACCTTGCTGAACGGGGCCTTCCACTGAGAGGCAAAGATGAAATTATTGGCTCCCCTCACAATGGAAATTACTTAGGCATCTTAGAAACTATGGCAAATGTTGATGAGTTTCTAGACGAACATATCAAACAATATGCCAACAAAGGAAAAGGCCACACGTCGTATCTTTCCTCCACTATCTGTGAAGAACTAATACAAATTTTGGGATTCAAAATTCTGAGTATAATTGGGCAAGAATTGAAGAAAGCAAAGTTTTATTCGATTTCTGTGGATTCCACGCCTGATATCACTCACTCTGATCAATTAACTTTCATTGTTAGATATGTTTTACCAACTGGGCCTGTGGAGAGGTTTTTACAATTTTTACCAGTGCTTGGTCACTCTGGCAAAAACATTGCACAACTAATTTTGGATTTTTTGGACGAACAGAAAATCAACATTAAAGATTGTCGAGGGCAATCCTATGATAATGCAGCGAACATGAGTGGCAAGTACAACGGTGTACAAACAATCATTAGGGAGCAGTGCCCTTATGCAACATTTATACCATGTGCTGCACACTCTCTTAACCTGGTAGGTAAAAACAGTGCAGAATGTAACCCAGTTGTCTACAGATTTTTTAACAATCTTGAGCAACTGTATGTTTTTTTTTCATCCTCAACTTCCAGATGGAGAATGCTGGTAGAAAAACAGAAAGCTTTAGGCCTGCCAGTTGTTAAGCATCTTTCTGGTACTAGATGGTCTGCGAGACATGATGCTGTATCAGCACTTTACAAGGGCTATGAGTCTATATGCAGTCTGTTAGAATGCATGTCCTCTGATCCTGACTACAGCTCATGCAGAAACGAAGCCTGCTCTTTGCTGGACACTTTCTGTCAACTGGATTCCACTATCCTTGTTGTTCTTTGGAATACCATTTTAGAAAGATTTCATACTACAAACCTGTCACTCCAAGAAGCTGGTTTGAATTTGAACACCGTCGTTGCATTATTGCAATCTCTTTCAAGTTTTGTACAGAGCCAGAGAGAAGAATTTGAGCACTATGAACAGGACGCCATCAAGTTGTGTGGCCATAATGAGTATAATGATGCTCAGAAACGTTTTCGACCACGTAATCCACGCTATGATGATGGACAAGGGGAAAGCACTGTGTTAACACCCAGGGAAAAATTTAGATGTGAAGTCTTTACCACAGTCATTGATCACTTATACAGTGGTTTACAGCGACGACTGGAGGCTTATAGTGAAGTGTGCTCCAAGTTTGGATTTTTAGCCAACCTGTCTACACTGTCCACTTCAGAAATTAAAAAAGCTGCTGCAAACCTGGTCCAGTCATATCCAGAAGACCTCATGCCAGGTGTTACAGAAACAGAACTGATCCAATTTGCAAGTTTTCTTTCTACTTCCAAGTCACAAACAATGACATCCTGTGATGATAAAATACCGGAACGCCAAATGTTCTTATTTCTTCATCAAAATGGCCTCACCCAAACCTTTTTCAACACAGAGATAATTCTGAGAATATATCTATGCATGATGGTTTCAAACTGCACAGGTGAGAGATCTTTCTCAAAATTAAAACGGATTAAAAATGAACTGAGGAGTCAAATGGGGCAAGAGAGACTCAATCATCTTTCTTTAATGAGCATTGAACATGATCTGTTAAGGACCCTGGATCTCTCAGAAATCATCAATGATTTTAGCAACAGGAAGGCCCGTAAAGCAACTCTATAATAAATTTTGGACTAAGGCTTTAATCCATTGAGAATTTTTTGCCTGTGCTCACACATTGCACTTTTCATAACTGTTAATTACTGTGAAGTGAACTGCCTCATTATTTATGTTTTCATATTTTTCAAAATTGTTAGATTCAAATGTATAATTTTCTTGTCCTTATTTGCACTTCTATACGGTACTCTTATGTTGCTGTATGTTTATTTTTCTGTATGATGTAATACAGTATATACCACTTTATTTGTTTTATATTTCTCTAAGTTAAAATTGTTAAATTATTATTTATTCTAATTAATATTTATATCTTTGACCATAATTGCACTTACATATGGTACTTTGTGTTGCCTTAGGTTTATTTTTCTGTATGACATAATAAAGTAAATGCCACTTTATATTCAATAGTTTTCTGAAAAAAAATAACTACGGTTTTACATTTGAAAACAAATATTATTAGCATTGTTTGATTTAAAGTTTAAATAAAAGTTTAAAGAAGAAAAGCGTTTTTCATGAGTCTCGCATGGGGAAAGGGGGTTGCATTGCGTTTGCGTGTGAGGGGGGCCCAAGTTGTATCAACAGCCCAGGGCCCATGGTACACTTAATCCGCCACTGAATAGGACAAACATATTGCTAAAGCCCACCCCCTTTGTCACGCTCCGCCTCAACACCTGTTCACCTGTTCAAATAGAATAAATTAGCAGGAAACTCCTGTGTTCTCTGCTGGATTTCTACAAGACTGTTTGTTTCAGGAACAAATAGGAGATCCTGTAGACTGACAAGCTGTGTGAGTAAGTTTATCTCCTGTTGACCTTTTTAATTAATTTCTATAGTCATGTTCCTTTAAAATTCTAAACCTAATTCCAAAAAAAAAACAAATAAAAAGTTATGAATAGAATGCAAAAGATACAGAAATTCTAAAAATAAATGATGGCTTGTTTCATAAAAATTATCAGTTTATTCTGTTCTACAATTAATAGATTGCGGCAAAAGAAAGATGTGTTTACAGGCTTTATTAAAGAGACTCTGTCACCACATTATAAGTGCCCTATCTCCTATATAAGGAGATGGGCGCTGTAATGTAGGTGACAGTAATGCTTTTTATTTAAAAAAACGATCTTTTTTCACAAAGTTAGGAGCGATTTAAGTTTATGCTAATGAGCTTTCTTAATGCCCAAGTGGGCGTACTTTTACTTTCGACCAAGTGGGCGTTGTACAGAGGAGTGCATGATGCTGACCAATCAGCATCATGCACTCCTCTCCATTAATTTACACTGCACTAGCGATATAGATATATCGCTATGTGCAGCCTCATACACAAGCCCTAACATTACTAGTGTCCTGATAATGAATACACATGAAATCCAGCCTGGATGTCATGTGTACTCAGAATCCTGACACTTCTGAATCTTTTTTTTGTGAGATTCCGGCAAGTGAAACCAAATCTCGTTTAGCTCCGAGATCTCGCGAGATTTCGTATCCGTTGCTGGAATCTCACAAAAAAGAGTCAGAAGTGTCAGGATTCTGAGTACACATGACGTCCAGGCTGGATTTCATGTGTATTCATTATCAGGCCACTGTAGTAATGTTAGGGTTTGTGTATGAGGCTGCACATAGCGATATATCTATATCGCTAGTGCAGTGTAAATGAATGGAGAGGAGTGCATGATGCCGATTGGTCAGAGTCATGCACTCCTCTGTACAACGCCCACTTGGTCGAAAGTAAAAGTACGCCCACTTGGGCATTAAGAAAGCTCATTAGCATAAACTTAAATCGCTCCTAACTTTGTGAAAAAATATCGTTTAAAAAAAAAAAAAAGCATTACTGTCACCTACATTACAGCGCCCATCTCCTTATGTAGTAGATAGGGCACTTATAATGTGGTGACAGAGTCTCTTTAACCCCTTAATGACCAGCCTATTTTAGACCTTAATGACCAAGCTATTTTTTACGTTTTTCCATAGTCTCAGTCAGAGCTATAACTTTTTTATTTTTGCGTCGACATAGCTGTATAAGGTCTTGTTTTTTGCGGAACAAGTTGTAATTTTTAATAGCACCATTTTGTGGTACATATTATTTATTGATTAACTTTTATTAACTTTTTTTTGGGGGGGCAACAGAAAAAAACTGCAATTTCGCCACACTTTTTTGCATCCTAAATTTACGCCGTTTACCGTGTGGTATAAATAACACAATAACTTTATTCATTGGGTTGTTGTAATTGCAACAATACCAAGTGTATATAGATTTTTTTATGTTTTACTAATTTTACACAGTAAAAACACTTTATCAAAATTATTTGCTTTTGTGTCTCCATATTTGAAGAGCCATAACTTTTTTATTTTTTCGCTGATGCAGTTGTATGAGAGCTTTTTTTTTTTTTGCGGGACGACTTGCAGTTTTTATTAGTACCATTTTGGAGTAGATGCGGCTTTTTGATCATTTTTTATCACATTTTTTTTAAGGCAGGATTCAAAGAAAACAGCAATTTTTGAATTGTTTTTTATTTTACTTTTTACGACTTTCACCGTACGCGTTAAATGATGTAATAACTTTATAGTTGGGGTCGTTACGGGTACGGTGATACCAAATATGTGTAACTTTTTTAACTTTATTTAGTTTTTTAATAATAAAGCAGTTTGTAAAGGGGATAAAGTGTGTTTTTCGTTCTTTTTTTTTTTTACTTTTTATTAAACTTTTTTTTTACTTTTTTACTAGTCCCACTAGGGGATTTCACTATGTGATCGTCCGATCGCATTTATAATACACTGCAATACTTCTGTATTGTAGTGTATTATGCCTGTCCGTGTAAAACGGACAGGCATCTTCTAGGGCATGCCTCTGGCATGGCCTAGCAGGCATACACAACAGGCAGACCTGGGGGCCTTTATTAGGCCCCCCGGATGCCATAGAAGACACCGTCACCCAGTGATCTTATCGCCGGGTGCTGGTGGGATGAGAGGGAGTTCCCTCCCTCTCTCGAAAACAATTCAGATGCGGCGCTCGCTATTGAGCGCCGCATCTGAGGGGTTAAATGGGTGAGATCGATAGTGATATCGATCTCACCCGTTCGAGCAGGGATGTCCCCAACCCTCAGCTACCTCTGGTAGCTGAGAGCAGGGACAGTTAACAGCTCCCTGCTCTGTTTATTTATTCCGATGCAGCGCCGCAAAAAGGCCTATGCATCGGAATAAAGCCGTTAGTGGCCGCCGTAAAAACACTATGGGGTGGTCACTAACGGATTAATAGAGAACTTACGCTTAAAATTAAAGTATAATCAGAAGTCCTTTAGTTGTCCCCTTTTGTTAAGTGTTAAAAATTCTAGCAGCCTAGCAAATGTTTCTTAGGCTCTGTTCACATCTGCGATGGGGTCTTGTTCTGATGTTCCGTCAGAGCTTTCCGTCAGAACGGGACCCTGAACAGACACAAGTAAACTACGCTATTGCTTCCGGCAAAACGACGGATCCGTTGCACAACAGAGACAAACGAAACCATGGGCACCGGATCAATCGTGGAAACCTATGGTGATGGAAACGGAAACCTCTGGTTTCCGTTTGTGTCAGTTTGTGTCTGTTCAGGGTCCCGTTCTGATGGAAAGCTCCGATGGATCGTCAGAACGGGACCCCAACGCAGATGTGAACAGAGCCTTAATTACATCTATTTTTCCCTTTTTATATTATATATATATTATATATTATAAAGTGACAACCATCACACTTCTAAGTCTCTGTTCACACCTGCACTCGGGCTTTCTGTTGTTCTGTTCCATCATAGGAGAAAAGCAATGAAAAACTGGAGCTTCCAGATTAGTCGCAACACGGAAACCAACGACGCCTGACGGCTCGTTCATACATGCAGCTGTGACCAGTGGCGGATTAAGTAGACCATAGGCCCTGGGCTGTTATCCAAACTTGGGCCCCCCTTCTCCACCGCCGCCCTGTAACTATTGTTAACACTTCCTTTTTGTCCAGACATTAACAAATGGGTGTTACTACTCCCCTTGTCAAAAGGCTGTGTCCCCACATACTGACAGTCTCCAACCATCGCTGACAGTATCGCACCGTGTAGGGACACATTCTCCTGACAAGGGGAATAGTAACACTTATTTTTCTATCAGTCCTGGACTGCACAAAGACTTTGTGAAATACAAGGATTTCCTATAATAAACATGTCAGTAGAGATGACAGATTGTCTATAAACCGAGTGACTCACAGGTGACGACGTAGTTTTTTTCCTCTTTTCTTCTCCATCCAGTCCAGACTTCATGACGACTTTTCCCGGCCATGACCCATTTCTGCAGAATTTGCCACTCAGATGTCTTTGGCTCCTCACTTTTCCAACATTTCCACACCTATAAACAAAGATAATATTATCATGGTGCCACACACTGTGCCCCTAAATATAATAGCACCAAACACTGCGCCCCTGAATAAAATAGTACAAGCACTGTGCCCCTAAATATTATAGCACCATAGACTGCGCCCCTGAATATAATTGTGTCAAACACTGTAGATAGCACCACACACAGCCCCCTGTAAATAGCGCTACACAGTCCTCCCCCTCTGTAAATAGTGTCACATAGCCCTCCCCCTCTTGTATATAGTGCTACACAGCAATCCCCCTTAGATATAGTGATACACAGCGCTCCCTTCTATATAGTGCTATACAACAATCCCCCCTTGTATATAGTGCTACACAGTGTCTCCCCCCTTGGACCTGCAGCTCTTGTAATTGCTCAGTATAATGTCCCCCATAGCTGCCCCCACAGTATATTGCCACCCATAGCTGCCCCCAGAGTATAATGCCCTTCATAGCTGCCTCTACACAGTATAATTTTCCCCTTAGCTGATACTACACAGTATAATGTCCCTATAGCTGCGACACAGTATAATGTCCCCATAGCTGCAACACAGTAGATTGCCTCCATAGCTGCGACACAGTATATTGCCTCCATAGCTGTGACACAGTATAATGCCCCCATAGCTGTGACACAGTATAATGCCTCCATAGCTGTGACACAGTATAATGCCCCCATAGCTGCTACACAGTATAATGCCTCCATAGCTGCAACACAGTATAATGTCCCCATAGCTGCGACACAGTATAATGCCCCATAGCTGTGACACAGTATAATGCCCCCATAGCTGCTACACAGTATAATGCCTCCATAGCTGCGACACAGTATAATGCCTCCATAGCTGCGACACAGTATAATATCCACATAGCTGCTAGACAGTATAATGCCTCCATAGCTGCAACACAGTATAATGCCTCCATAGCTGCAACACAGTATAATGCCTCCATAGCGGCAAAACACAGTATAATGCCTCCATAGCTGCAAAACAGTATAATGCCTCCATAGCTGCAACACAGTATAATGCCTCCATAGCTGTGACACAGTATAATGCCCCCATAGCTGCTACACAGTATAATGCCTCCATAGCTGCGACACAGTATAATGTCCCCATAGCTGCGACACAGTATAATGCCCCATAGCTGTGACACAGTATAATGCCCCCATAGCTGCTACACAGTATAATGCCTCCATAGCTGCGACACAGTATAATGCCCCCATAGCTGCGACACAGTATAATATCCCCATAGCTGCTACACAGTATAATGCCTCCATAGCTGCAACACAGTATAATGCCTCCATAGCTGCAACACAGTATAATGTCTCCATAGCTACAACACAGTATAATGCCCCCATAGCTGTGACACAGTATAATGCCTCCATATGAACGTACCTAATAAATGAAAAAAAGTACTTAACTATCCCGGTTGCCACGACGGTGGGGGATGCTTCTCCTCCTCTGCACTGTGCTGTGAGTGACTCCGTGCAGACAAGCGCGATGACGTCACTATAACGCCCCTGCCTGCACCGAGCCGCTCACGGCAGAGTGAATGCTGGAGCGAGGCTCCAGCATTCAACCCAACTGAATCTGCGTCCTGCGGACGCAGATTCAGTTGGAAGCGGGACAGCGCAGCAGCTAGCAGCGCTGCATAGTTTTGCGGTGTGTGCGGTTCCCGGGTGGCCGCCCGAACCACCCATATTATAATCCGCCATTGGCTGTGACTAGTACTTTATACTTTGTCCTATGGGTCGGACCCCCACCGATCACACATTGACGGAATATCCTAAGGATTGATGGGGCAGATTTAGTAATAATGTTTACGTTTTAGACAGCGTAAACTTAGACCAGGCAGTCCGAATATGCGCCAAAATTATTACAGTGGCGCTTGCTGAATGATAAATTTGGCGCATCTTGCTAGACATGTTAAAAATGTATCTCTTTCTTATACAACCTCTTGGTTGGCTCAGTTTACGACAATGTATTTTAAGTCATGCCCCCTTTTCTCTAAGCCACACCACCTTTCCAGACACTTTTGAAAAGTGTCTAGTTAGATGCAAACATATGTTTTTTGGTGCATTTTACAACACGGTCTAGGCGCAATCACATGAATAAGTCTGGCCTAATGTTTTTTCACATGAGTAAATCTGGCCTAATGTTTACGGGCCTAGTGTTTGTGCCCGTAATCACGGCCCGTGGGCCGCAGCCCGCATTTTCGGGCCGTTCTCCCATACAAAGTATGAAAGCACGGCCCGTAAAAAGCAAAAGATAGGACATGTCCTATCTTTTGCGGTACACTTCTACAGCTCGGACACCTATCCGTAGCGATACGGAAAATGTAAAGGTGTCCACGGCCAATAGAAGTGAATGGGTCCGTAATTGCGGACCGTATTACGGTCCGCAATTTCGGAGAATTTTTACAGTTGCATATTATGGTCCATATTACGGCTGCAACACCTGGACCCCGTAGTTGTATTGAACCGAAAATAGATCACTGCAATCTGTTTGGTTCATTAAAACCACTCTGGGATCAGGTGTTGCAGATGTAATATGGACCCCAATATCCATCAGTAGCCCTATTTTCTGAGGATGCCTCAATAAATGATCAGAAAGAAACAGACAAGAAACCCGGACAGCAGTACCTTGACCTTCTCATGCCCCCATAAATTTGACAAGTATTGACCTACACATATAGGTTAATAGTTCTTTGACAAAATGACACTTAAGGCCCCTATTCACACGATTGTAGATTTAGTCCGTAATTACGGACCCATTCCATTCATATCTATTTACAGGAAGGTGTCCGTGCCATACAAAGGCTCGGCAAAAGATAGGACATGTCCTATTTTTTTCTTTTTACAGACCGTGCTCCCATACTTTATATGGGAGCATGGCCCGCAAATGCAGGTGGCTGTCCGCAGCCGGCCGTGCCCGTAATCACGGACTATAATTACGGGCACAATCATGTGCATAGGGCCTAAGGCTGTAAACCGTTTACGTCACAACATTAAAATATAAAAGGAGCTACCACCTAAGACATCATCCTTCTCACATTGAGTCAATTTGACATTGAGACCTATATGCAAACTACTATTCCGAATCACTTTCGCTGCTATGAAATATATGGCTTGTCCTAGTTATTGGCAATTGTTAATGAAGCTTAGCACCAAGGACAAATTAGAGAAATCACTGACAGTGACGTTGAGTTGTCCTTAGGACATACATCGCATATGTTATTCTATAATTAGTCCATATTTTCTAATCACAATCTAATACGTGTATAGGGAATCCTGGAGGATCTATAAAACATGCATGACACTGTTTAAAATGACTGTTTTATATGAATTATGCAGATTTATGGTAATAAGACCACAAGCTTCTTCTTAACTTTCAGATTGGTCTTTATCTGGCAATGCATCCTGTGTCCCGGTGCAGCTATTTTTGATCCACTGTTATTATAAATGTCCTCTTCTCCAAGATGACCTTTAATACTAAATATAGAGCATGGTTGGTTATATGAATGCAAACTGTTGTGCACTATCCTCTGCTACAGACTCTGCAATGACGTGTTGGAGACACTTCACACCTGACCAGTCATTTGACGTGCTAATAGTCTTACAATATGTTACTTCCATTTGAATCTCCAGATAAAATCCTTGCAAGAAAACACTGTTGAAAGGGGGCCTCTTTAAAGAACCCCTTATATATACTCTAATAGAGATTATGGAGATAAGAGAAATGGGGGTCCACCCAATCTGGACCTCGTTCTATTACCCAGTGCAGAGAGACACTGCAATAAGCAGTTCTGCTCTGGAGCACTTCTGACATCTGTGCATTACTAAAAAAACTCAATGGGGCAGATTTACTAATACTGTTTTTGATGATAAATTTGGTGCACCTTTTGATTCTAAACTGTTTAAGGCCTTTTTCACACAGCAATATTTAGGTCAGTATTTTGTATCATTATTTGGAAGCCAAAACTAGGAGTGAAATCCTGACAAAGAGTTTAATGGAAAGATTTGCACCTCTTCAGTATTTTGTGCCTACTTATGATTTTGGCTTACAAATACTAATGCAAAATACGGACCTAAATACTACCGTGTGAAAGAGGCCTAAGGCCACTTTCACACGGCAGCATTTAGGTCCGTATTTTGCATGAGTATTTGTAAGCCAAAATCATAAGTAGGCACAAAATACTGAAGAGGTGCAAATCTTTCCATTATACTTTTTCTATTTATTTTCCTCTCCTGGTTTTGGCTTTTAAATACTGATGTAAAATACTGACCAAAATATTGCTGTGTGAAAAAGGCCTTATACGTTTTCTCTGTGTAGGTTCCACTACTAGTTTTAGGCTGGGTACCCACGTAGCGTAAACGCGGCAGAATTTCCGCAATGGACTTCTGTGTGGAAATTCCGCAGCATTTACAGTAGCAGCAAAGGGAATGAGATTTGAACAAATCTCATGCACACAATGCAGAAGAAATACGCAGCGAAAACGTTCATAAATTGACCTGCGCTGCTGGTTTAAATGCGCATCATGTCAATTTTTGCTGCGGATTTGTTGCGAGTTTTCCCCTTTGAATTCAATGGTGAGGTAATACTGGCAACAAATAGTAAATATTGTGACTTTTGCGTGTGGACAAGCCCTAAGGCTATGTTCACACTGATTATTTTGGGGGAGGAATATCTGCCTCAAAATTCAGTTTGGAACTTTGAGGCAGATATTCCTCTCCCTGCACGCCGATTTTCGCGGCGATTATCGCGCCGTTTTTCGCCCGCGGCCATTGAGCGCCGCGGGCATAAAACAGCGAGAAATACGCTTTCTCCTGCCTCCCATTGAAGTCAATGGGAGGTCAGAGGCGGAAGCGCCCGAAGATAGGGCATGTCGCTTCTTTTTCCCGCGAGGCAGTTTTACTGCTCGCGGGAAAAAGACGCCGACGCCTCCCATTGAAATCAATGAGAGGCGTTCTCGGGCCGTTTTTGCCGAGTTTTGCGACGCGGTTTCCGCATCAAAAAACTCGGCAAAATACCCTGCGTGAACATAGCCTAAAGCTGCAAGTCAGAAAAATAACAAACTATTTTTGTTTAAAATTAATAAATAAGTTAAAGTACAAGTTTGAAATATTTTAAAAAAAAATATTTAAAATAAATAAATATATCTGTCTATCATTGTGTTTTGTGCAACTTTGAAAATATTTTTTATTAAAAATAATTTTTACTTTTTGAGATATAGTTGCTTTGTATACTGTATACACAGCAGCTGCATCTAGCGCTGAAAGCTGTATCTGTCAGGTCAGCGGCACTGACAGGTTCAGTATCAGCGGGTCCTGCGTGTCTGACACGCAGGATTGAGCCGTTACCGATCACATCACAGTTCATAACTTGTGATCGATAATAGACACGCAATTCTCTGTCCTCCGTCCAGGCCAACCTCCTGGGATGACGTTTTATCCCAATCACAGGCTGCGGGGAACACATGGGCTGCAGCGTTATCCCAGGAGGCCGAACTGCACGGTGAACAGACGGCACGTCGCTATGGCAACGCCCAGGCGGTATTAACTTTTTTTTCACCACTGTTTCCGAAGATTCTTCTGATAATACTGATCCAAAATACTTCCCAAAATACTGCCGTGTGAAAGCAGCCAAACTGGATCCTTTTACATTATGGTTAAATGTTACTTACATTAGTGAAGTGATACAAATAGTGTGTAAACAAATAAACTTCTCCAGTGAAATGAGAAGCTTATGAAAATCTCACTTTCAAATATTTTAAAATATTAAAATGAATACAGTGCTAGGCTATGCATTTATAATGAATGTACCGCATTAAAGGATTAGGCAGATTATCCTGCTAACAATCTTGTAGTAAACATTCCAAGTTGTCATTTGAGCCACAATGAAATAGCTGCACTGGGAAGCATTTTCATTTACAGATAAGTTATGTACACACTGCAATTTGATATGACCTATAATATTTTAGCCTGTTATTGTATGCTTAACCTCTTAATGCACAGTGCCATATATGTACGAATCTGGCAGCTGATCCCTAATGCTTAGTGCTGTACATTTACGGTGCTGATTGACAGCCACCACCCTGCAGCAATGGCCAGGATTAGAGAAAACTCTGATCCTGGTTATTTAACCCTGCGATGTCATGATCTGTAGCGATTGCAGCATCAACAAAGAGCTCCTTTTGTCTGTCTGTTGTCATCTAGGCCATTGCGATGACTGGGGCTTGCAGTTTTTAATGGGACAGTGAGTTTTTGGCCTAACAAAGGCCCTAAGGGCTGTCCTGGGATAATGCCTGAAATATATGCACAGGCTATAATGCTTTGGAATATTTAAAAACCTAAACCATTTATTAAATAAAAGTCATAAAACATAAATTTTTGGTATTCGCTTTCCTGCTAAGCACATTCATCAACTATTTATAGGATAGGTGATAATGTATAATCGCTGGGGCCCCACCACTGAGACCCTCACCGATCATTAGTCTGATTCCACAAATGCACAACTGCCGCTCCATTCAAAATGGGGCTCGGGACCCCTAGTGATTGTTGGGGGTCCCAGTGGAACTGACCCTTACTCTTTCTTTACAGAAATAAGGGGAAACATGTGACAGATTTTTTTGCATAAATTTCTGCGACTTAAAATTAGTTCCATTCATCTAAATTAAACTTGCAGAAATACATGCACCTGTTGCAGAAACAACCACATTCAGATGACTGGAAATGATTTACAGTCGCAGAAATTTCTGCAGCAAAATCTGTAACGAGTGACTTCACCCTTACAAGCAAGTCAAGAGCCTAGAATCTGAGCTGGGCAGTGACATTACCAGCTTCCTCGCTGCTCTGTGTCTACTGTCTACACTCTTCTATTTGTGTCTTACCTAAGGCGATAAATAAACCTGAATGGGTATGAGCTGCAATACCAGACACCCCATTAACTGATGTGGCACTGTTTTTAGAAAAAAAAGCAGATCCTTTTATCTAATTTTTACCTCTCTCTACTAGTAATAATTAAGCGGTCAAATTTAATTTCACTGTAGACTGTAAAATTAGATTATTTTTTTTCATATAGTCTATTCGACCACAAGATGTAGGCACATTTGAAAACTGCAATATTACATTATTTGAATTTAGGACATGACAAATTTTTTAAAAAAATCGACATTTTCAATCATGAAAAAAAAATAAAAGGAACTGTAATGATGGGGGTAGGGAAATGGACAAGTGAGTCCTAATCTACCCGCCACTCTGTCCCTGCCTACTTGCAATGACCCGCCCTAGGAGACGGGGTACAACTGGGCGGCAGTCCCTACGCTCAGTAAGTGCACGAGACAAACAGACAAGGGTACACAAAGCTAAGGGAAAAGGGGCAGTTGCCCACGGCAACACCGTGAGCAACAAGAGTGGTGAATGAGCCGAGTCAAACCAGGAGAGAACGAGGTACCAAACGCAGAGCAGGAGAGTAGTCAGTAAGCCATGGTCAGAATGGAGCAGGATCAAATAGATAGAAGTTGTAGCTGGGCCAGGAAACCACACGAGAAGAATCACAAGCAAAGGAGGAACAGGAAAGGCAGGTATAAATAGACAGAGGGCGGGAGCTAGCTCCGTCTGGCCAGGCTGCGATAGGCTCTCCCACTCCTAAGCCTGCCATCCTGAGTGGTGGAAGATGGAGTCAGTCTCAGAGGCATAGACTCAGGTGCAGACTGATTACCTATGGGCGTATACACAGAAGTTGTGCCTGGCAGATCGTTTACAGGAACTTTGATATTTTCCCTTTAAAAGGTAGCTCCGCATTAAATTCAGATTCTCCTCATTTATAACCTCTTTAGCCTGTGCAGCTAGACAGTTGTGAATGAAATTGTAATAATGCTCTTCCAAATTAAATTTTAATGTTGTCAACCTATGAATCCTAATATACAGAAGGGTCCAGAATTATTTGGACAGTGACACAATCTTCATGATTTGGGCTCTGCATGCCACCACATTGGATTTGGAATAAAACAACTGTGATGCAATTGAAGTGTAGACTTTCAGGTTTAATTCAAGGGGTTGAACATAAATATCCTGTGAAACGTTTAGGAATTGCAACCATTTTTCTACACAGCCGCCTCATTTCAGGGGCTCAAAAGTAATTGGACAAATTAACATTACCATAAATAAAATGTTGTTTTTTTTAATACGCTGTAGAGAATCCTTTGCCGGCAATGACTGCCTGAAGTCTGGGACCCATGGACATCACCAAACGCTGGGTTTCCTCCTTTGTGATGCTTTGCCAGGCCTTTACTGCAGCTGTCTTCAGTTGTTGCTTGTTTGTGGCGCTTTCTGCCTTAACCGCTTCCCGACCACCCACTGTAAATTCACATCGGCGCTTGCTGGGCTCTGTGCAGCGCCGACGTGAATTCACGGTGAATTCACGATGTTATCCCCTGCCTCTAGTCCCGGAGACATGACCGGGACCTAATTGGTTCAGGTCCCGGTCATGTGATCGTAGGGAAAGTTTGTTGTAGCAACGAACTGGAAAGTTTGCTACAACAGACTTTCCCGGGGACCGATTGCGGGTGCTGCAGTCGGTTATAAGGCAAAACTGGAGGCCATACAACAGCCCCCGGGTCTGCCATGCACAGCAGCCTATGAGAATACATTAGTATTGCAGTGTATTGTACCAGCGACCTAATGATCGCTCGTTCCAGTCCCCTAAAGAGACTTTTGGGGTGTTTCCACTGTTTTGGTACCTCAGGGGCTTTGCAAATGCGACATGACACCCGAAAACCATTCCAGCTAAATTTGAGCTCCAAAAGCCTAATATTGTTCCTTCCCTTCTGAGTCTTGCCGTGGGTGCAAACAGCAGTTTATTACCACATATGGCATATTGCTGTAATCAGGACAAATTGCTTTACAAATTTTGGGGTGATTTTTCTCCTTTAGTCATTGTAAAAATTAAACATTTCTATGTTTTTTCAGAAAAAAGTAGATTTTCATTTTCACGTCCTAATGCCACTAAATTCAGCAAAAAAACTGTGGGGTCAAAATGCTAACTATACCCCTAGAAAAATTCCTTGAGGGGTGTAGTCTTCAAAATGGGGTCACTTTTGGGGGTTTCCACCGTTTTGCTCCCTCCAGGGCGTTGCAAATGCGACATGGCACTGAAAACCAATCCAGCAAAATCTGCGCTTCAAAATCCAAATGGCGCTCCTTCCCTTCTGAGCTCTGCCGTGGGTCCAAACAGTAGTTTAGTACCACATATGGGGTATTGCTGTAATCGGGAGAAGTAGCTTTACAAGTTTGGGGGTGCTTTTTATTCTTTATTTCTTGCAAATATTTTTTTTAATATTTTTTCAGAAAAAAAAGTAGATTTTCACTTTCACAGGCAAACTCCAATAAATATAGCAAAAGACCTGTGGGGTCAAGATGCTAACTATACCCATAAAAAAAATTCCTTGAGGTGTGCAGTTTTCAAAACCGTGTCACTTTTGAGGGATTTTCACTGTTTTGGCACTACAAGACCTCTTCAAACCTGACATGGTGCTTAAAATATATATAAAAAAAAAAAGAAAGCCACAAAATCCACTAGGTGCTCCTTTGCTTCTGAGGCCAGTATTTCAGTCCATTATCACACTAGAGCCACATGTGGGATATTTCTAAAAACTGCAGAATCTGGGCAATAAATATTGAGTTGTGTTTCTCTGGTAAAACCTGTGTTACAGAATTTTTTTTATTACAAATGAATTGCAACAAAAAAAATAACATTTGTCAATTTCCCCTCTACTTTGCTTTAATTCCTGTGAAACGCCTAAAGGGTTAAGAAACTTTCTCAATGCTGTTTGAATACTTTAAGGGGTGCAGTTTTTAATATGGGGTGATTTCTGGGGTCTATCTAGTATATAAGGCCCTCAAAGCCGCTTTAGAACTGAACTGGTCCCTGTAAAAATAACCTTTTGAAATTTTCTTGAAAATGTGAGAAATTGCTGCTAAAGTACTAAGCCTTGTAACATCCTAGAAAAATAAAAGGATGTTCAAAAAACGATGCAAATATAAAGTAGACATATGGAATATGTGAAATAGTAACTATTTTGTGTGGTATTACTCTGTTTTATAAGCAGATAAATTTAAAATTAGAAAAATCATAATTTTTGCAAGTGCTCTAAATTTTGGTGTTTTTCACAAATAAGCAATGAATTTATTGACCAAATTTTTCCACTAACATAAAGTACAATATGTAACGAGAAAACAATCTCAGAATCGCTTGGATTGGCAAAAGCATTCCAGAGTTATTACCACATAAATTGACACTTCAGATTTGAAAAAAATGGGGCTGGTCCTGAAGGCCAAAATGAGCTCGGTCTTGAAAGGGTTAAAGTTTTGTCTTAAGCAAGTGAAATGCAGCTCAATCCGGTTGAGATCTGGTGATTGACTTGTCCATTGCAGAATATTCCACTTCTTTGCCTTAAAAAACTCCTGGGTTGCTTTCGCTGTATGTTTTGTGCCATTGTCCATCTGTACTGTGAAGCGACGTCCAATCAATTTTGCTGCATTTGGTTGAATCTGAGCATAAAGTATATCCCTGAACACTTCAGAATTCATCCGGCTGCTTCTGTCACATCATCAATAAACACTAGTGACCCAGTGCCTTTGGCAGCCATGCATGCCCATGCCATCACACTGCCTCCACCATGTTTTACAGAGGATGTGGTGTGCTTTGGATCATGAGCCGTTCCAAGCCTTCTCCATACTTTCTTCCTCCCATCATTCTGGTGCAGGTTGATCTTAGTTTCATGCTGTTCCAGAACTGGGCGGCTTCATTACATGTTGTTTGGCAAAGTCTAATCTGGCCTTTCTATTTTTTAGGCTGATTAATGGTTTGCACCTTGTGGTGAACCCTCTGTATTTGCTCTCATCAAGTCTTCTCTTTATGGTAGACTTAGATACTGATACCCCTACTTCCAGGAGAGTGTTCTTCACTTGAGTAGATGTTGTGAGGGGGTTTTTCTTCACCATGGAAAGGATTCTGCGATCATCCACCACCGTTGTCTTCCATGGACGTCCACGCCTTTTGGAGTTCACGAGATCACCAGTGCGCTCTTTTTCTTCAAGAATGTACTAAACTGTTGATTTGGCCACTCCTAACATTTGTGCCATCTCTCTGATGGATTTCTTCATTTTTATTCAGCCTAACGATGGTCTGTTTCACTTGCATTGAGAGCTCTTTTGGCCTTATGTTGTGGGTTCACAGTAGCAGCTTCCAAATGCAAATGCCACACCTGGAATCAACTCCAGACCTTTTATCTGCTTAATTGATGATGGATTAACAGGGGAATAGCCCATACAGCCCATTAAAGAGGCTCTGTCATCACATTATAAGTGGCCTATCTCCTACATAAGGAGATGGGCGCTATAATGTAGGTGACAGCAGTGCTTTTTATTTAAAAAAAAAAAACGATCTATTTTCACCATGTTATTAGCGATTTTAGCTTTATGCTAATGAGTTTCTCAATGGACAACTGGGCGTGTTTTACTATTGACCAAGTGGGAGTTGTACAGAGGAGTGAATGACGCTGACCAATCAGTGACCAATCAGTGTCATACACTTCTCTCCATTCACTTAGTCAGCGCATAGGAATCCTTTTAGATCGCTATGTGCTGTCTTATACTAACACATTAACGATACCGAAGTGTTTAGACAGTGAATAGACATTCCACGGGATGTCTATTCACAATCCCGGCACTTCGTTAATGTTTCTGTGGTAGTTACAGCAGAGCAAGCGTAATCTCGCTCGATGACGCTGTAAATGACAGGTTACAACGAGATTACGCTTGCTCTTCTGTAACTACCACAGAAACAGTAACGAAGTGTTGGGATTGTGAATAGACATCCCGTGGAATGTCTATTCACTGGTCTAAACACTTCAGTATCGTTAATGTGTTAGTATAAGACAGCACATAGCGATCTAAAGGGATCCCTATGCGCTGACTAAATGAATGGAGAGAAGTGTATGACGCTGATTGGTCAGCGTCATACACTCCTCTGTACAACCCCCACTTGGTCAATAGTAAAACACGCCCAGTTGTTCATTGAGAAACTCATTAGCATAAAGCTAAAATCGCTAACAACATGGTGAAAATAGATCGTTTTTAAAAAAAATAAAAAGCACTACTGTCACCTACATTATAGCGCCCATCTCCTTATGTAGGAGATAGGACACTTATAATGTGGTGACAGAGCCTCTTTAAATAGCATTTGAGATAATTGTCCAATTGCCTTCGGTCCCTTAAAAAAGAGGCTGCTACATATTAAAGAGCAGTAATTCCTATACCCTTCCTCAAATTAGGATGTGAATACCCTCAAATTAAAGCTGAGAGTCGGCACTTTGAGCCCATATTGATTATATAACTGTATATTCAATATGTTTTGGGAAACATCTAAAATGCCAAAACGTGTCACTGTCCAAATAATTCTGGACCTAACTGTATATACAGATAAAGCACTATGGATCTTCATTGAATAGTATAATCTCTATTGTCAGCCATACTAGGCATACTTCTTTGCAATTTGGTTCTAATTATATTTTATGGTTTCAGATTTGCGCATGTCCTCATCCAGTTTCCATTCCAATGGTGAACTCTTATTTTTTTCTCCCCTATTTATCAGATTCCCAATTCATGTGTATTTGAGAGATATGTGTCAGAGAAGTGGAGTAGTTGCCCCAACCTACTAATGAAATTGTGACTTTTTCAGTTCCAAAGGTAGTCTGACAGCAGGAATCCAATGCTCAATTAAAATGCACTAGTTTTTAGAACTCTTCGCCTTGTTGTCTAGTTTACCTATTGTCCACCACTAGTTAAATCCCTATGTATCAGCCCCACAATTCATTTCACTGTCTCTTTATCTCTATTGCCCACCCATATAATATTTCATTATATTAGTCTTTGTGCATCATTCATCAGTCTTCCCTGCACAAATACACAGCACACATGAAGCAAAAGAGGTTGCAGAGTCCTTACTATAAAATTCGGCTAGTCCCCAGTAGCACTTTTTATATTGATATTGTAAAGACAGTAACAATTCTTCATGATGCTTCCTGATTAAATATTTATTCCAAATGTGAATGTTGATGTGACGCGGGAACATGATGAGCGCATTTATCAGTATACATTGTTGCATCTTATCAGCAGGTTTATTTTCAAAGGTCTGACAATCACATTTGAAATAGTCATTGAACAATGCACAAGCACATATAATATGGCACTAGAGGCTATTGAAAAGAAAATTACGCACAAATGCCCTTTTAATGGTATCAAAGTTTAAGAAGACCATGATGCTTTGCTGAAATTATATAGTGACCAATATTTATAGGGATTGTCTCATAAAGACAGCTTCTTTTTAAAAAGAAGCTTGTGCAACAATCAACGGATCACTGCGGGTATGGCTTCTCTAACCTTGGCAATCATCTGTTATTACTGGGGAAGCCACGTTCTAGGCGTATATTTCTGCAGGGGAAATATAGTATTACATGCTGGCCATTCAAATGAGTGGTCCTCCATGCAATGTAAGGATGCACACGGTCTGCCAGAGCAGGACTTGGCTGTTTCCTTAACTCTCATAACTGGGAGGAGGCAAAATTTAATAGGTCGAGATGTCTATGGACAGTTTTATGGGCAAAGTTGGTGTTCTGTGGCTTTCAGCTTAGCCTGATACAAAGCAGAGTTAAATGGTTACATCATACACAGTTGTGTAACCTTGTCACATTCCCCCAGAGACTTACAAGCTTATTATGAACAGTTCACTAATAGGTGTTTGTCTCCCTATGGATAGAGTGAGTGTAGAAAAAGAAAGGATGATGTGGAGAATGAGGCAGATGGGGAAATAAGAGGACGATTGCATGCAATCCACATTTATTACAAGGAGTTTCATGCTCCCATCTGCTTTCCATTCCCTGTCTATGTTGTGTGTATTACTTTGTGCACACTCTTATTGAGATGAAAAGTGTGCTCTGCTGACACAACAAACCACGCGTAAATCCACATAATATAAAAACATTAGTGGCTAACTAGGGAAAATATCCATAAACCTTAAATTGTTTTCTCAAGTGCTTGGAAACCCTCTAGAAGTGTCAGACTGCCATATTATGGGAGATAGCTGTAGGAGAGAAAGAAGAGAGCACGGCGCCACATAGTCCAAAATAAATGCTGGTAACAGATAGGCATATACAAGGTAGCGAAGGAAAAGGCTCACCTTGTAAGTTTGTGCTATACACAGGCACAATACTGGGAAAGAATTTTAAACAGCTGCAGCCAGGTCCAATCCGGTAAACCGTGAAGGTTATCGCAATAAATGAGAACAGTTAAAATAAACTAAAAACAATACACATTTTGATGTGTAAGAGGACCTAAAGAGAGGCGCTGCTGTTAGTGAAGATAATGATGACAAGTAGTTAGCAAATAAATAGTTTTAATGGAGATAAGCGTTTCAACGTCGGACTAACGTCTTCATTGGCCTGATGAAGACGTCAGTCCAACGTTGAAACGTGTTGCCTGCTTATCTCCATTAAAACAAGTTATTTATTTGCTAACTACTTGTCATCATCATCATCTTCACTAACAGCAGCGCCTCTCTTTAGGTCCTCTTACATATCAAAATGTGTATTGTTTTTAGTTTATTTTAATTGTTCTCATATTATAGGAGATTACCATCATCATTAGGACACTCAGATTTTATTGTCTACTTTTTATCATGTCTCTTTAACCTCATAAATAAATCGGTAGATGTCACACAATTGTCATTTTCCACCTTATACTAAACATTAGTCAGACGCAATTAGTATGATATTTGGGAGGATGCAGGTCATGGCCAGCTCCAGGAGTCACAGCACCCAGCTTGACACAGTCTTACAGTCTATTTGTTACAGATATTTCTGCATCTGAATAATCCATTCCATGCATTTGACATTGGCTGTTCCTGCAGCATGTGAATGAATTTCTGCAAGTCCCAATCAGATGAGTCACAGAAATTTCTGCAGCAAATCTGACGTGTGAACTAATATCTCAGCTTCTTTTGCCAAGTTCAATGTGACGTTTTCAACGTGTTTTTTGCCAGATTTTTTTTTTATGCTATGAATATATTTTTCTTTACATTTTTGACAAGGAATGTCACAAAATGTAAACATACCACAAGGATGAAAACACACGGAGCGGTAGCCGCATGCGGCCTACAACCAAGCCACCATGCGGTGGCAAATGGCTGCACGAGTATAGGCAAAATCGTGCGGCCATTCACCACCCCATGTGGGCATAGTTTCGGCCGCGTGCGGCTACCACTTTGCGTGTTCTCATCCCAAGAGTGTGGAAGGCAGCTGCTTGCAACAAAGTTTAGCGCTCTCACTGATGGAAATTTGGGGGCTGCATTTGTTCAGAGGGCAAGAGGAATTTTTTCCAACAGTCATAACTTTTTTATTTTCATGTAGATGCAGCTGTATGAGGGCTTCTTTTTTGGGAGACAAGTGGTAGTTTTAGGCACCATTGTGCGATACACATAAGTAAACGCTTAATTTATATTAACTTTTATTTTGAAAGAAATGCAGAAACTATAATTATTGCGATAATGGTATTAAAAGGGTTGTTACAGTTACAAGGATACCAAATATGTCCATGTTATTTACTATTTTGTCATCTTTACTTAACCCCTTCAAGACCAAGCTATTTTTGGCCTTCAGGACCAGACCCATTTTTTCAAATCTGACATGTGTCACTTTATGTGGTAATAACTCTGGAATGCTTTTACCTATCCAAGCGATTATGAGATTGTTTTCTCGTGACATATTGTACTTTAGGTTAGTGAAAAAATTTGGTCGATAAATTTATTGCTTATTTGTGAAAAACACCAAAATTGAGAGAAAATTTGAAGAAATTATGATTTTTCTAATTTTAAATGTATCTGCTTGTAAAACAGATAGTAATACCACACAAAATAGTTACTAACTAACATTTCCCATATGTCTACTTTATGTTTGCATCGTTTTTTGAACATTCTTTTATTTTTCTAGGACGTTACAAGGCTTAGGACTTTAGCAGCAATTTCTCATATTTTTAAGAACATTTCAAAAGGCTATTTTTTTCAGGGACGAGTTCAGTTCTGAAGTGGTTTTGAGGGCCTTATATATTAGAAACCCCCATAAAACACCCCATTTTTAAAACTTCACCCCTCAAAGTATTCAAAACAGCATTCAGAAAGTGTTTCAACCCTTTAGGCGTTTCACAGGAATTGAAGGAAAGTAGAGGTGAAATTTACAAATTTCATTTTTTTTTACAAAATTCATTTGTAATACATTTTTTTCTGTAACACAGAAGGTTTTACCTGAGAAATGCAACTCAATATTTATTGCCCAGATTCTGCAGTTTTTAGAAATGTCCCGCATGTGGACCTAGTGCGCTAATGGACTGAAACACAGGCCTCAGAAGCAAAGGAGCACCTAGAGGATTTTGGGGCCTCCATTTTTTAGAATATATTTTACGCACCATGTCAGGTTTGAAGAGGTCTTGTGGTGCCAAAACAGTGGAAACCCCCAAAAGTGACCCCATTTTTGAAACTACACCCGTGAGGGATTTTATCTAGGGGTATAGTTAGCATTTTGACCCCACAGATTTTCTGCTAAATTTATTCGAATTAGTCTGTGAAAATGAAAATCTACTTTTATTGTGGAAAAACTTAGAATTTTCGAATTTTTGCAAGGAATAAAGGAGAAAAAGCACCCCAAAACTTGTAAAGCTACTTCTCCCGATTACGGAAATACCCCACATGTGGTAATAAACTGCTGCTTGGACCCACGGCAGTGCTCAGAAGGGAAGGAGCGCCATTTGGATTTTGGAGCACGGATTTTACTGGAATATTTTTCGGTGCCGTGTCGTGTTTGCAATGCCCTGGAGGGACATAAACAGGGGAAACCCCCCAAAAGTGACTCAATTTTGGAAACTATGCCCCTCAAGGAATTTTTCTAGTGGTATAGTGAGCATTTTGACCCCACAGGTTTTTTGCTGAATTTATTAGAATTAGTCTGTGAAGATGAAAATAGACTTTTTTTCTGAAAAAACATAGAATTTTCTAATTTTTATAAGGAATAAAGGAGAAAAAGCACCTCAACATTTGTAAAGCAATTTCTCCTGATTACGGCAATACCCCATATGTGGTAATAAACTGCTGTTTGGACCCACGGCAGGGCTCAGAGGGGACGGAGCACCATTTGGATTTTGCAGCTCAGATTTTGCTGAATTGGTTTCCGGGGGCCATGTCGCATTTGCAGAGCCCCTGAAGTACCAGTACAGTAGAAATTCCCCAGGTGTGATCCCATTTTGTAGACTATACCTATCAAAGAATTAAATTAGAGGTGTAGTGAGCATTTTGAGCCCTCAGGTGTTTTATAGATTTTATTAGAATTGGGCCGTGAAAATGAAAAACATTTTTTTTCCAATAACCTATAGATTTAGCACATAATTTTTCATTTACACAAGCAATACAGGAGAAAAGACACCCCAAAATGTGTGACAAAATTTCTCCTGAATAGGGAAGTACCCCATATGTGGTTGTAAACTGCTATTTGGACATACAGCAAGAGTCTAAAGGGAAAAAGCGCAATTTCGTTTTTGGAGTGGAGATTTTACAAAATTTCTTTTTTACTCCATGTTGCATTGCGCTGAGGTACCAGTACAGTGAAAACCCCCAAAAAGTGACCCCATTTGGGAAACTACACCCCTCAAGGAATTAATCTAGAAGTGTAGTGAGCATTTTAACCCCAAAGGTTTTGTAGAAATTAGTGCACAGTGGATGTTGCAGATTTTAAATTGCCATTTTCCACATATATGCCATTTCAGTGCCCAATGTGTTGTGCCCAGCTTGTACCACCGTAGACACACATCCCATAAATTATTGTTAAGGGGTTCTCCAGAGTACAGTAATACCCCATATGTGGTCATTAACTGCTGTTTGGGCACACTGCCAGGCCCAGAAGGAGCTCCATTTGGCTTTTGGAGCGCAGATTTTGCTTGGTAGTAGTTTTGTTTAGTGTTTTACTGGTGTTTCAGCTTATAATATGTGGGCATATGTAAACTGGGCGGAGTGCATCAGGGTATATGTTAGCTGGGTGGAGTGTATCAGGGTATATGTAAGCTGGGCGGAGTGCATCAGGGTATATGTAAGCTGGGCGGAGTGCATCAGGGTATATGTTAGCTGTGCGGAGTACATCAGGGTATATGTAAGCTGTGCGGAGTACATCAGGGTATATGTAATGTGTGCGGAGTACATCAGGGTATATGTAATGTGTGAGGAGTACATCAGGGTGTATGTAATCTGTGAGGAGTACATCAGGGTATATGTAAGCTGGGCGGAGTATATCAGGGCATATGTAAGCTGGGCGGAGTGCATCAGGGTATATGTTAGCTGGGTGGAGTGTATCAGGGTATATGTAAACTGGGCGGAGTACATCAGGGTATATGTAATCTGGGCGGAGTACATCAGGGTATATGTAATATGTGAGGAGTACATTAGGGTATATGTAAGCTGGGCGGAGTACATCAGGGTATATGTAATATGTGAGGAGTACATCAGGGTATATGTAAGCTGTGCAGAGTACATCAGGGTATATGTAAGCTGTGCAGAGTACATCAGGGTATATGTAAGCTGTGCAGAGTACATGAGGGTATATGTAAGGTGGGCGGAGTACATCAGGGTATATGTAAGGTGGGCGGAGTTCATCAGGGTATATGTAAGCTGTGCGGAGTACATCAGGATATATGTAAACTGTGCGGAGTACATCAGGGTATATGTAAGCTGTGCAGAGTACATCAGGGTATATGTAATATGTGAGGAGTACATCAGGGTATATGTAAGCTGTGCGGAGTACATCAGGATATATGTAAACTGTGCGGAGTACATCAGGGTATATGTAATCTGTGCGGAGTATATCAGGGTATATGTAATATGTAAGGAGTACATCAGGGTATATGTAAGCTGTGCGGAGTACATCAGGATATATGTAAACTGTGCGGAGTACATCAGGGTATATGTAATCTGTGCGGAGTACATCAGGGTATATGTAATCTGTGCGGAGTATATCAGGGTATATGTAAGCTGCGCAGAGTACATCAGGGTATATGTTAGCTGGGCGGAGTACATCAGGGTATATGTAAGCTATTTGGAGTACATCAGGGTATATGTAAGCTATGTGGAGTACATCAGGGTATACGTAAGCTGTGCGGAGTGCAACAGGTCATAATAGGATGATGTAATAATGGGGAGAATGAATAATACAATGAATGATCCACGGATAGTGACGTACGCTTTGAACCAATCCTTCATGCACAGGCCGGATTTTTGGGTGTAGGAGTCGCACTTCTAAAGGGTGTCCGTGGTATTGTACAAAATATCCGCACTCCAGCATTGTCTAATCTTTGACTTCACTAGCCCCATATGTAGCACAGACCCCAAAATGTCATAGTTTTCGCTGCATTTACAGGGTCTACAAATGGGGGCTGCAAATGATAACGTGGGGTTTTAGGTGAAGAACTGCTGCACATATAAATTAGTCTGGGCCGTCGTTTTGCATTATTGCGTTCCAAGAGTCATAACTTTTTATTTTTCCATTGACGAGCTGTGTGAGTGGTTCACTGAAGTGACAACTGAGTAAAATATACCTTTTAATAGTAACTCGTTTTAAAAACAGGGGTAACACACCACTGTGAAATAAGCCCCACCGTGAAAATTAAAAAATGTATTAAACAGAAAACACTGAGTCATTATGATAAATATATCTCAGTGTTTATAACAATATTTGTCTGGAACCAGCATATATCCTGGGCACAACAATAGTACAATCCCCAAAAGAAGCACCAGTGTCCGAAATAAATCACCGGATCTACTAGCGCTGGGTGTAACACAATGTTGCTGTCCCCAATGCAGACTTTCCATATACAATAAACGACCCTACGCGTTTCAGATACTCATCCTCAGGGGTCCGTATCTTGGTAACTCTGGCCTCATCACCAGCGATAATAATATTCAACAGCAGATATTCTGCTGTGCGTCACGGGAAGATGCACGTATCGATGTCAACGGCATACTTCATTGCAGGCGCTAGGTTACTATAAACACCTAAACTCCACCCCTCGTATTTGGCGGCGATACCTGAACTGACCAATCACAACACCCTCTCGATTCGTGACACCTGCCCATGTGACCCCCCGCCGTCAGCTGACAGCCAGGGGTCATCATCGACCGCATCATACCGAACGCGCAGGCGCAGTAGAAGCCAAGGACGTGTCGCCCGGACTGCCAAGCAAGAGGAAGGTAAGCGCAAAACGATAATTAATTTTGTAAGTATATCTTGCGGGACAGTTACCCACCGCAAGTGGACTACCTCACAAAGCAACTCTTAGGTTAATAAACACATATTAGGTGGACAAGATTACTGAGTCCCTCCCATTTGAAAAAACTGACAAAAGATCTCTTTATATGTTGGCTGGCCAATATGGCCATATCGAACATAGTGCACTATGCAACTGGAACCCACCCACCCAAAAAGGCAACCCAAGGTGAAATTTGGCCACCTTAAGGGGAATGGTATTGCATATTAAATAAAACATGTATAATTAGTCTGCTCGTTTAAACCCGCTGGTTGTATGCATGCCAGTCTATGGATCCATTGGGCTTCTTTGCGTAGAATTAGGTTGTCCCAGTCACCTCCTCTTTTTGGGGGTCTAATGAGTTCAATTGCTTGAAACTTTAAACATGCTGCATGGCCTTGGTGTTTAGCATGCACATGCTTAGATATTGGGGTGTCCCTAACATGGATAATATCTCCAACATGCTCCCTTATCCGGCGTCGAAATTGTCGTGCTGTTTTGCCCACATAATTTAGGGGGCATGGGCATGTAATTAGGTAAACCACCCCCGCTGTTTTGCAATTAACAAAATCCCGTATGTTGTATTACGAGCTGTGTGAGTGCTTAATTTTCATGTGACGAGCTGTAGTTTTTATTAGTATCATTTTGGGGTAAATGTGATAATGTGATCAGTTTTTATTCAATTTTTTGGAGACCAAAAAACAGAAATTCTCTCGCTGTTTTTTTTTAATCAATTTTTAACGGCGTTCTCTGTGCAGTATAAACAACATGTTTGCTTTATTCTGCGGTTTGATACGATTATGGCAATACCAAATTTATATAGTTTTTATATGTTTTACTACTTTTACACAATAAAAACCCTTTTTATAAATAAAATATTTTAGTGTCACCATATCCTGAGAGTCATAACTTTTTTATTTTTATGTCGACGGAGCTTTGTGAGGGCTTGTTTTTTTGCGTGACACACTGTAGTTTTTATTGGTAGTCTTGTAACGTCCTAGAAAAATAAAAGAATGTTCAAAAAACGATGCCAAACTAAAGTAGACATATGGGAAATGTTAACTAGTAACTATTTTGTGTGGTATTACTATCTGTTTTACAAGCAGATACATTTAAATTTAGGAAAATGCTAATTTTTGCAAATTTTCTCCAAATCTTGGTGTTTTTTACAAATAAATATTGAATTTATCAACCAAATTTTTTCACTAACATAAAGTACAATATGTCACGAGAAAACAATCTCAGAATCGCTTGGATAGGTAAAAGCATTTCGGCGTTATTACCACATAAAGTGACACATGTCAGATTTGAAAAATCGGCTTCGTCCTGAAGGCCAAAACAGGCTCAGTCCTGAAGGGGTTAATGTTGTTGTTGTTGTTGTTGTTGTTGTTGTTGTTGTTGTTATTATTATTATTATTATTATTAATAATAATGTACTGATATACAGAAATATACCAGGAGATTATAGGTACAAAAAAAGAGAAGTTCATGTATCTAACAATAATAATGTAAAAAAATGGTGAAAGTTTTGGGTGCCATGTCGCATTTGCAAAGCCCCTGAGAGGCCAAAACAGTGGAAACCCCCCAAAAGTGGAAATTACACCACTTAAAGAATCTATCTAGGGATATAGTGGGCATTTAGACCCCACAAGTCTTTTGCAGGATTTATTAGAATTAGGCCGTGAATATCAACATTTCTTCCACTAAAATGTTGCATTTTTTCAATTTCACAAAGCATAAAGGGGGAAAAAGCTGCCCAACATTTGTAAAGCAATTTCTCCCGAGTACGGCAATACCCCACGTGTGGTCATAAATGGTTTTTCATTAGAAAGTAATTAACCCTTTCTGGACTGATCCATTTTTTTCTTTTCCTTTTTAGTTTTTTCCTCCCCGCGTTCCAAGAGCCACAACTTTTTTTATTTTTCAGTCAATAGAGCGGAGTGAGGGCTTATTTATTGAGGGACGAGCTGTCGTTTTTATTGGTACCAATTTTTGGTACATACAACTTTTTGAGCACTTTTTATTACGTTTTTAGCTAGAGCCAAGGTGACCAAAAAAACAGCGATTTTGCCGTTTTAAATGCTTTATTTTTCACGTGAGACGCTCCATACATCATCCCCCACACTAAGACATGCTATTTTGTGGTGCGCGATGGGGGTTAATGCGCAGCGCATGGTGTGGAGTGAAAATTACAATTTTCCACTCATATGCCATTTTAGTGCACTATATGTTATGCCCAGTTTGTGCCACTGAAGACAAATACCTCATAAAATATTAACCGAGTTCTCCCGGGTATGGCAATGACATATCTGTGGACGTAAACTGGTGTTTAGGCACTCTACAGGGCTCAGAAGGGAGGGAGCGCCATTTGGCTTTTGGGGCGCAGATGTAGCTTGATAGTAGTTCTGTTTGGGGTTTTACTGGTGTTTCAGTTTATAATGTGGGGGCATATGTTATCTGTGCGGGGTACATCAGGGTACATGTTATCTGTGCGGGGTACATCAGGGTATAATAAGAGGGTATAATAATGCAGTAAATAAATAATAATCCGCAGATATGTGGCCGGTGTCGCACTGATAAATGGTGCCCAATCTTATCTGCTTTTGGAACACTCTGCACATTTTGCATCGCCATATTCTGGGAACCAGAACTTTTTGATTTTTTCACCACCGGAGCTGTGTGAGGGTTTATTCTTTGCGGGACAATCTGTAGGTTTTCATTGGTACCATTTTGGGGTACCAGAAATTTTTTTGATCAAGCTTTATTCCATTTTTTGGTAAGCCAGGTGACCAAAAACCATCAATTCTGACAATGTTTTTTATTCATTTTTTTATAGCCTTCACCCTGGGCTATAAATGACCATTATACTTTATTCTGCGGGTTGATACGATTACAGCGATACCAGATGTATATAATTTTTTTATGTTTTGCAGCTTTTGGGCAATAAAATCACTTATTTATAAAATAAATACATTTTTGTGTCACCATATTCTGAGAGCCATAACGTTTTTATTTTTCAGTCAAAAAAGCGGTGTAAGGGCTTGTTTTTTTGCGGGACGGGATGTAGTTTGTATTGGTACCATTTTGGCGTACATGCGACTTTTTGATCACTTTTTATTGTATATTTTGGGAGAGTTGGTAACCAAAAAATTGTGATTCGGGCAATGTTTTTCGTTTATTTTTTTCGCGGTGTTCACCGTGTGGGAAAAATAATATTACAGTTTTATAGTTGGGGTCGTTACGAACGCGGCGATACCAAATATGTGTACTTTTTTTAATGTGTTAATTTTTTTCCTATAATAAAAGACTTATTATAGGAAAAAAAGCATTCTTTATTTATGTCACTTCTAACTTTTATTTTTACACTTTTTAAAAACATTTTTATTATCTTTTTTTTACTTTTTTTACTTGTCCCACTAGGGGACACTTAGACTTGCAGCTTTGATCGCTGCTAGAACACATTACACTACCTACGTAGTGTAATGTGTTCTAACTGTCATTGTGACGTAACTGTCACACTGACAGGAAGCACCGGAGGACCGGCCGGAGGCTGATTCTCCGACGCTTCCATACATGGCAACCCGGAGGTCATTGTCTGGCCTCTGGTTGCCATGATAAGGATCGCGAGCCCCCGCAAATACATGTGGGGGGCTGCCGATCCGCTGTAAACCTCTTCAATGTGGTGATCGGCAACGGGGAGAGCAGGGCTGACACCCTGCACAGTTAACTGCCGCTGCGGTGTAGCGCCGCGCGGCGGTTAACTGTTAAAGCGCGGACGTAACTGCACGCCCAGGTGCGCGAAGTTACTGCTCCCCTGGACGTGCATTTACGCCAAGGTGCGGGAAGGGGTTAAAGCATTTAGGCAGAGAGGGAATACACACATAGGAGGCAGTGCAGCCCATAGTTACTGCTAGTGTTTTTGCCTCCCTTGCAGCAGACCCTGATTTTGAGACTGGGCAGAGACGAGGGCAAAGTAGAGGCTGAAAATAAGTGAAACATACTGGCAATATCCACGCAGGAGAGAAGTGCTGGGGGACCCTCCCCCAATGTCAGAGATGTGCTGAAACACCTAACACAGAACTGTCAGAGAAACTACACATGACTTAAATTTAAAAGAGGCTCTGTCACCACATTATAAGTGCCCTATCTCTTACATAATGAGATTGGCGCTATAATGTAGGTAATAGCTGTGTTTTTTATTTAGAAAAACGATCTATTTTCACCAAGTTATGAGCGATTTTAGCTTTATAGTAATGACTTTCTTTATGCCCAACTGGGCGTGTTTTTACTTTTGACCAAGTGGGCGTTGTGGAGAGAAGTGCATGACGCTGACCAATCAGCGTCATACACTTTTCTCCATTCATGTAATCAGCACATAGTGATCCTGCGTTGTTCACTATGTGGTGTCATATACACCCACATTAACGTTACTGAAGTGTCCTGACAGTGAATAGACATCACCTCCAGCCAGGACGCGATGTCTATTCACAATCCCGACACATCGCTAACGTTTGTGTGAGACTTACAGCACAGCAAGCGTTATCTCGCTGTAAGCTGTCATTTACAGCGTGATCTCGCGAGATTACGCTTGCTGTGCTGTAAATCCCACACAAACGTTACCGAAGTGTCGGGATTGTGAATAGACATCCCGTCCTGGCTGGAAGCGATGTCTATTCACTGTCAGGACACTTCAGTAACGTTAATGTGGGTGTATGTGCCTGCACATAGTGAACAACGCAGGATCACTATGTGCAGAGTAAATGAATATGGAGAGAAGTGTATGACGCTGGTTGGTCAGCGTCATACACTTCTCTCCCCAACGCCCACTTGGTCAAAAGTAAAAACACGCCCAGTTGGGCATTAAGAAAGTCATTAGCATAAAGCTAAAATCACTCATAACTTGGTGAAAATAGATCGTTTTTCTAAATAAAAAACACAGCTGCTACATTATAGTGCCGATCTCATTATGTAATTATTATTATAATGTGGTGACAGAGCCTCTTTAAAGAGGATCTGTCACTAGTTTAGTAATGTCCTATCTCCTAGCTAATCTAATAGGCACTGTCACACTGATAATGCCAGTGAAAATTGTGTCCCAAAACTTTTATTATGTTAAAAGTTATGAGCTTTTTTCTAAATATGTAAATGAGCCTTTATTCGACAAGTGGAAGGTAACATCAGCGATTCTCCTGAGGTGGAGCTACCTCACAGCCTCTGGCGCTGTCGTATCATCATGAAGCTGCTTCACACAGTGTGAGAGACTGAGGCTGGAGGGAAGGGGGGATCACTTCAAATAGCCATATCTCGGGCATATGAAAGACGAGATCCTAATCTTTCATATGACACCAGGATCGCAGTTCTAGCTGTGACACAACCGGAGATATCACCAGTTGAATACAGTCAGGAATGGAAGCTGTATACTATATGATCACACTGTGTTGCTGGGCAGGGAAGGGGGAGAAGCTGTAAGCTGATTGGACAGCGCCATACAGAAAACATTACACCGCCCAGAGTGAAAAGAAGAGTCACCTCCTATTTGGCTATTAGAGCCACATTACCAGATTTAGAAAAATGCTCATAACTTTGCAAACAATAAACATTTTTTTAAAACAAATCACATTATTAGTTATCAGCATCATAACGATTATTAGATTACTTAGGAGATAGGGAATTAATAAACTGGTGACAGAGCCTCTTTACATAACAGTGGGACCTCCCTCCTTTAGTGGGCTCTGACCATACTGGGTGCTGATGCCGGCCCCGATGTAGATCTATGCTCTCATGATTACTGCATGGGCGTTACTATAGCTGTAGCAGCCACTAAGGGGCTGAGAGGGCCCATACAGGTGCAAGAATGTTGTTTTTTATTGCAGGGAAAAGCAAGATGGTGGGTTTTTGCTATTTAGTCGTACTATGCGGGTGCTTTGTTGTGCAGAAGATCTGCTATGTTAATAAATATCTTATTCCTCTGTTTGTATTACTACAGTTCCATTTACTGTCAACTAGGTGGTGCGTGCCAGGGTTGCCAAACCAAATTTTTCGTTTTCAGGACAATTTATCCAAAAATCACAGACAGCTAACATTTTTTACAACAAATTGGAAAACCATAATGAATCATGAAGATTTTTAGTAATATACAGTAGGTTTTAATGATTCACTGTATAACTGATGCAACAAAATTGTGCTCCCACAATATAGGAAATTTTTTTTGATGGATTCACTGAAGTGATATATGAGTAAAATATAAGTTTATTTAGATAACTCTCTAAAAACAGGGGTACAATCACCACTGTGACAAAAGCCCCACCGTGTGTATTTAAAAACGTATTAAACAGTAAACTACTGAGTCCTGATACCATTGCGAACCCTCTATGACTCAGTATGTTTATAACAGATATCAAACCGGAATCAGCATATAACCATGGGCATAACAGTAGTATAAACCTTGAAACACACTAGAGCCCACGATAATCGCACCTGGAACTCCCAGTGTTAAAGTATACAATAATTAACACTGTCCCCAATGCTACAATTCCTCAATAACACGACCCTACGCGTTTCTTGTACTTATCATCAGGGGTCTGTACTTGGTCACTCTGGCCGGGATGCCAGCGATATTAATTCAACAGCATGCTTCCGTGGTGTACAGCAGAATACCTGCTGTTGAATTAATATCGCTGGCATCCCGGCCAGAGTGACCAAGTACAGACCCCTGATGATAAGTACAAGAAACGCGTAGGGTCGTGTTATTGAGGAATTGTAGCATTGGGGACAGTGTGAATTATTGTATCCTTTAACACTGGGAGTTCCAGGTGCGATTATCGCGGGCTCTAGTGTGTTTCAAGGTTTATACTACTGTTATGCCCATGGTTATATGCTGATTCCGGTTTGATATCTGTTATAAACATACTGAGTCATAGAGGGTTTGCAATGGTATCAGGACTCAGTAGTTTACTGTTTAATACGTTTTTAAATACACACGGTGGGGCTTTTGTCACAGTGGTGATTGTACCCCTGTTTTTAGAGAGTTATCTAAATAAACTTATATTTTACTCATATATCACTTCAGTGAATTTATACAGTAGGTTTATAGCTTAAAACAGTAATATTAAGACATTCACAGCATGTTCCCAATAATCTGTACAAGCTCCTCCAATTTTAAAAAAATCATGGACGCATCAATTTGTTTTTTAGAGACACCGGAAATCTCCCTACTTTTACACATTTTCCAAGAATTTATAGACGTTGGCAACCCTGGTGGGGGCCCATCACTAACTTTGCTATGGGGCCTTATAAATTCTAGTGACGCCTCTGGATTACTGTCATATGTCTGGTCAGTATGATGTGCCATGATATTTGTGTACTGAATGCTATTTTCTTGTTTGTACAATCAGGGCCGGCTTTAGGATAGATTGCGCCCTGTTCAAAATTATCTTTCGGCGCCCCACCCCATCATAAAAAAAATGCCCCATAAAAAAGTATAATGCCCCCACAGTATAATGCCCATTATAGTGTCCCTACAGAGTATATTTCCCCCCACATAGTATAATAGACAGTGCAATATAGCACCCCACCTCCCCCTTGTAGACAGCGCCATACAGCACCCCACCACCCCCTTGTATACAGCGCCATACAGCCCCCCACCTCACCCTTGTAGACAGTGCAATAGCCTCTCACCTCTCCCTTGTAGATAGTGACATACAGCCCCCCTCCCCCTTGTACACAGTGCCATACAGCCCCTCACCTCCTCCTTGTAGACAGTGCCATACAGCGCCCACCTCCCCCTGTAGACAGTGCCATACAGACCCCACCTCCCCCTTGTACACAGTGCATCCCACCTCCCCCTTGTAGACAGCGCCATACAGCCCCCCTCCCCCTTGTACACAGTGCCATACAGCCCCTCACCTCCCCCTGTAGACAGTGCCATACAGCTCCCCATCTCCCCCTTGTGGACAGTGCCTCCCACCTCCCCCTTGTAGACAGCACCATACAGCCCCCACCTCCCCCTTGTAGACAGTGCCATACAGCTCCCCATCTCCCCCTTGTAGACAGTGCCCCTCACCTCCCCCTTGTAGACAGTGCCATACAGCCCTAACCTCCCCCTTATAGACAGTGCCATACAGCCCCCCACCTCCCCCTTGTAGACAATGCCATACAGCACCCCACCTCCCCCTTGTAGACTGTGCCATACAACCGTCCACATCCCCCTTGTAGACAGTGCAATATAGCACCCCACCTCCCCCTAGTAGACAGCGCCATACAGCCCCTACCTCCCCCTAGTAGACAGCGCCATACAGCCCCTACCTCCCCCTTGTAGACAGTGCCATACAGACCCCCACCTCCCCCTTGTAGACATTGCCCCCCAAACAAAAAAAATTTGCTCACCTAGGCCCCATTCCCATGACGAACGTAGCTGCTCCACAACGCCGATGACAGGATCCTTGCAAAGACCGGCGTGATCCAGTAACGTCATCACGCCGGCCTGCGCAGGTATCCTGTCCCTGCACTGGATAGGCTGGAGGCCGAATGGCCTATAGCCTCGTAGATGGCAGAGCAGGGAGATAACTCCTAAAGACGCAGATACTATTGAATGCGGCGTCGCTACCGCTGTAGCAGCCACAGCGGGCAGCACGGGTGCTCTCATGCCCAGTGTCGCCGCTAGCAGCCGCTATGGCTGCTACAGCGGTAGCGACGCCACTGAGAAAATAAGCGCCCAGGCAGAAAGGCAGCTGCAGAGTCGCCAGGCACGGGCACTTCTGAAACACAAGCAGAGCAAGGGAGCCAGTGCAGAGTCCCCTTCTACCTGCTGGAGTAATGCGCCCTTTGCGAAGGCACAGGTCACACACCCCAAAGGCTGGCCCTGTGTACAATATAATACAGTTCGCATATTTAACCTCTTCCTACAAGCAACTTATATACTTTGCAGTTGCGGAGCATTTTGCACAAATAAAAATATAAATACTTCCTCTGTGCCTGCGTAATGACACGCAGGAGTGAGGCTTTGACATTCCACGGCATAAAAAACAAATCTTCATTCCCACCATTTAACTCGATTAACCCTTGAAACTCCAGTCAATGCTTATTGAAGTGTCAACAAAAGTATAGGGCTCCACTTTTCGGCTGGTGGTGAACCCTGACATTGTGATGGCTGAGTTTCTATATAGGTTGTATGTGTGGACATTCACTTTAAAGTGGCCCTCTGGGTAAAGCTGAAAGTACATATTTTTCCCATGGGGAAGGCACCTACCCCACAAATTATACTAACCAAGTCCCTGCCACTCAAATGGGTGGCTCTGAGAACGCAAACGCAGAGAGTTATTTCCTGTGGAGGTTCCTTGGCTGCCCATATGAAGAACCAATTTGCTCTCTACAATTGTGGGAAACAAGTAATTATAAAATTGGTGGTGAAGTGGGTGTCTTCTCTCCTGGAAAAAAGGGTCACTTTAAGGGATGAAAGATCTGAATATACTTTTCTGCATTGCTAGTTAGGGTGTAATATGATATGTCTTATAGGAAGACACAGGACACTTCTCTAGTCGAACAGAAATGAGCAACATGTTGAATTAGCCTCCCTAAAACTGACTCTCTCAAACTGACTTGAAACATGAAATTAGTGCTAGATGAAAGTTCTTTCAGCCAATCATTATTGCTTCCGATCCTCCGAATTACATGAATGGTCATCTTAGCTGAATGGAGGCTTAGTGGCTGTCAGACATGGCTGAGAACATGTATTCTAAAATTCTAAAAATTTAACCACAGTTGCTGTAATTATCCCCAAAGAATTGATGGCAAGGAGGTCAAACAGTCCTCCCCATACACATTAGATGTGATTGACTAACAGGGTACTAATTGACTTTTGTCATTATTATGTATAATATACAGAACAAACGCAAATTCTTGAATAATTTATAATATATTATACAAGGTAAAAGGAAAATTATGTTTAGACAGTATGATGAAACACACTGTCACAGACATAGCTAAGAAAAATGCTGGGAGCCTATGGTTATCCCTTTACATCAAGTAAGTATAGTGTAAATCAAAGAAATAATCTTTTTGTCCATCTGCTGTGGAAAAGTCTTTTCTCTAAATTCATTGGCCATAAACACACATATAAGACATCTGATTATCCTGAGAGTTGTATTTAGCAAATACATAATGGAGAACATTTATTAATATTGGGGTACCACCCTAAGGGCTTATTTCCACGAACATGTAATACGTCCGTGCAACGCGCGTGATTTTCACGCGCCTCGCACGGACCTATTTTAGTCTATGGGGCCATGCAGACAGTCTGTGATTTTCACGCAGCATATGTCCACTGCGTGAAACGCATGACATGTCCTATATTTGTGCGTTTCTCGCGCATCACGCACCCATTGAAGTCAATGGCTGCGTGAAAATCACGCGCAGCACACGGAAGCACTTCCGTGTGACGCGCGTGATTCGTGCAAGAGCAGTAAAAAGTATGAATGAAAACAAAAGCACCACGTGCTATTCTGTTTACAAACATACAAACAGGGTGTCAGCAGCCACGCAGCCACGCATCATATGGTGATGACACACGGAGCTGTTAAGTGCCTTTTGCACGCGCAAATCGCCATGTTTTTTGCGCGCGCAAGACGCACACGCTCGTGTAAATCCGCCCTACGGCTGTGTTCACACATAGTAGAATAGCTGCAGATTTTCCGTCAGGATTTGCAAGTAGAAAATTCACAGTGTATTACAGCAGCAACATTTTAACAAATCTCATCCACACACTGCAGAAAATGTAATGCTTGTGCAATTTTATACATCCGCAAGATGTAAAAAAAATTATCGCTAAATTTTTGCGTATTTGTTGTGGATTTTCCAAATAGAGTTCAATGAGGAAGTCAAAATCTGCAACAAAAAGCAAAGGATTTTGCTGTTGTGGATATACACAGCAAAAAACGCAAGTAGAAAAAAAAACATTATATCCACTTAAACATTAAAAAAAAGCTATACTCACCTCCTTTGGCGCTTCTGTAGCGAAGCGTCCCGGCTTTCTTGGCAGATCTCTGTGCAGCTGGCCTCCTTTGCTGACCTTTTGTCACATGTGACCACTGCATCCAATCACAGGCTGCAGCGATCGCATCTGACGAGAACAACATCACAGAAGGCCTGGCTGCAAAAAGACCAGACAGATGAGCAGGGACGCGTCGCTACGAGAGTGCGAGGGAAGGTGATTTTCAGGCAGTCCAAAATGCCATGTGTACTGCCTCATGAAAGGTACTTTTTCTTCTTACAGTGTTCCAGCTAGTAAGTGGGTGACACAATATAATAAAACCCTGTCTGTCAGCCGCTCTTATCAAATCAGAATTTCTCGAAAGTTCTTTTGAAAATGCTTCTTGACCAGTAACCACTGACAGTCCGGCCTGTAATGCTGTCACCCAGCTGACAAATTCAGATTCTGTGGGACTGTACATTTGCGGCTTTGAGCAACCACTAGTTCTATTCCTTAATGACAACCAGCGCTATGCTCAAAGCGCTGTGTTTGTATGGGTGGATTTGTGGCCGTCTGTCTTCCCTTTAGAATAAGGCTTCTAAAATAAGCATAGCAGTCAGAAGGGGTTAATTATATTTTTCTGAAAAGGTTTGTAGTTACACAGTGACACCTTAGTAGTGAAACTTACACATTTTTTATTCAAGCTGTAAATGTAAAAGATAGAGGATTGATAATGCACAGCAGACTTAACACTTTATACCTCAGTGTTAGAGCGCTGTTTGTTGCATCTTTATCTAAGCAAAATTCACAAGTGATCTATAGAGACTTAATTTACATAGCAGGGGTTATGGGACCTGCTGTATATAGAGACTAACGCAGATGTGATTGTTTTTTTCACTTGCCAATTCCCACTGCTCTACACCTGACTAACTGTTAGCAACAGAAGAAAATGAATAAGATAGAAAGATAGATAGATAGATAGATAGATAGATAGATAGATAGATAGATAGATAGATAGATAGATAGATAGATAGATAGATAGATAGATAGATAGACAGACAGACAGACAGACAGACAGATATGAGATAGATAGATAGATAGATAGATAGATAGATAGATAGATAGATAGATAGATAGATAGATAGATAGATAGATAGATAGATAGATAGATAGATAGATAGATAGATAGATAGATATGAGATAGATACGAGATATATAGATATTAGATAGATAGATAGATAGATAGATAGATAGATAGATAGATAGATAGATAGATAGATAGATAGATAGATAGTCATTCCGAACCAGACCACCACAAAACTTGATAACACAAACACTAAGGCTGGGTTCACACGACCTATTTTCAGACGTAAACGAGGCGTATTATGCCTCGTTTTACATCTGAAAATAGGGCTACAATACGTCGGCAAACATCTGCCCATTCATTTGAATGGGTTTGCCGACGTACTGTGCAGACAACCTGTCAAACGACGACGCGTAAAAATACAGCCTCGTCAAAAGAAGTGCAGGACACTTCTTTCAGACGTAATTTGAGCCGTTCTTCATTGAACTCAATGAAGAGCAGCTCAAAATTTACGGCTGTCAGAGAAGCCTCGCAAAATGCGAGGAGGAGCATTTACGACTGAAACGAGGCAGCTGTTTTCTCCTGAGCTGTTCACACAGAGGTATTTGACAAGTTTTTTGACGCAGAAAACGCGACAAAAAACGGGTCAAAATGCCCCCCATCGATTTCAGTAGAAGGCGGAGGCGTTTTTTCCCCGCGAGCAGAAAAACCGGCTCGCGGGAAAAAGAAGGGACGTGCCCTATCTTCGGGCGTTTACACCTCTGACTTCCCATTGACATCAATGAGAGGCAGAGAAAGCGTATTTCGCTGCGTTTTATGCCCGCGACGCTCAATGGCCGTGGGCAAAATACGCAGAACCCACCCACACTGTGTGAGTGTAAAGATATAGTGACCAGGGGATAACCGCAAATCAAATCCAGTCCCAGGACCTATACCAACCGGTATACTGCATAATCAGCCTAAAAGTGGACACCACACCACGAGCCCCAACGCACGTCTCGCGGTAGCTTTCTCAAGGGGTACTGGGACCGGATTTACCAGTGTGGGTGGGCTCTGCTCGCTATATACTCTGTTTGGCTCATTACTTTCTCTATTATGCAGGCACTGTGCATGTACCACATTGTGGTTTTTGAACTTCTTTATTTGCAAGTTGTTCTTTGAATTGTTTATTATGCTTTTCTTTGCCTCTTGAGTATTCTTTACTTGTTACAGCTCTTGTGTTCGCCACATCCATGCATTTTAATTGTATGTCTTATTTTAGGTCCTGATGGCCAACATGTTTTTATGTATATTTAATAAAGTATTGCCATTATTACAAGTCATACTTGTGTACTTGGTGTTTGATTTTGTCCCTTTTTGGGATGTGTGATATGTCCACACATAGAATCATGGGTATTCATTCAATGTAGTAGATGTCACCTGCAGTCCAATGTAACACCACAGATAACACATTAATAACCCTGAGCACAGATAATGTAGTAGTGTTACCTGCAGTCACACCACAGATAAATACACTCTGATAACCACACACACACACACACACACACACACACACACACACACACACACACACAGACAAACACAGACACACACACGCACACAATGTAACATATAGACACAGGCATATACACACAAATAGTCACTTACCATCTCTCCTTGCTGCAAAGGTTTCTTGCAGGACGGGCAGTGGGCGGAGTTTCCCCCTCTGCTCTGCCTCTGCTTCCTCTGTGTGTGTGTAAGGGTATGTTCACACGGCCTATTTTCAGACGTAATTTGGGCGTTTTACGCCTCGAATTACGCCTGAAAAGACGGCTCCATTACGCCTGCAAACATCTGCCCATTGCTTGCAATGAGTTTTACGATGTTCTGCTCAGACGAGGTGTAATTTTACGCGTCGCTTTCAAAAGACGGCGTGTAAAAATACGCCCGCGTCAAAGAAGGGCATGTCACTTCTTGGGATGTTTTTGGAGCCGTTTTTCATTGATTCCATTGAAAAACATCTCCAATAACGTCCGTAAAAGACGCCGCGAAAATCTCGAGTACTTGCAAAAATGTCTGAAATTCAGGAGCTGTTTTCGCCTGAAAACAGCTCCGTAATTTCACACGTATTTTGCTACTGCGTGTGAACATAACCTTACGAGGAGCAGAGAACAGAGCTCAAACGGCCGCACAGTGGCGCCCCGTACATGTGGGGAGGCTGCAGCGCCCTGTGCACTCACACAGGTTGCACACCCCTAAGGCCGGCCCAGAGCACGAGGGGGGACCGGAATGTATATTAGCAAGTGTACTCACATACTGCAGTGAGTACACAGCTAATGCTTTTTGGTCCCCACATAACCCCTTAAAGTTTGTGAATATTTTGGGAGCATTTGGTACAAAAACATTTGAAGAAGTATTTTTTTGTCCAGAAAACACTGAATAAAACTCATTAAAACTCATTACAAGTAAATAATATTACAGTGATTTAGGGGTGTATTACTATTATTATTATTATTAATAATAATAATAATAATAATAATAATAATAATAATAGTAGTAACAATAACAATCTGCATGGAGGTTTTATGTTCTTCCCATATTTGGTGGATTTCCTCAAGGATATTTGGTTATCTACCACATTACAAAAACATAGGTTACCTGTGAAAAGTGCCATAAGAGGTATATATGTGCCTGATAAATTGTCCGACTGGGCATAGGGACCAATGCATTGGGGCTGATGTATAAAAGGCTTGGACATTCAAAAAGTGGAGCAATTGCCCATAGCAGCCAATATAATGACTTCTTTCATTTTCTAATCTTCCCTGGAAACATGGAAACTGGTCTCTGGTTTCTATGAGCAACTGCTCCACTTTTTTCTTTTCACTAGTTTTTATACATGAGGTCCATTCTGTATTCTGCAGTGCTACATAAGCGACAGGTGATCATATAACATCATATGAAAATATAATACTTCATTGATACAAAACACGTAATACCCTTGTAAAAACGTAAAATCTATTTTCTTTATAGTGACTGATTTACAATGATTCCAAAGCTAGAGGTTTTCTATCCTTATCACAGCAGCCAGTCACATCCTTGTGAATGACAGAACACTACATGACACAGGACCTAAGCGCAGGCTAATGTAAATTTATGTTTAGGGCCATTGCACAGACATAGTAAAACATCATAAATCAGATAAAGCTGCTTTTGTGTGGAGTAGACAGCAGTGATCTACTAGGGAGTGTGGCAGCACGGAGCACACACAGTTTCCTTTGTTCAAGGTAAGCAAGTCTTCAATATCAATAGTCAAGGTGCACAATAAGTAATGACAGGCAGCACACAACACTAATGCCACTGTATAACACCAGCCGTATACACCATGGCACAGCTTATTACCCCAATGGCATTTCATTCAATATTGACTTTATACAATCAGTGATTGTATCTGAAATATACAAGGACAATAAGAGATAGGACATTCTGGAGAAATACTTCTAACGTGGTCGTCAGGAGTCATAACCTAATTGTAAGCACTTATTAATAATAATAATAATAATAATAATAATAATAATAATGATACATTGTTTTCCTTCTCATCCATGCAGTAACCTTCCTGTCTCTATGTTTAGATCCCTTGCTGCAGTATTTGCTGTCTGCACGGACACAGCCTGGATACACCGGGAGCCACCTGGTACACAGTAGGCAGAGGTAATGAGGCACCACCATACAGTGCCTCATAATACAGCCACAGGTATTAAAATAAAGGAAGGTGTCTTTGATTTACCTGGGGCTACAGCAGGATCAATGTACACAGTTGTCTCTGCTCCTCCTCCTCCTCTCCCTGTGTTGTCCCCATCAGCATCTGAGGGTTGCAGCTTTGTTACTACTACACAGTAGACTGGGCAGATCCTGGAAGAAGTCACTATAGCAACAGACCGCCTAAAGACTCGGGCACTGAGCAGCAGCTTTACCCCCTCCTGAGTTCATTCAAGAATTCCCATTGAGTAAGGAATGGAGGCGGCAGGAGGAGCCATCATCCTGGCACAACACTGATTGGTTTTATGCTACAGGGCTGCTGTGTGATAGTGCTAGAAATAGGACTCATGGGCATGGTACTGCAGCCAATAAATGGTAATTGGCAATGTACCGGCTAGGTGACATATCACGTCATACCGCCTTGTCATTCCAAACTTTGAGTCAATTTTGTCATTAACAAGACCACAACTGACATTGTAGAACCATAAATAACTGATAGTAACGTTCATGCCAAAATAAGATGTAAAGATAGCAGAGGTTTATACAGTATGTCTGCGATGCGGATCTAAGCTAAAAGAAAAATGCACATATTTAGCCTCTCTGACATCATAGTTGGCTGTTACATTTATTTCTATCCCCTGATACAACTATCTAGAGATTTATTGTATATTTGTATGTATTATATACCCATTAAAGAAAAGCCCAGATGGCGTATAATAAAGTTAGTCATTAGATATCAGTGTTAAAAGAATAGACATACAGCCCAACACATAACATAATCCTGTTTAATACATGATCCTGGAGGACCTCATCTAACAATGTCTTATGCATAATACAGCAGCTCAGTTCCACAATATGATAATGGGTTACATCAGAGCTTTATGTCTGGCTTTTTAGTATTTTTGAGTGCTGGAATTAATCTGCAGTGCTATTCTTGCCTTCAGAAATATCAGAACTCCATCGGACAACATTAAAGTTAGTCCGCCAGGTATCCGTTTAAAAGTGGATCCAGCATATCTGTCATGGGTCTGTTATAATCAGAAGCCATGATGTTAGTGTGAACAGAGCCTGACTATCACTCTTTGTAGCATTACTTTCTAATCTTAAGAGGTTGGCACTTCTATGCATATAACTATGTTCCTCTGCCGGCAGCTGTAGCTTGAGTTAAAAGTGGAAAGCTGCTATACAAATAGTCTCTATGTAGTCCCAGCCTAAGGCCCCATGCACACGACCGTGGAAAAACTCTGTAATTGCGGACCGCAATACGGTCCGCAATTACGGACCCTCCTGGTTCTATTGGCCGCGGACACCTTTCCATAGCGCTACGGAAAGGTGTCCGTGCCGTAGAACATGGAGCATGTCCTACTTTTCGGATTTTGTGGGCTGTGCTCCCATACTTTGTGTGGGAGCACGGCACTAAATGCGGCGGCGGACGCTTGTGCCCGCAATCGCGGGCCGTGATTACGGGCACGGCCGTGTGCATGAGACCTAAGACTGGGTTCTCACGATGCGGCTGAAACTGCACTGATATGTAGATTGGCGCGGTTTTCAAATTGACTCTAGAGAAAAGCACTGTCATTGTTAATGGCCGCATTGTAAACTGCCATAAACAATGGAAGTGCTTTTCTCTGTAGTCAATTTGAAAACTGCGCCGTCACGTGGCCACGTTCACAACCATGAGAACCCAGCGTAAATGGCAACTTAAAGAGACAATCCAGTGATTTTTTTATTGCGGGCTCCATTTATAAAGTTCACCCGGTAAAAGCTAGGGCAGGCCATCCTCTTACCGGGTGCTTTGATACAAAAATATCTTGGGCACAATTATGTCACGTGGCTGCACTGTGACCAGTCGATTCCTACAGCGTCTGCTGGAGTGTCTCAAGTTTTCAAGTTTACTTTCTGTATTAATTCCTTATGGTTTTCAAAATCTCTGTTGTTTTTCAGTAGGAAAATTTATTGTTTTGTTCCAGTGGATAAAATTCTGTCCATGTTCATGTGATAAACACACAGCTGCACGGTTTGTTACAGTCACAGTTTGTAAATCAGAGCTGTTTCTTCTGACGATCCCAGGACCTGCGTGTGAGGATAAAGAGCTATGTAAATACCCTTTTTATTGTGTTGGTCAGGGATGAGACTAGTCCCTCTGCTGCCTGAGGCGAACTATAAAAAGACGCCCCCCCCCCCAAATCTATCCGAGTTTTTGTCATTACTAGCTTTACACAACAAACACGCAATATATAAACATTTTTAAATAGAAAAAAAAATTGTTGTTTATTTGCTAAAGTGCTGTTTAGTGTATAGAAAAGATTTAAAGAATTCTACTTACTGTATTACTTTAGTATCATAGATCAGCAACGCAGCATTATCACTGAAAATGGTTTAACACATCTTCTATGCCCCCTTTTTATTACCTACTTGACTTATGATTTTTAACTGAGTTCAGTGGCCCGGCGTGGACGTCATCGTGCCAGCCAGTTGACGTCATCAGTGTGCTCCCGATCTCTTGTAGGGCTCAGGCCTAAACCAGGCTGTGGCCTACAAGACCGATAAAAACACAGGGACATATACAAAAACACCGAAAAAGGCCATACTTACAAATGGACACAGCCAGGTCAGAAATGCTGATGAAAGGGCGAGCAGGTGCTTTAAATAATAATAGCCACTCCCACTAGTCTTGAGGGGAGTGGTGTGTGGTGCATGGGATGTGTAGTAAGAAATAATAAATGAATAGTGTGTGTGCAAGTGTAATACTATAAGTGAAATATAGGGGGCAGTAATGAGTGAAGTGCCTCAATAGAAATAAATGGATAATGGGGTGCAAGTGAGTGAAACATGGAGGGATAGTGTGTACGTCATGAGGCACAACGTGTATAGCCAGGTAGAAGCCTATTTGTGACGCCTTGATAATTCATAGAGCGGGCTACCCTGCTTGCTATGCCAAACAACAACACACCATGCTCTCCCAGCATCAAAGACCCGGCTGTGTCCAAGAGAAGCGAATATACATAATAATGAAAAATACCTGGGGTATTGGTAATCATTTTGGCCAAAAGGACGCAAGCTCGCAATCCACGACAAGGATCCCCAGACTTGCGAGTCCCTAACTCCTAAACTGGAACAGAACGTTCCTGATGCACAAACAGAACCGATAAAAACACAGGGACATATACAAAAACACTGAAAAAGGCCATACTTACAAATGGACACAGCCAGGTCAGAAATGCTGATGAAAGGGCGAGCAGGTGCTTTAAATAATAATAGCCACTCCCACTAGTCTTGAGGGGAGTGGTGTGTGGTGCATGGGATGTGTAGTAAGAAATAATAAATGAATAGTGTGTGTGCAAGTGTAATACTATAAGTGAAATATAGGGGGCAGTAATGAGTGAAGTGCCTCAATAGAAATAAATGGATAATGGGGTGCAAGTGAGTGAAACATGGAGGGATAGTGTGTACGTCATGAGGCACAACGTGTATAGCCAGGTAGAAGCCTATTTGTGACGCCTTGATAATTCATAGAGCGGGCTACCCTGCTTGCTATGCCAAACAACAACACACCATGCTCTCCCAGCATCAAAGACCCGGCTGTGTCCAAGAGAAGCGAATATACATAATAATGAAAAATACCTGGGGTATTGGTAATCATTTTGGCCAAAAGGACGCAAGCTCGCAATCCACGACAAGGATCCCCAGACTTGCGAGTCCCTAACTCCTAAACTGGAACAGAACGTTCCTGATGCACAAACAGAACCGATAAAAACACAGGGACATATGCAAAAACACCGAAAAAGGCCATACTTACAAATGGACACAGCCAGGTCAGAAATGCTGATGAAAGGGCGAGCAGGTGCTTTAAATAATAATAGCCACTCCCACTAGTCTTGAGGGGAGTGGTGTGTGGTGCATGGGATGTGTAGTAAGAAATAATAAATGAATAGTGTGTGTGCAAGTGTAATACTATAAGTGAAATATAGGGGGCAGTAATGAGTGAAGTGCCTCAATAGAAATAAATGGATAATGGGGTGCAAGTGAGTGAAACATGGAGGGATAGTGTGTACGTCATGAGGCACAACGTGTATAGCCAGGTAGAAGCCTATTTGTGACGCCTTGATAATTCATAGAGCGGGCTACCCTGCTTGCTATGCCAAACAACAACACACCATGCTCTCCCAGCATCAAAGACCCGGCTGTGTCCAAGAGAAGCGAATATACATAATAATGAAAAATACCTGGGGTATTGGTAATCATTTTGGCCAAAAGGACGCAAGAGCAAACGGCGGAGCAGGGAGCCAATGGCCAGGTGTTGGCTGTCAAATTTTAGTCTGGGGGGCAAGCACACATCCCTGGCCCAAGAGTAGCGGCCCATTCTGGGGTCACTGGGCAATTGGCGAGTTTGCCCCCCTAACACCGCTATGGAAGAACTCGGCTACCTGTCAACGGAAAAATCATCCGCCAGGAGGAAAAACTTTTCTTGATGACGGAGTACAAGAAAGCCTCACCTGGGAATTAAGCTTTCTTGTACTACACCATGGGGACATTTTTTTCCCTCTGGCGGATGACTTTTCAGTTGATAGGTTGCAGAGTTACATGAAGGGGAATTATTTTTCCTTGACCTCTAGTTTCTATTGTGGCAAATTAAAAATTTTTACATTTTTATAATGCTAACTTTTTTTTGGTAGGTTTCCACTGTACCGTTTGGACTACGTCGTAGATTTATTGGACTACTTCGATTATCTACTTTTTTTAAAAATAAAAAAAATGGTGAAAGAGGGTTGCAAGGGGGAGTTTTGATTCCAATAATTTATTTTTTTCTTATGTCTGTTTTTTTTCATACTTTATTATGGCCTTAGTAATGGCTGCTGTCTGATTGACAGCGTTCAATTACTAAGGCTTGGGCTTAGCATTAGCCAGTAACAAGGCTATCACTAACTCCTATTATTGCCCCGGTTTCCACTGCCGCCAGGGATACCGGGAAGAGCCGAGTACGATCCAGTACCTGACATCTGAAATTACAGTCAGGTAGCGGGGCGGCCGCAGGCTGGTATTATCAGACTGGGAAGGGCCAAGTACCGTGGCCCTTCCCACCCTGGTAATTCTAGGCTGCAGCTGCTTTATTGTATCTGGCAAGTTATGAAAAATAGGGGGAACCCCACGTCATTTTTTAAAAATAAATAATTGAAAAAAAATTATGTGAGATCCCCTCCATTTTTCATAACCAGCCACGGTTTTTGTCCCTTCCCAGCTGGATAGTACCAGCCTGCGGCCACCCCAGTACCTTTCACTTCAGATGATCGGGCACTGGATCGTACCCGGCTCTTCTCGGTACTCCTGATGGCGGTGGGTACCGGGGTAATAATAGGGGGTTAGTGCTAGCCTTTTTACTGGCTAAGGCCGGATTCACACGAGCGTGTGCATTTTGCGCACGCAAAAAACGCTGCGTTTTGCGTGCGTAAAAGGCACTTAGCTCCGTGTGTCAGCCCCGTATGATGCGCGGCTGTCTGAAAAAAAAAAATAAATAAATAAAAAAAAAAAATATATATATATATATATATATATATATATATATATATATATATAAAAAAGATATCTATCAATGCGATTGGTGAAAGTTTTAACTACTTTTTATTGAAAATTATTCTAACTTTTTGAGATACAGCTGCTTTTTATCCTGTATACAGAGCAGCTGTATTTAGCGCTGAGACTTAAATCCATTAGGTCGCCTATTATCGATCACTTCTAAGTTATGAACTTAGATGTGATCGGTAACAGCTCGATCCTGCAGGACCTGCTGACACTGAATCCGTCAGTCCTGCTGACCTGACGGATACAGGATTCAGCGCTACATACAGCTGCTCTGTATACAGGATATAAAGCAGCTGTATCTTAAAAAGTAAAAATCATTTTTAATCAAAAGTCATTAGAAAGTTGCACCAATCACACTGAACCCCCCCCCCCCTTGCAGTATAATAACTACTGAGGGTGCTATGGGGGGATTATACTGCAAGGAGGGTACTGACTATGACTGCTGTGGGGGAGCTTTACTGCGCTCAGCTTCCTGCCCCCACTAATTTAAGTGATGGCAGGGGGGGGGGGGGTTGTCTGAGCATCTTACTGACAGCTGTGGGCTCTATGGGGCTGAACACTCCCCCTATAGAGCCCTCACTAATTACTATACTGCAAGGTGGGGCGTCTAACTGACTGCTAAGGGGGCAGATTCCCCTTAGAGTCCTCAGCAGTCAGTCAGACGCTCAGACCCCACTAACCTTGCAGTATAGTAATTAGTGAGGACTCTATGGGGAAGATTATTCCCCCCCTATAGAGCTGTCGGCTGTTAGTAAGATGGTCAGACCGCCCCTTCTAGAATCCACCGCCCTTCAGCGTCGGCCGATCACTTTTGAATTAGCGGGGGCAGGTTTATGGGGAAGGATTATACTGCACTCAGCTTCCTGCCCCTACTAATTTAAAAGGGGTCAGACAACGTTGGGGGGGGGCCGGGAGTATACTGCAAGGGGGGGTCTGGGCGTTTTACTAACAGCATAGGGCTCTATAGGGGGGAATTATCCCCCCCCAAAGAGCCCTCACTAGTTACTATACTGCAAGGTTAGGGGGGTCTGAGCATCTGACTGACTGCTCTAAAGGAGGGGGGGGGGGCAGAATCCCCTTCCTATATAGCCCTCTGCAGTAAGTCAGACGCTCAGACCACCTCCCCCTATCCTTCCATTATAGTGATGTGAGGGCTCTATGGGGTGGATTATTCCATTCTAAGGCAGGAACGTACTTCGTGCATCTCGTCACTTCTCCTCTTCGCTCGACCGCTCCTCCTGCAGACCTGCTCCTCTCTGGTGGCATGTGCTGCGTACAGCGTCAAAGAGGAGGAGGAGTGTTACAGAGGTGCCCATCATGCGGCACATCTGCTAAGTCTGCATGCACCCTCCCCCCGGTCCAGTCCGTCCCTGGCTGAAAATGCCGCCCGCCATTTTTGGGTAGGTGGCGCCGCCTGAGGCTGTCGGATCACCTCGCCTCATGGCAGGTGTGGCACTGGTGTTTAGTCATGAAAGAAATATACTGGTGACCCCCAGCTTTGCATTGTGAGGTCCCTGTCAAACATCTTAGCTTCTAGGACTCCTTAAAGTGAAACTCTGCGCACATTTTCATAATTAGTAGAATGGAGCTACTAGGGTCATGTAACATACCAGGGCAATTAATTATTTCATTCCAGACCCTCAAATGCATTTCAAGGTCCTCTATACCTGTAATGACGGGGTAGGGAGACAGACAGATGAGCCCTAATCTACCCGCCACTCAGTTCCTGCCTACTTGCAACGGCCCGTCCTAGGCGACGGCGTACAACTGGTCGACGGTCCCTACGCTCAATAAGTGCACGACAGACAAACAGACAAGGGTACACAGAAGCTAAGGGAAATGGGGCAGTTGCCCACGGCAACACAGTGAGCAACAAGAGTAGTGAACGAGCCGAGTCAAACCAGGAGTGCACGAGGTACAAATCGCAGAGCAGGAGCGTAGTCAGTAAAGCCAGGGTCAAAAATGAAGCAAGGTCAATAATCATAGCAGGAGCAGCAGAGCCAGGAAACAGAAAAGAATCACAGGCAAAGTTTGAGCAGGAAATGCAGGTATAAATAGACAGAGGGCGGGAGCTAGCTCCGTCTGGCCAGGCTGTGATAGGCTCTCCCACTCCTCAGCCTCCCAGCCTGACTGGTAGAAGATCGTGTCACTCTCTCAGACTTAGGAGCAGGTGCAGACTGATTACACACGGGCGTCGACGCAGAAGCTGTGTCTGGCAGATCCTTTACAGTACCCCCCCTTTTAAGAGGGGCCACTGGACCCTTTCTAGGTGGACCTGGCTTATTGGGGAAGCGAAGATGGAACCTCCTGAGCAATACCCCAGCGTGAACATCCCGGGCAGGTACCCAAGTCCTCTCCTCAGGCCCGTATCCTTTCCAATGGACCAGGTACTGGAGGGAGCCTTGGATCATCCTGCTGTCCACAATCTTGGCCACCTCGAATTCTACCCCTTCAGGGGTGAGAACAGGAACCCGAGGTTTCCTCGAGGGAGCCAAGGACGGGGAGCAGCGTTTAAGGAGGGAGGCATGAAACACGTCGTGTACTCGAAAAGACGGGGGTAACTCCAGTCGGAAGGAGACAGGGTTAAGGACTTCAATGACCTTGTACGGCCCTATATATCGGAGAGCACATTTTTTGGACGGGACTTTAAGGCGCAAATTTTTAGAAGATAGCAACACCAGATCCCCGACCACAAACAAGGGGTTAGCAGAACGTCTTCTATCTGCCTGAGTCTTTTGTATGCTCTGGGATGCCTCTAGGTTCTTCTGAACCTGGGCCCAGACTGTGCACAGTTCCTGATGAACGACATCTACCTCGGGATTGTTGGAACTACCAGGTGAAACGGAGGAGAACCGTGGATTAAACCCAAAATTACAGAAAAAGGGGGAGACCCCTGACGAGTTACTGACCCGGTTATTAATGGAGAATTCGGCGAGAGGAATGAATGAGACCCAATCATATTGACAGTCAGAGATAAAACACCTTAAATATTGTTCTAGAGACTGATTAGTCCTCTCAGTTTGGCCATTAGTTTCAGGATGGAAGGCCGAGGAGAAGGACAGATCAATCTCCAACTTCTTACAGAAGGCTCTCCAAAACAATGAAACAAATTGTACCCCTCTGTCAGAAACAATATTGACAGGAACCCCATGGAGACGCAGGATGTGTTTGACAAACAAGGTAGCTAACGTCTTAGCATTGCGTAGTTTCTTGAGGGGCACAAAGTGGCACATCTTACTGAAACGGTCTACTACAACCCACACCACCGACTTGCCTTGAGATGGAGACAAATCGGTGCTAAAATCCATGGAGATATGGGTCCAAGGTCTCTGGGGAATGGGCAAAGAACATAGTAAGCCCGCTGGTCGGGACCTGGGAATCTTGGACCTAGCACAAATTTCACAATCGGCGACGTAGGCCTTAACGTCTTTAAGCAACCCAGGCCACCAATAGTTTCTGGCAATGAGATGCCTGGATGGCCAGATAGTGCAGAGTCATGATTTTCCCTGAGTACCCTTAGCCGGAATTGCAGGGGAACAAACAGCTTGTTCTCAGGAAGGTTCCCGGGAGCTGAACCTTGATCGGTCACAATTTCGGAGACTAAGTCAGAATCAACAGAGGAAATGATTATACCTGGAGGCAAAACACATGCAGGATCTTCCTCCGAATGAGGACTGGCCATGAAGCTACGCGACAGTGCATCAGCTTTAATATTTTTAGACCCAGCCCTATAGGTGACCAAAAAGTTGAATCTAGTAAAAAATAATGCCCATCGAGCTTGTCTCGGGTTTAGCCTCCGGGCAGATTTTAAAAAAATACAAAATTCTTGTGTTCGGTAAGGACCGTTACCTGGTGCCTAGCCCCCTCCAGGAAGTGGCGCCACTCTTCAAATGCCCATTTAATGGCTAAGAGTTCGCGGTTGCCAATATCATAGTTACTCTCAGTGGGCGAAAACTTCCTGGAGAAGTAGGCACAGGGACGGAGATGGGTGAGGGACCTGGTACCCTGGGACAAGACAGCACCCACTCCCACCTCGGAGGTGTCAACCTCCACGATGAATGGCTCCATTTGGTTAGGCTGAATCAGCACTGGGGCCGAGATAAAGCACTTCTTAAGGACCTCAAAAGCCTGGACCGCCTCTGGAGGCCAGTGGAGGAAGTCAGCACCTTTGCGAGTAAGATCCGTAAGAGGCTTAGCGATGACCGACAAGTTAGCAATAAATCTCCTGTAATAATTAGCAAACACCAGGAAGCACTGTAACGCTTTCAGGGAGGCAGGTTGGACCCATTCAGCCACAGCCTGAACCTTGGCAGGGTCCATGCGGAATTCATGAGGAGTGAGGATTTGACCCAAAAATGGTATCTCCTGCACCCCAAACACACATTTTTCGGTTTTAGCAAATAGCTTGTTTTCCCGAAGGGCCTGGAGCACCTTCCTGACATGCTCAACGTGGGAGGACCAGTCCTTGGAAAACACAAGTATGTCATCAAGGTACACTACAAGAAATACCCCCAGGTAGTCTCTTAAAATCTAATTTATGAAATTCTGGAAGACCGCAGGAGCATTACACAACCCAAAGGGCATGACGAGGTATTCGAAATGACCTTCGGGCGTGTTAAACGCAGTCTTCCACTCATCCCCCTCTTTGATGCGGATAAGGTTATAAGTCCCCCGTAGATCAAACTTAGAGAACCATTGGGCCCCCTGAACCTGATTGAAGAGATCAGGAATCAAAGGAAGGGGATACTGGTTCCTTACAGTGACCTTATTCAAGTTTCGGTAGTCAATGCACGGCCTAAGACGACCATCCTTCTTCCCTACGAAGAAGAATCCAGCACCTACCGGAGAAGTAGAGGGGCGAATGTAACCCTTGGCCAGGCATTCCTGGATATACTCTCTCATGGCTTCACGTTCGGGACAAGAGAGATTAAATATCCTACCCTTAGGGAGCTTAGCTCCTGGTACCAAATCGATTGAGCAATCGAATTCTCTATGAGGAGGTAACACTTCGGAGGCCTTTTTAGAAAAAACATCAGCGAAGTCCTGAATAAACTCAGGTAGAGTGTTCACCTCCTCAGGGAGAGAGATAAAATTAACAGAAAAACATGACGTCATGCATTCATTACCCCATTTGGTAAGATTCCCAGTATTCCAGTTAAACGTGGGATTATGCATCTGCAACCAGGGAAGGCCTAAAACCAAATCGGACGATAATCCCTGCATCACCAGTACAGAGCACTGCTCCAAATGCATGGAGCCAACAAGGAGTTCAAAAACAGGGGTATGCTGTGTAAAATAACCATTAGCAAGAGGAGTGGAGTCGATACCCACTACCGGGACAGGTTTAGGCAAGTCAATCAATGGCATAGCTAGAGACATAGCAAATTCCACAGACATAATATTAGCAGAAGACCCTGAATCCACGAAGGCACTGCCGGTGGCAGACCTACCCTCAAAAGAGACCTGAAAGGGAAGCAAGATCTTATTAGGTTTCATATATACGGGAAATACCTGTGCGCCCAAATGACCTCCCCGATGGTCACTTATTCGCGGAAGTTCTTATTCTTACGCCTAGGACAGTTGTTCACTTGATGCTTGTCATCCCCACAGTAGAAGCAGAGACCATTCTTCCTGCGGAACTCTCTACATTGTTGGGGAGAGACGGAGGCCCCGAGTTGCATAGGTTCATCAGAGTTTTCCGTGGAAGAATAAAGCAACGGAACCTCGGGAGCCATCATGGGGGGGGTCAAAGGGGAAGGCACAAAAACGTTCCAGTCGTCGTTCCCTGAGACGTCGGTCAAGACGTACCGCTAAAGCCATAACCTGATCTAGGGAGTCAGAAGAGGGATAGCTAACTAACAGGTCTTTCAGGGCGTTCGACAGACCCAATCTAAACTGGCACCTCAAGGCAGGGTCATTCCACCGAGAAGCTACACACCACTTCCTAAAGTCGGAACAGTACTCCTCAACGGGTCTCTTACCCTGACGTAAGGTCACCAGCTGACTCTCGGCAAAGGCAGTCTTGTCAGTCTCGTCATATATGAGCCCGAGAGCGGAAAAAAAAAGATCAACAGAGGAAAGTTCAGGGGCGTCAGGAGCCAAGGAGAAGGCCCATTCTTGGGGCTCGTCCTGGAGCCGGGACATAATTATACCCACTCGCTGCCTCTCAGAACCTGAGGAGTGGGGCTTTAAACGGAAATAGAGACTACAACTCTCCCGAAAGGAGAAAAAAGTATTCCGGTCCCCTGAGAACCGGTCAGGCAACTTGAGGTGGGGTTCAAGAGGTGAGGTGAGAGGCACTACCAGGGTAGCACCATGCTGGTTGCCCTTCTGAGCCAGTGCTTGGACCTGTAGGGAGAGGCCCTGCATTTGCTGAGCCAGGGTCTCAAGGGGGTCCATAGTTGTGTCAGGGACCAGGGTAGAAAAGGTATATGGCCTGTGATTATGTAATGACGGGGTAGGGAGACAGACAGGTGAGCCCTAATCTACCCGCCACTCAGTCCCTGCCTACTTGCAACAGCCCGTCCTAGGCGACGGTGTACAACTGGGCGACGGTCCTTACGCTCAATAAGTGCACGACAGACAAACAGACAAGGGTACACAGAAGCTAAGGGAAATGTGGCAGTTGCCCACGGAAAAACACAGTGAGCAACAAGAGTAGTGAACGAGCCGAGTCAAACCAGGAGTGCACGAGGTACAAATCGCAGAGCAGGAGCGTAGTCAGTAAAGCCAGGGTCAAAAATGAAGCAAGGTCAATAATCATAGCAGGAGCAGCAGAGCCAGGAAACAGAAAAGAATCACAGGCAAAGTTTGAGCAGGAAATGCAGGTATAAATAGACAGAGGGCGGGAGCTAGCTCCGTCTGGCCAGGCTGTGATAGGCTCTCCCACTCCTCAGCCTCCCAGCCTGACTGGTAGAAGATCGTGTCACTCTCTCAGACTTAGGAGCAGGTGCAGACTGATTACCCACGGGCGTTGACACAGAAGTTGTGTCTGGCAGATCCTTTACAATACCTCTCCTCGATTCAGCATGGATCTCCTGCGTTACTCACAGACACTGTCTGCGTGGGGTTCTTTGGCAACTGGCCCACTCTAATGACATCACGCCAATAAAAAATAGGAAATCGGACAGCACTACAAAAATAAAAGTGATCCTTTTATTCCCATATGCGATGTTTCAGAAAATCTAACACTGAGCTGAAACGTCGCATGTGGGAATCACTTTTATTTTTGGAGTGCTGTTTGATTTCCCATTTGTTGTTCATTGAGGGGCCATAGGACCGTGTCCCTAAGGCGTGCACCCACCTATTTATATTTATATGTCTTTTGATCTAGTACTGCTTATATCCATTGTATCGACTAAATAAGTGATAACTGCTGGATTGGTGGTGTCCAACCGTTTGGACCCCTACCAATTGCCAAAATGGGGTAATCCCATTCTCCCCCAGCCACAAGATCCCAGCTAGAAGGAGTTAAATCAATCGGTGGTTTAGAATGCGCCCTGCAGCTCCATTCAAAGACTAAGGCACTGACAGAAACTGACCAGTGTTTGTACCATTTTCTGCCACATAGGACTAATTGAGTACAGGATTACCATGCAGGATAAATAAAGCATTCATTTTATAGTACAGGTCGTTACGGTTGTAGCAATACCAATTATGTGTACTTTTTTAAATATTTGTATTTTTCCCATAATAAAGGGATTTTTCTTCTTTTTTTTTTTACTTTGAATTTCTTCTTTTTTTCCTAAACATTTTATTTAAGGTTTTTTTTAGTCCCAGTTGGAGACTTAAATATGTGATTGCTTCCATAAGACACTGCAATACTTCTGTAAAACTATAGTGTAAAACTGAGAGACATCTTAATAGGTCCTGCCTGTGTGATCATCAGGGATCTTAGTAGTATACAGCTGACACCAGCTGCCCATGGTGCAGGCAGAGCTGCTGAGGCTACACATGCCGTGCCGCACAATTACGGTGCTTGGCGCTAACTATTGAGTGCCAGCTAAGGGATTAAAAAACCCTGTCACTAAGTGGTAAAAAATAAATTCAGCGTTGCATTTATTGCCTGTGTATTAAGGTACACTAGCCTGTGACTATTCTACTATTTGTTCTGATCACTGACCCTCGCTTCGTCCTTGTATTTTCGCCTTCGCCCTGCTGCCTCTGGTTTTATTGCCAGGTACTTGTTAGACTTCCTGGCTATTGATCTCTTGCTCATCTTCTGGTTTCGACTCAGTCTACCTCTCTGATTTTGTCTAACTGCTGTTTGTATGCCAGGTATCGACATCTGGCCTCATTTCCTGACTTTGTTTCTGCATCTGCTCCAGATGTTTCTAGTAATGCACCCAGCACCAATCGGTAACTACATTGGGGTCCATGACCTAGGAATCCCAGGAAATTCTCCCTGCTTTCTGATCCAAATGCAGAATGAAGCAGCTAAAATGGGGCATAAAAGTCTCAGTATTATGTACAGAGTCCGTTTGTCAGGGGACTGACCGAGCAGGAAGTCTGTGAAGTGCAACTTCAGCCAATAGCTGCAGAGCACTGAGTGATGTCAGAGGAGGGAGCATTGTTTTAGGAACTTCCTCTATACAGTACAGTAACATGCGGCCATTTTGTTGTTTCCTGTGGTCCTTCTCCTCTGAGAGCCTGCCGCTTTATCCATAATATGTTCGCCGATGGATAGACAAATGACAAGAGACGTCAGTCTGCACACCTCCGATGAAACCCACTGCACATGCTTTTGTTTCCTGACTATCCAGGACCTGCTCAAGCGCAGAGGAAACTAGCTAAAAATAATGTATTAGTAAGTTGTCTATTTTAACGTTTGACTCTCATTTGGAAATAGTATAGCTAATGTGGCCAACCCCAGTAAGGACGTATAGTGTGCAGAGCACTTTGGAAACCTGCATTTGATGGATCAGAATTAACAAGAAATAGCCCTGGTTTGTTACATGACCCTAGTAGCTTCATTTTATTAATTCTGAATATTTTCCCGGGGTTTCACTTCATGTATGAAGTATGGAAATTAGATGTTACCATTAACTTTAATCAGACTGGAATGGTAAAGTTAGGTATGTATAAAATACACAAACAGAAAGAGTTGGTGTACAGAGCTGTATGTGGACACGGACAAATCAATGTTGACTGGAGGTTTGCATTAACTATGCCTGGTCCATATATAGTAACAATTAATTAAATGGAAAGATCAATATAATGCAAATATTAAAGTGAACAAAACAAATGCATTTGTTCTAGCGCATTTACAGAGATCAACAACTTTGCTCTGTACCTGTGTGAGTGTACACATAGTTGTGGTCATATTTTCTAGTTACAATGAATGTTAGCTTATAAAATATTCAATATCAAACTAATGAAATTTATACAAATGGGAAACAATTGGAATGCCAATGAGAAGGCCATGCTGGGTGTTGTAATGCCACAACTGGAGGCTTTAGCAATGCTTCTAGGGTTGAAAACCTCCCTAATCTGACACACAATGAAGCTTGACACCATTTTTTTCTGTTGGTTTCATGCGAAATCCGAAAATACCCTCCGTATGAAATCAGAGGCATACAGAGGTACAGTGAGAGTCCATGCACCTCTACAAATTCCCTATCACTGCTCCGTACAACACAGAGCTGTAATACGGCTGTGTGCATAAGAAATTCTATACTAAATGGATTGTAGCATCCCTTTATAGTAATAATAATAATAATAATAATAATAATAATAAATTGGGATATATTAATAATTTACCCTATCGTTGCCTTTTCCTATAATTTAAGAGATAGCATATTGTTCTGTGTCTTTTTGTAACACTCAGCATTTAGTCTTTAATAAAGTACAGGCTTTGCTGATTACATTATGCAGTGTTTTATTCCAGCAATTAGAAATAGAATAGATCCCTGAAGTATCTTAAAGTGTGCCTCCACTTGTGATCTCTCACCCGACATCGGGCATGGAGAGATGCTCCTGCACGCTGGGCGGTACAGTTGTCATGGCAACCGCAGGAGCCTGGAGAGTGTTTACACGGGTCCAATTTTAATTAAGAGGACCCATTCACGATACTTTCCGAGCGTCGTACAGTTCCCATAGCAACGTTACTGCCCAGCATGCATGAGCTTCTCTCCACACCTGATTTCAGGTTGGGATGTGGAGGTACACTTTAATCATTGCACCATAATAAGGAAGGCTACTTGTATGTATATGGATGGGATAGTGAAGTATACACAATCAGCCCCTATTTCAATAAAATAGGCATGTGGTGGAACGGGTGGACAAATTGCTGGGAGGGGCTGGTGATGATCCAGCTGTCGTGGTCCATGTCGGTACCAACGACAGAATAAATGGTAGGTGGAGGAGCCTTAAGAATAATTTTAAAGAACTAGGCTACAAGCTGAAGGGAAGGACCTCCAAGGTTGTATTCTCAGGAATACTGCCTGTGCCATGCGCATCACAGGAAAGACAGCGGGAGCTTAGGGAGTTAAATGCATGGCTGAAGTCTTGGTGTAGAGGAGAAGGATTTGGGTTCCTAGAGCACTGGGCTGACTTTTCATTGGGGTACAAACTGTATTCTGCAGATGATTTGCACCTAAATGGAAGGGGGTCCGCTGTGCTGGGGGAGAGAATTCTAGCTGGGGTGGCGGAGTATTTAAACTAGGGCTGAGGAGGGAGGTCAATGTAGAAAAAAAAGGGGTAGCCAGGTTAGAGAGGGGTCAGACTATATTGGTGGGGGGAGAAACAGAATGTGGGGAGAGGACTAGACAACAAGATAAGGAGATCCTTTCGTTACAAAACATCAGTGTAAATAAAAAGGACCGATTAATGTCAAATCACATTTCTGATAATAAAAGTGAACAACTGACAGGCAAGTTAAAGTGTATGTTCACAAATGCCAGAAGTCTAGCAAGCAAAATGGGGGAGCTGGAGGCCTTGATACTGGAAGAAAATATAGATATAGTTGGTGTTGCTGAAACATGGCTGGACTCTTCACATGACTGGGCTGTAAATCTACAGGGTTTTACACTTTTTCGTAAAGACAGGACAAATAGGAAAGGTGGTGGTGTATGTCTGTATGTGAGAAGTGATATGAAGGCGAGTGTGAAAGAGACAATAGTGGGTGAAGACTGTGAGGAGGTTGAAACCTTGTGGGTGGAACTAGAAAGGGAGGTAAACACTGAAAAAATTACTTTTGGTGTAATCTATAGACCCCCCAATATAACTGAGGAGATGGAAGGTCAGATATATAAACAGATGGAGCGGGCTGCACAGGCGGGTACTGTAGTGATAATGGGAGATTTTAATTTCCGGGATATTAATTGGTGTCATGGTTCGGCTTCAACTGCAAAGGGGAGACATTTCCTCAACCTGTTGCAGGAAAATTTTATGGGCCAGTTTGTGGAAGACCCGACTAGAGGTGAAGCTCTGTTGGATCTGGTCATTTCTAATAATGCAGATCTTGTTGGGAATGTCAATGTTCGTGAAAACCTCGGTAACAGTGATCATAATATAGTTACATTTTACCTATACTGTAAAAAACAAACGCAGGCTGGGAGGGCAAAAACATTTAATTTTAAGAAAGCCAATTTCCCCAGGATGAGGGCTGCAATTCAGGATATAGACTGGGAAGAACTAATGTCAAATAATGGAACAAATGATAAATGGGAGATTTTCAAATCTACTTTGAGTTATTATAGTGCAAAATTTATTCCTACAGGTAATAAGTATAAACGACTCAAATTAAACCCCACATGGCTTACACCTTCTGTGAAAGGGGCAATACATGACAAAAAAAGGGCATTTAAAAAATACAAATCTGAGGGTACAGCTGTAGCCTTTGTAAAATATAAGGAGCTTAATAAAATCTGTAAAAATGTAATAAAATTAGCAAAAATACAAAATGAAAGGCAGGTGGCCAAGGATAGTAAAACAAATCCTAAAAAATTCTTCAAGCATATAAATGCAAAAAAGCCAAGGTCTGAACATGTAGGACCCCTAGATAATGGTAATGGGGAGTTGATCACAGGGGATCAAGAGAAGGCAGAGTTACTAAATGGGTTCTTTAGCTCTGTATATACAACTGAAGAAAGAGCAGCTGATGTAGTCGGTGCCAGTGCTGTTAATATATCAGTTGATATACTGAATTGGATGAATGTAGATATGGTCCAAGCTAAATTAAATAAAATAAATGTGCACAAGGCTCCGGGACCAGATGGGTTACACCCTAGAATTCTTAAAGAGCTTAGTTCAGTTATTTCTGTCCCCCTTTTCATAATATTCAGAGAATCTCTAGTGACTGGTATAGTGCCTAGGGACTGGCGCAGGGCAAATGTGGTGCCTATTTTCAAAAAGGGCTCTAGGTCTTCCCCGGGTAATTATAGACCAGTAAGCTTAACATCAATTGTGGGGAAAATGTTTGAGGGGCTATTGAGGGACTATATACAGGATTATGTGACAATAAATAGCATTATAAGTGACAGCCAGCACGGTTTTACTAAGGACAGAAGTTGTCAAACTAACCTAATCTGTTTTTATGAAGAGGTGAGCAGAAGTCTAGACAGAGGGGCCGCTGTGGATTTAGTGTTTTTGGACTTTGCAAAGGCATTTGACACTGTCCCCCATAGACGCCTAATGGGTAAATTAAGGACTATAGGTTTAGAAAATATAGTTTGTAATTGGATTGAGAATTGGCTCAAGGACCGTATCCAGAGGGTTGTGGTCAATGATTCCTTCTCTGAATGGTCCCCGGTTATAAGTGGTGTACCCCAGGGTTCAGTGCTGGGACCACTATTATTCAACTTATTTATTAATGATATAGAGGAAGGGATTAATAGCACTATTTCTATTTTTGCAGATGACACCAAGCTATGTAATATAGTTCAGACTATGGAAGATGTTCATGAATTACAGGCAGATTTAAACAAACTAAGTGTTTGGGCGTCCACTTGGCAAATGAAGTTTAATGTAGATAAATGTAAAGTTATGCATCTTGGTACCAACAACCTGCATGCATCATATGTCCTAGGGGGCGCTACACTGGCGGATTCACTTGTTGAGAAGGATCTGGGTGTACTTGTAAATCATAAACTCAATAACAGCATGCAGTGTCAATCAGCTGCTTCAAAGGCCAGCAAGATATTGTCGTGTATTAAAAGAGGCATGGACTCGCGGGACAGAGATGTAATATTGCCACTTTACAAAGCATTAGTGAGGCCTCATCTAGAATATGCAGTTCAGTTCTGGGCTCCAGTTCATAGAAAGGATGCCCTGGAGTTGGAAAAAATACAAAGAAGAGCAACGAAGCTAATAAGGGGCATGGAGAATTTAAGTTATGAGGAAAGATTGAAAGAATTAAACCTATTTAGCCTTGAAAAAAGAAGACTAAGGGGGGACATGATTAACTTATATAAATATATTAATGGCACATACAAAAAATATGGTGAAATCCTGTTCCTTGTAAAACCCCCTCAAAAAACAAGGGGGCACTCCCTCCGTCTGGAGAAAAAAAGGTTCAAGCTGCAGAGGCGACAAGGCTTCTTTACAGTGAGAACTGTGCATTTATGGAATAGCCTACCGCAGGAGCTGGTCACAGCAGGGACAGTAGATGGCTTTAAAAAAGGGTTAGATAATTTCCTAGAACAAAAAAATATTAGCTCCTATGTGTAGAAATTTTTCCTTCCCTTTTCCCTTCCCTTGGTTGAACTTGATGGACATGTGTCTTTTTTCAGCCGTACTAACTATGTAACTATGTAACTATGTATCAGAAGTCTTTTTGTTTAGTTCAGTCTAAATATTTATGTATCTCAAGATTGGGGGTCCCCCGACCCCATCCCCGCTTGGTAAGATGGTTGCTGGCCGCTGCATCAAGGCGCAGAATAGGTGCAGAGGTGGTCAGGTTCCAGAAACAGTCAAGCTTGCTGAGCTACGCTATTTCCGTAACTCCCATAGAAATGAATGAGTTGCGAAAAAAAGCATAGAACAGCTATCGATGCAGTTTACATGACTTTCAAGTTCCAGAAACAGCAGAGCTGGATATGGCGGGCATCTCACCAGGCCAGAGGTGGGACCTGCATCTATTAGACATTTATGGAATATCCTATGGATATAGCATAAACATCTGAGATGGGAATACCTCTTCAAGCCCTTCTAGGGCTTAATAGGAGATGGCAAAAAGCACAATGCAGTGTATTGTGCAAGCAATCTAACAATACCATTTTCAGGTTCCCTAGTGGGACTAATTAAAAAAAATTGCTAAAGATTTTAGGAATGTACTGTAGAACAACAAGTATAAAAGTTTTAAAAAAACAACTTTTCCCATTTTCCCCCTAAAGTAATGTAAACAATAAAAAATGAACCTAATTGGTATCCCGAATCCTTAAAGTCCGAACTATTACAATATAACATTATTTATCTTGCACAGTGAACGCCGCAAAAAAACAAAAACCAACACTACGAGAATTGCTGTTTTTTGGTCATCTTACCTCCCAAAAGTGGATTAAAAATTGATCAAAAAATCGCATGTACCGAAATAATTTTGGTATCGCCATAATCATATTGACCCGTAGACAGGGGCGTAACTAGGAAAGACTGGGCCCCATAGCAAACTTTTGACTGGGGCCCCCCCTCCCCTGGGTGTCACACAACCCCCCCCTTGTAGATAGTGCCTTTTTTACAGCCCCCCCTGTAGATAACGCCATACAGCCCCCCTCTGTAGATAGCGCCATACATCCCCCTGTAGAGAACGCCATACAGCCCCCCTGTAGATAACGCCATACAGCCCCCCTGTAGATAACGCCATACAGCCCCCCTGTAGATAACGCCATACAGCCCCCTGTAGAGAACGCCATACAGCCCCCCTGTAGAGAACGCCACACAGCCCCCCTGTAGAGAACGCCTTACAGCCCCCCTGTAGAGAACGCCATACAGCCCCCTCTGTAGAGAACGCCATACAGCCCCCCCTGTAGGGAACGCCATACAGCCACCCCCCCCTGTAGGGAACGCCATACAGCGTTCCCCCCCCTGTAGGGAACGCCATACAGCGTCCCCCCTCCAAAAAAAATGCGACCTACTGTGTGTCCTACAAAATACATGTATCCCCTCTCCACAGGATATCCACAGGATAGGGGATACATGAGTGATCGCTGGCAGCGATAGGGAGAACGGGGGACTGAAAGTCCCCTGAACTTCTCTATGACAAACCTCTGACTTCCGGCGTCAGCACAGCTCAATAAAAATGAAAGGAGCGCTGGTCACGCATGCCCACAAGCACGACCGGCGCTCCATTAATTTCTACGGAGCTGCCGACACAGACCCCGGAAGTCCGAGGTTTGTGATGGAGAACTTCAGGGGACTTTCAGTCCCCTGTTCTCCCTATCGCTGCCAGCGATCACACATGTATCCCCTATCCTGTGGAGATCTGCAGCATCCCAGAAGATACCCTTCTGGTTCCCTGTTATTTGTATGTCATGCATTGTATGTGTTTTACATGTCTTTATTATTTTTCACACAGTGTGCTGTTCACCAGCTGAAGAGAAGGATGAAGGTATCAGTGGGGAGCCACTAGAGGGTGCATTGTACATCTAGCATTGTTTGAAAAGGGGGTGGAGCCTGGCTACAGCCCTAGAGCCTCACTCTGACTCTGTCTCACAGTCTACACGGAGGAGTCGGGTCGTGTCTGTGAGGAGACAGACATGTCTGCTAGCTGCTCTGACACAGCAGATTAATACAATCCTTTCAACTGGCAACAGGTCTCAGCACCTGCAGCCCAATGCAAGAGGAGGAACAGTAAGGAGATTGTAACCAGCATATCATCTCTATCATCACCACAGCAAGTATTATTTAGCTGAAAAGCTGTCTGTCTGTTTCTGAGGAGAAGTCTATATAATATTGGGCCTCAGAACTCCTGCTGGCGCTGTTACCGGTTCTGCCGCACGCCACAATTAATATAAGAAGTGTCTATCAAGTCACTCAACTACAACCCTCATCACTGAGAAAAGTGAGTTCATTTATTACACACGCTGCTGGAAAAGTGAATGATTTCTAGATATAGCTGGACAATTGAAACCCTCATTGGTCACCCACTGGTCCCTTCTTCCCCTCAACTGCTGAAGTGGACAGAAGATAACGTGCCTCCATTTTGGAAGACTGTATAAAGTTCTTCAGTAAACGTGAGTTATTCAAATCCCCTGTGTCGTCTGGTCCCTGCACTGCATAACATCAAGGGCACCCCACATACCACCTTGCCAGGCGCACACATACTACTACCACCATCACGGGAGTTGCTACGGGGGAAAAGACTATCACCACCATCTTCCATAGTGCAGCCCCCCTGTCACTGTGCCAGCCCGAGAAGGAGCGAGGGAGGAGAGGTAGAGATTCCTACAGATACCTCTGGCCATACACCGTGCACTTCACTACTGCTCCCATCCTCCTGGGAAGCTCTTCCTCGTGGTTGCTGCATATAAACTTTGGCGTCACGAACAGGATACGTTTAAATCTCATGTGGGCCCCAAACCAGAGAGACTTTGTCCCAAAGCCCTGGTCCCCACCGTACAAAGCTGCAACCACAGCTGCAAGAGACTATTTCAGCCCCAAAAGCGGTTAAAATCACTGTTTCCCGGCAGTTCCAGCCCAAAAGGGGTTAATCCGCCATTTTACCTCACAAACTGCTGCGTCACAGTTCCATTTAGCCGCTCCAGACAGGTTAACCTGCGGCGCCAGTCTAGCGCCACCATCTGGATGATTATAGGAACTCACAATATCCAGCACAGGCAAGAGGGAACGGCCGAAAACTGCTAGGCGCCGCCATCTTGGATGAGTGAAGCCTCTGCACGGCACCTCCACCGCGGATCCCCTGCAACCAGCAACTCTCCCAAAAACATCACAGGAGAGCAACGGAACAGCCCGGTAACAAAGTACAGCCCAGAGGGAAGCAACAGCATACCATCGGTGAGTCCCGATTCAATTGGCCATCAAGTTAACCCCTGCTGTACCACCACCGGTGCCCAATAAAAAGCCCGGGAGCATCCTGGACATCACTCCGGACCCAATAAAAAGTCCGGGAGCACCTTTAACAAGACCCCCGACTCAGTTAAAAGTCCGGGAGCGCCAATAATAGACATTGGAAAAATTTAAAGGGACAGTAACAATGTCGGACTCAAGTGACACGGAAGAGCCCGGTCTCAGCACGGTCACTACACCGGCCATGACAGAAAGAACAACACCTGCTGCAGCACCCTGCATCATGCCGCTGTCCATGCCCTACTATGCAGGGGCCCCATGGCTGCCCCACTACAAAGGTGAACCACACACCTTAAAAGACTTTAGAAAAAAAATGCTTGCCATGTTCCGCCTCTACCCCATTCCAGAAGAACAGAAGGTAGAGATCTTAATGGGACAACTACAAGATGTGGCCCTAAAAGAAGTGGAGTCCTGGCCACGTATCCAAAAGAAGGCTGTGGATCAGATCCTGGTCCAGCTACGTACCACCTTTGAGCCCAAATCCATCTCTGAGCTCAGGATGAGGTTCATGGACAGAGTTCAGCAACCAGGTGAGACACTCCGAAATTTTGCTCTTTCCTTACAGGAGACCATGAGGGCCATGATACAAGCCGACCCCCATGAGGCTGAAAAAGCAGACAGAATCCTGAGGGAGCAGTTCATTGAAGGAGTCGCCTCAGATTCCATGAGTCATCAACTACAAATGATGTCCGTCCAGAACCCTGACAGCACCTTCCATGAGTTTAAAGAACTGGCCATAGAGGTACTAGAAAGAAGGCCCAGAAGAAGAACAGTCAGGGCTACCACCCCTCTTAAAGAGGCAGAAGAGGAACCTGCCCCAGTAGCACCACATCCAACACCTTGCAAGCCCATCACCTACCAGGCTACACAGGCTCAAATCACAGCTGGAGGAGATCAGTACCAAGATCAACTGAAACTCATTGCCAAAAGCCTGGAGCAAGTCTGCCAACGACTGGAGAATCTAGAAGCCAGCTCTCCAGTAAAATGTGAGCTGCCAACATCTAGAGACAGTTATCCAAATAGTCCTAGCAAGGGCTACCGCAATAGTCCCAACAAAACGTCGACAGATCGCTTTGATGAACATGGGAGACCTGCCTGCAGACACTGCCATAAGATAGGTCACCAAGAACGTCAATGCTGGGCGTTAAACGGACGTCTCCCGAGGCAGAGGACCATTCCTCGGGAGGAGAAATAATAGGTCCCAAAGATCCAAAATGGCTGCCACGGTTTGTCGGACCTCGTCCAGAAGTTACCATCCGCATCAATGGAGTACCATTTGCTGCCCTCCTGGATACGGGATCCCAAGTGACAACCATCCAGCAGGCCGCCTTTGAACAACACTGGAGTAGCGAGATCCTGATGCAACCTCCAGAAGCCTGGTTAGACGTCATCGCTACCAACGGCCAGTCCCTACCTCTGCACGGCTACTGGGAGCCTACTGTCCAAGTGGGAGGAGTGCACTTACCTCAGCAAGGAGTCCTCGTGATCAAAGTTAAAGATCAAGGACAACCCACAGTAATTCTGGGAATGAACATCCTAAAGCACTGCTATGGAGAAATGCTAGAGGCCCTACGACAATCCGTCCCCACGGCTTCCCAGGCTGCCCAGAAGGTAATACACAAGACCATCCGTGTACTGGCTGCCCAACAGCGATTCACCAACGCCAGAGGAGAGATCTGCAGAGCTCGCATCAAGGACCACCATCCAGTAACCCTAAAACCTGGCACAGAAACACTGCTATGGTGTCGGGCCCGTTCAGGCCTACAAGGACTTGACTACCAAGCCCTAGTGGAACCAATACCACTAGATGAACATCCAATGGTTATGGCTGCCCGAAGTTTAGTGACTGTGGTCGAAGGGAAAGTACCCATCCGTCTTCTCAACTTAGGAGACCATTCAGTAACCCTGAGGAAGTACTACCCTGTAGCACAGCTGTCCCAACTCAGTGTGCAAGACCTGGTGGACATTCCAACTGTCACCGCTAAACAGGCTGCACAGCAACTAAAGACGTCAGAAGAAGCACCAGTAACACCCTGGTGGGGAGAAATCCATGTGGGAACTGCAACAACACCTGCCTACCAGATCCAAGGAGTACTTGAAGTGGCTCAGGATAGCCATGAAGCCTTCAGTAAGCATCCTCTGGACAATGGGAGAGCAAAAGACATTGAGCACACTATTCCCACTGGTACTCATCCTCCCATTAAGGAAAGACACAGGCCTATACCACCTGCCCTATACCAAGACGTGAAACAAATGGTCCACGACATGAAAGAGGCCAAAGTCATCCAAGAAAGTCACAGCCCCTGGGCTGCACCACTAGTTCTTGTCAGGAAGAAAGATGGCAACCTTCGCTTCTGTGTGGATTACAGAAAAATTAATAACATTACCCACAAGGATGCCTATCCTCTTCCAAGGATTGAAGAATCTCTGACAGCCCTGGGATCAGCTGCCTACTTCTCTACACTGGATCTCACAAGTGGTTACTGGCAAGTACCAATGTCTCCAGCTGATAGGGAGAAGACAGCCTTCACCACCTCAATGGGCTTATTCGAGTTCAATTGCATGCCCTTCGGACTGTGCAATGCTCCTGGAACATTCCAAAGGCTGATGGAAAGATGCCTAGGTCACAGGAACTTTGAGACTGTGCTCCTATACCTGGATGACGTCATAGTCTACTCCAAGTCCTATGAAGATCATCTCAAGCATCTAGCTGAAGTGTTCCAGGTCCTAACCAAAAATGGCTTAAAAATCAAACCCTCCAAGTGTCACCTCCTCCAACCTCAAGTCCAGTACTTGGGACATATAGTGAGCACAGAAGGCATAAAGCCAGATCCTGAGAAGATAGCTGCTGTCCACAGTTGGCCTACACCTACCACTGTGAAGGAAGTAAGAAGCTTTCTCGGATTTGCCGGGTACTACCGGAGATTCATTCCTCATTTTGCCCGCATCGCTGAACCGCTACAAGAACTCTTGAGGGGGCACCCTAAAGAACACTTGAAGAGGAGAATTCCCATTAACTGGAAAGAAGAACAAGAAATTGCCTTCCAGTTACTAAAAAGATTATTGACTGAACCACCCATTCTGGGCTACCCAGATTACAGCCTGCCCTTCCATCTTTACACAGATGCAAGCAACCAAGGACTTGGTGCAGTGCTGGCCCAACAACAAGGAGACAAAGAAAGAGTGATCGCCTATGCAAGTAGAGCACTCAAAGGAGCTGAAAGAAACGATCAGAACTATAGTTCCTTCAAGCTGGAGTTCCTTGCATTGGTCTGGGCCGTCACAGAGAAGTTTAAGGACTACCTTGCCGCTTCTTCCTTCACTGTCTTCACAGATAACAACCCGCTAGCACACCTGAACACCGCAAGGCTGGGAGCCTTAGAACAGAGATGGGCTTCACGATTAGCAAATTACAACTTCGTGGTCAAATACAGAACAGGCAAGTCCAACATCAATGCGGATGCCTTGTCCCGCCTGCCTACAGGAGAAGACCCGGAGAATCCTGATGATGACAACTACAAAGAGGAAGTAGAGATGCCTGCATTCTACAACCGCTTTGCAGATCCTGATGCTATCAACAACAAAACCCAGGTACATTGTTCTTCCCAACAGGCCAAGAAGCAGTCACCAGAACAAGAACAATGGGCCCTGTTGCAAGCTGAGAGCAGAGTGATTGGAGATATCCTAGACTACCTGGATACCAAAAAAATACCCATTAGAATCCGCCGAGGCAACACAGACCCAGAACTACTTCGCCTTTGGAGACAAAGGAAACGTCTCTTTGAAGAGAATGGTCTGCTGCTGAGGAGAGTGCTGGATCCCATCACCAGTAATCGGCTGCACCAAATTGTCATCCCAAGGAGAGATGCCAAAGTTGTCCTTGAGGCATACCACAACAAGTCTGGACACTTTGGAGTTCAAAAGACAGAAGCTACAATTCGCAGAAGATTCTATTGGATCGGAATTAGAGGTGATGTCGAGAAATGGTGTCAAGAATGTACTGCTTGTGCCTTAGCAAGAGGAGAGAAGCCAAACCAAAAGGCCCCTCTGCATCCTATCGTGAGTCATCGACCGCTGGAGATCGTGGCCATCGACCATGTGAAAATGGAGCCAAGTAGAACAGGATACACCTATGCCATGACCATCATCGACCATTACACCAAATTCACAGTCGCAGTACCAGTAAAGGACTTGACAGCAAAGACCACCGCTGCAGTCTTCCTAAAAACTTTCCTTCTACCCTATGGCTGTCCTGAGAAGATCTTGACAGATAGAGGTTCTGCATTTGAATCCCAACTATTTCAGGAACTTTGTCAGCTGTACAACTGTAAGAAACTAAGAACAACCGCTTACCATCCCCAAGGAAATGGGTTGTGTGAGAAGATGAACCAGATTCTGATTGAGATGCTCAGAACTTTACCGCCTCATCAGAGAGCTGTCTGGCCAAATCATTTGCCTGAGTTGGTGTACATCTACAACAACACTATGCAAGCCTCCACAGGTTACACCCCATACTTCCTATTGTTCGGAAGACAAGGAAAGCTGCCTTCAGACATTTCATTGAATGTGTCCGTTCCAGATGACTTGAACCCTCTACCAACCACAGAGTGGGTGAGTGAACACCAAAGACGCATGGCTGATGCAAATGAAATTGTTGAAGCTAGGATGGAAGAAGCGAGAAAGAAGCAACAACAGGATTATGACCAACATGCTAATGCTAAACCCTTTCAAGTTGGAGACCTTGTCTGGTTGAAAAACTTTCAAAGAACCAGCAAATTGGACACTAAGTGGGAAAGAATCCCTTATACCATCAAGGCTGTCCCATACCAAGGAACAGATATCTATGAGATCCAAAGAGATGGTAAACAACCGCAAATTGTCCACCGTAACAGGCTTAAACTGTGCCTACAAGATCAACAGTTGCCTACCATTGAACAGGAAATATCAATTGAAGAACCAGTTGCAATTGATCTACCAGAAGTAACTGAAGCTATTGAAGTAACAACTACTGAGTCCTCAACTCAAGAGCAACACTTGGACATAAAGAACCCACTGAGTTGGTGGTTTACCCCAATTTTGTCATTCCTTGCACCTGATCCTACACCTACAGTGTCTACAACTCACACAGAGGACAGATCACATCATGTACCTGCTGTTGTTGTACCTGAACCTGTCAGGAGATCAGAGAGAACCACTAAAGGAGTGAAACCAGTTCGCTATAGGGATTGAATATAATTGCAAGTAGGGAACAAGAAAGACTCTTATGTTCTAGAGCCCCTTCTTCATTTCTTCATTTATTCCTATCCAAGTTAGGCCGAAGCCTACCAACCCTTGTTACGTTCAAGAGGGAATATCCCCATAGACTCTGACGTACCAGAGCCCCTCATATCCTAAGTGCCATAAACTGTTGGACACTGCCGCTCATCTTGACTTGAGACTTCTGCCCCTCATCTTCCAACTGTTACAGAAGAAATCTTCGCCCCTATTCCCCCTTCGAGAGTCAAGAATACAGGAATACAATGTTATTAAGATGTTTGCATTTCATGTTAACCCTTTTTACATCTTTTAGGCTGTTCATATCCAAGAAAACGACGAGGACGTCTTGTCTTAAGTCCGGGAGTATGCAGCATCCCAGAAGATACCCTTCTGGTTCCCTGTTATTTGTATGTCATGCATTGTATGTGTTTTACATGTCTTTATTATTTTTCACACAGTGTGCTGTTCACCAGCTGAAGAGAAGGATGAAGGTATCAGTGGGGAGCCACTAGAGGGTGCATTGTACATCTAGCATTGTTTGAAAAGGGGGTGGAGCCTGGCTACAGCCCTAGAGCCTCACTCTGACTCTGTCTCACAGTCTACACGGAGGAGTCGGGTCGTGTCTGTGAGGAGACAGACATGTCTGCTAGCTGCTCTGACACAGCAGATTAATACAATCCTTTCAACTGGCAACAGGTCTCAGCACCTGCAGCCCAATGCAAGAGGAGGAACAGTAAGGAGATTGTAACCAGCATATCATCTCTATCATCACCACAGCAAGTATTATTTAGCTGAAAAGCTGTCTGTCTGTTTCTGAGGAGAAGTCTATATAATATTGGGCCTCAGAACTCCTGCTGGCGCTGTTACCGGTTCTGCCGCACGCCACAATTAATATAAGAAGTGTCTATCAAGTCACTCAACTACAACCCTCATCACTGAGAAAAGTGAGTTCATTTATTACACACGCTGCTGGAAAAGTGAATGATTTCTAGATATAGCTGGACAATTGAAACCCTCATTGGTCACCCACTGGTCCCTTCTTCCCCTCAACTGCTGAAGTGGACAGAAGATAACGTGCCTCCATTTTGGAAGACTGTATAAAGTTCTTCAGTAAACGTGAGTTATTCAAATCCCCTGTGTCGTCTGGTCCCTGCACTGCATAATATCAAGGGCACCCCACATACCACCTTGCCAGGCGCACACATACTACTACCACCATCACGGGAGTTGCTACGGGGGAAAAGACTATCACCACCATCTTCCATAGTGCAGCCCCCCTGTCACTGTGCCAGCCCGAGAAGGAGCGAGGGAGGAGAGGTAGAGATTCCTACAGATACCTCAGGCCATACACCGTGCACTTCACTACTGCTCCCATCCTCCTGGGAAGCTCTTCCTCGTGGTTGCTGCAGATCCTGTGGAGAGGGAATACATGTCCTGTGGAGAGGGGATACATGTCCTGTGGAGATCCTGTGGAGAGGGGATACATGTCCTGTGGAGAGGGGATACATGTCCTGTGGAGAGGGGATACATGTCCTGTGGAGAGGGGATACATGTCCTGTGGAGATCCTGTGGAGAGGGGATAAATGTCCTGTGGAGAGGGGATACATGTCCTGTGGAGAGGGGATACATGTCCTGTGGAGATCCTGTGGATAGGGGATACATGTCTTTTGCTCTATTTTGCGCCTTCAGGACCAGACACCGTTTAGCCATTTTTAGCATGTGTTAGTTAAATGGCTATAACTTTTTTATTTGTTGGGCTAAGGACGTGATTTTTGCGACGTTTTTTCCGTAGACAATGCAGGTTTCATTTTTTATCGTTTTTATACACACCTTTTTTGCTATTTTAGAATTTTTATTCATAAAGTTTGAAAATAATAGTAAAAAAATAAGCTTTTTTACATTTCAGCTATTTTTTTTTTGGTAATAACATAGTTTTACCCTAAAATAGACCTTTTATTTGTGATCGGCATTGTCTACTGTAAATTTTTTATATATTACATGTCTATATTAGGGTAATTGGGTCAGCGCTAGCGTTACAACAATGATTGGCGGGGGGGGGGGACATTTTTTTTTTTGGGGTGGGTATTTTATGTGTATTTATTATTTACATTTTTTTTACACTTTACTTTATTATTTTTTTATTACTATGGTCTGTCCCCCAAAGGTCAAAGAAGACTTTTGGGGAACTTTATATATTTTTTTTCTTTCTTTTACACCATGTTTTTCCACTGTAACTGGAGCTGCACAGCAGCCCCAGTTACAGGGGAAATCAGCCCTCTCATAGTGACGATTGTCACTAATAGGGCTGTGCTGGGTCTAGTAAGACCCAGCAGCAGCCTGCCACTAACGGCACCCGGCGATCATGTGACAAGTCACATGATCACCGGGAGGAATAGAGACAGCGCCGCTGCTGCTGTCTCTATTCCTGTACACAGCGCGCATTCAGCGCTGTGTACAAGTGATCAGAGAAGACAGAAGCAGCGAAAGCTGCTTCTATCCTCTCCTCAGGGTCCCCGGCAGTCACTGACAGCCGGAGACCCGACATTCAGCTGCCCGATCGCGCGGGCAGCAAGTTAAAACCCGAGCCGTAGAAAGTCTATGGCTCGGGTTTTAAGGACCCTGACCGCTGGCCGTAAAAATACAGCCAGCGGTCGGGAACCAGTTAATGGCAGAGCGGGGAGATACCTCCCTGCTCTGCCGTAGTGTTCAGTAGCGTCCCGCTGTAGCAGCCATAGCGGCTGCTAGCGGAGCCTCCGGCCATGGTGGGGGCCCGTGCCGGCGGGCGACACGGGCCCCCTCATGCCGCGGGCCCCGTAGCAGCCGCTACTGCTGCTACGGCGGTAGTTACGCCACTGCCCGTAGAATAATGTTAACATGACATTTTTACTGCATAGGTTTTTTCATACTACCCCACAAAATAATGTTTTGACATTTTCTCAGTTCATTATATAGTACATTAAATAGTGCCATTAAAAACTAAAACTCCTATTGGAAAAAAAGCCCTCATATGGCTATGTTCACAGAAAAATAAAATCGTTATTCCTTTTGGAAGGCGGGGAGGAAAAAATTAAAATGAAAAAACGAAAGATGGCTGTGGCAGGAAAGGGTTAAAATGTCATCTAGCATTAGAATTTAGACAGGGTTACTTGTAATGGCACAGGATGAAATTTTGGGGGAATTTGCTACATTCTACCCTCTTGACACATATTCTGATATAGAATTGTGTTTTATTTCTAGATCCTTTCCCGCTTTGTACCCTCTCTAAGGAGGACAGAGCATTCCTTGACGCTCCCTTATTCCAAGGTGCTTTTGCAAGAATATGTCCAATTGTAAATCTCCAGGGATAGATGGCTTGCTGGTTGAACTTTATAAAATTTATAGTGAGACTCTGTTGCCTAAACTTCTTGAAGTGTTTAAAGGGAGTTTAAAAAATTAGACTGACGATAGGAAATCTGATCAATTAAAAAAATATCCAATGCTCACCTGTTAAATCCCTTCCTGGTCCAGTGGTCCCCACGTCATTGTTAACTTTGCTGCAGGGATGACATACATTCATATGACTTCTGCAGCCAATCACTGGCCTCAGCGGTGGTTGCAGGTACAACAAAAATCCACTGAGCCCAGTGATTGGCAGTAGCGGTCACTTGGATGAACGGCATGTCATCACTGCAGATCAAGTAAATTTTTCTGGTAGTCCTGCGGGGACCATCAGAGCATTAGCGCTGGAGCGGCGGGGGATTTAACAGGTGAGTATTGGTTATTTTTTTTATTTTAACACACTTCCTACTGTCAGTCTAATTTTACAAACTACCAGAAAATGATGATGGTTCCCTTCCCCAGTCAATGACCAATTAGTTGATTGTAGTTTTGCCCAAACTAGGTAAGGATATTTTATTGCCAGAATCCTACTGACTTTCCCCAAGCTGTAAAAATCTTGGTTAAGGTGCTAGCTGAGCACTTGGCTAGGGTTTTATACGCTTGGTCATTCATACTGACCAGTCAGAATTTATTCCCTCTAGGAGGTCCCAGGTCCAGAGATGCTTCGGTGTAGGAAATACATTTATTAGGTGGATACAACTACTATATAGATGCCCGAGAGCACAACTTCCTTTTAATGCAAAACTGTCTTAATTATATTTCCCTGACTCGTAGCACTAGTAGGACTGTCCCCCTATTCCCCCTTTTACTTGCGTTGGCAAATCACTTGATTCCTTTATCATATTGTCTTCTATTATTGGTTTTTGCCACGGATCTTGAGAAGACAAGATTGCAAAGAATGCAGATTACACTCTGCTCTTTTTGGGGGATACCTGTACTGGTCACTGTTTATTTCCTTCACTCCTATTTCTGATTTTAGCTTCTAATCTGATCTTCTCATTAACTGGAGGAAGTCTATCCCGATGCCTACAGACCCTCGCCTGGTGCCTTGACTGCTGGTCAGTTGCAATGTGTGTCTTCTTTTAAATATCTTTGAATGGTGATATCGGCTGACCTATCCTAATTCTCTGATCTCGATATCACCCCACTATTTGGGACTTTTAGTCTTAAAGTATATCTACATTTTTTAGGTGATTTTTCAGAATAAGTTGTCAAATGTGTGTACATGAGGAATAACACTAGTTCTGGCTATAATAAGACTTGTATTCTGCATTATTTAGCAGTTTCCCCCTGCAGGCGCTTTCTCTGATTCTCAGTTGTTTCTGAGCTAGTGGGCGGAGCCTACCGGTTAGCATGTCTTCTATACACTGCACACACAGAAGAGAATCCTGCTTTCCTATCATATATATATAAAATCTGCAGCAGATTGGAGGAGATTATGCAGCAATGAGTAGTGGAGCTGAGAATCCAGCACTGGGGTGACATAGACATCTTACCAGCAGCCTTTTCTCTTTCTCACTCTGCTCCTGTTTCCTTCCCTGCTCACCCCTCTTCCTCTATAGACTTACATGCAGCATGTGTGTTGCTGACTCACTCTGTTTCTGCCCCCTCACCCCCCCACTCCTCTCCATAGACTTGTATAACAGGCAGTGAAGAGACACACCTCCACTTCAACAGCCCGTTAATTTTGCTGTGTAACCAGGGATTCACTTTTCTTGACAACAGGGGGTGGACAGCAGATTACAGGTAGACCCCAAAATCCAGAGAGAAATTCTGTAGCAAATTATTACAAATTTGAGATCCCACCGGACCGACGCATAGAAAATCGTCGAGGTGGTGAATGATGGAGTCCACTACTGCTACCTCCCTCGCCACCCACTCCATGAAAGAACTAAAAGCTTTGAAGAATGAACATCCCATGAGGAAGCAGCGATCCACGTAGAACCTCCCTCCCAGAAACATTCACCCAAATAGGTACTGACTGGATGAACCGGCAAGGGGCAAAACGCAGCTTCTACGTCCGTCTTTGCCAACAGCACCGCCGAATCAAAGGACGTATATACCACCGATCATAGATCAGGGTCTATACCATCATTAACCCGTTAGTGACCGCCCCATAGTGTTTTTACAGCGGCCACTAACAGCCTTTATTCTGATGCAATAGCCTTTTTACGGTGCTGCATCGGAATAAATAAACAGAGAAGGGAGCCGTTCAATGTCTCTGCTCTCTGCTCTCAGCTAATAGAGGGAGCTGAGGGCTGGGAGCATCCCTTCTCGAACGGGTGAGATCGATATTAGTATCGATCTCACCCGTTTAACCCATCGCATCTGAGTGGTTTTGGAGAGAGGGAGGGAGCTCCCTCTCATCAATCTGACACCTGGCGATAAGATCGCCGAGTGTCTGTGTCTCCGATGGCAGCCGGGTGCCTAATGAAGGCCCCCAGGTCTGCCTGTAGTGAATGCCTGATAGGTCATGCCTCTGGCATGACCTAGCAGATGCCTGTCCGTTTTACACAGACAGGCATTATACACTGCAATACAGAAGTATTGCAGTGTATTATAAATGTGATCGGATAATCGCATAGTGAAGTCCCCTACTAGTAAAAAAGTAAAAAAAAGTTTAATAAAAAGTGAAAAAAAAATTAAAAGCCCCGGGCGGCGGAGGTGGGATACGAAAACCGAACGCAAAACCGTCAGACAACAACAGAGCTCTGGCCTTATCCGGGTATCTACTTAGAAACGGAGCCATCTTTTCCAGTTTCACCGGAGTCACCCCCTTGACCAGCCGAACCCCCTCCCTGTCTCCATTCTTTCCGTTTCTGAGGCACTAAGATGCACCGTGAGAGGTACTGCTGCAGTGAGATCAGGAATGCTTAAATTTACATGCTGCCCCAAATTTGCACTGGCCTTCATTAAACTGCAAGCAGAGTCCCAATTTTGAATTAGGCCCTTGTCCTGACTGATTCGCATTCCCTGTTGCCCCCCACTTCTGGGAAAGGACTGACCAGGCTTGACCGGGGCAGTAACCCTCAGCCACAAGGCAATATCCTTGTGACCCCAATGGATATTCATTCTAACCGCCTTCCGTTGCTGAAACTGCTCATCGTAACGCAGCCAGGCCCGGCTGCCATAGACCCAATGAGCCTTACCTATGCAGTCCATGTAATAAAGTAGGGTGGAACAGTGTTCCTGTGCCTTTTCACCAATAACGCTGGGCAATATCGCAAACGCCTGCAACCAATTCACAAACGTCTGTGGTATAAGGCGATAACACCGCTTTTCCTCTTTTTAAAATCTCATTCCGCTTGCCTTTGTCCAAATTAAACGTTGCAAAATTTCCAAATACGATCCCTAACTTCTTGTTTTAGGTGAGCACCTAGCAGGACCTTAAAACAAACGTATACCTGGCCACGCGCCCTATCATCCAAATGCACCCTATCCCCATTCTTGGGGAGTCAGACTGTACCAATACTGCCACCGCCTCCCTAAGCACCACGGCGCCACCTACCGGTAAGGAAGTTCACCCAAGATCTACAGGCAACTCCGGGGGAGCAAACCCAAGCAGCGGCGAGAGTCACGTCTAAGGTTGATGCCCAAGAGACCCCATCCAAACACTCCACCAGCTCGCCCAAACACACCACTAACTCGGCCAGACAGAACTCGCAGCGTCCCCCGATGCTAAAATGTCTGGCCCATCCCCTGACATTTGAAACATGAAAACAGCAGGAAGGGGTAAAGATGGAGTTAGACTCTAACCAGGCCGCACAGGAGCTGTGATCCACGATATGCAACACAAAACACAAACAGTTATGTATGTAGGGCAAAAAATATGCCATAGAATAACTATGTATACCACAAATATATATTTTATTTAGAGTAAATACACAACATTAATGATTAAAAACATTTAAAATAGCATAAAAATGCTAGACAAAACCTCTTGGGGGTAGCCACCTTGATAAGTGGTCAACAGAGAAAACCCCCCACACTCCTACCTAATCCCCTAAATATGTGTTCCTATTTAAGCATCGATCAGAAAAAATGTTGCATCAAACTAGCATAGTTACGTGATGGACAAAGAGGGGAAGAGGAGACTGTAAGTCCCACGCATATCGCCACAATGTGGCTTCCTCAGGGGTTAGTCAGTCCTGGAAAAAGGGCTTACCTTTTCACCTACAAAAAGCCTAGATAAATTTGAACTTACTAAGGATGTGTATCTTTTTTGTAGACAACTTATGTTCAAAACATTATATCATCAACCCTTCATGATTGACAACTTACCGGAGGAGGACCGACAAGTGTTCCGGGATCTCTTGGACCTACTTAAGGAAAACGAAAGTGAAGACATGTCTGATAAGAAAAAATTCCCCTGCAAAATCCCTTAACAAAAGACTCCATCGTTTAAATTATGCCCGTCTATTCAAATTTTCTTTGAATTAGTATCAAGGGATATCCAAAAACTGAAGATACATAAACATCAACAGGACAATCTGACTAAAGCTGAGAAACTAGCTCTCTCCTCTCTGAGTCAGAATGATACGCTTGTTATCAAAGAGGCGGATAAGGGAGGGAAGATTGTACTATGGGGTATCGAACAATACTGTAAAGGATCTGCCAGGCACAGCTTCGGGGTTAACTCCCATAGGTAATCAGTCTGCACCTGAATCTACGTCTCTGAGACTAACTCCATCTTCCACCACTCAGGATGGCAGGCTTAAGAGTGGGAGAGCCTATCGCAGCCTGGCCAGACGGAGCTAGCTCCCGCCCTTTGTCTATTTATACCTGCCTTTCCTGTTCCTCCTTTGCTTGTGATTCTTTCCGTGTGGTTTCTTTGCCCAGCTACAGCTCCTAACTATTTGATCCTGCTCCATACTGACCCTGGCTTACTGACTACTCTCCTGCTCTGCGTTTGGTACCTCGTGCTCTCCTGGTTTGACTTGGCTCGTTCACCACTCTGGTTGCTCACGGTGTTGCCGTGGGCAACTGCCCCTTTCCCTTTGCTTTGTATTCCCTTATATGTTTGTCTCGTGCACTTACTGAGCGTAGGGACCGCCGCCCAGTTGTACCCCGTCGCCTAGGGCGGGTCGTTGCAAGTAGGCAGGGACACAGTGGTGGGTAGATTAGGGCTCACTTGTTCGTTTCCCTACCCCCGCCGTTACATAATCACAAGCCCATACCTAGTCTACCCTGGTCCCTGACACCACTATGGACCCCCTTGAGACCCTGGCTCAGCAAATGCAGGGTCTCTCCCTACAGGTCCAGGCCCTGGCTCAGAGGGTCAACCAGCCTGATGCTACCTTGGTAGTTCCCCTCACCTCACCTCCTGAACCCCACCTCAAGTTGCCCGACCGGTTCTCAGGGGACCGGAGGGCTTTTCTCTCCTTTCGGGAGAGTTGTAGGCTTTACTTTCGCTTAAAGCCTCATTCCTCAGGTTCTAAGAACCAGCGGGTGGGTATAATTATGTCCCGGCTCCAGGAAGGGCCCCAAGAGTTGGCCTTCTCCTTGGCTCCTGACGCCCCTGAACTTTCCTCCGTTGATCGTTTCTTTTCTGCTCTCTGACTCATTTATGACGAGACTGACAGGACTGCCTTTGCCGAGAGTCAGCTGGTGACCTTACGTCAGGGTAAGAGACCTGTTGAGGAGTATTGTTCTGACTTTAGGAAGTGGTGCGTAGCTTCTCGCTGGAATGACCCTGCCTTAAGGTGCCAGTTTAGGTTGGGTCTGTCGAATGCCCTGAAAGACCTGCTAGTTAGCTATCCCTCTTCTGACTCCCTAGACCAGGTTATGGCTTTAGCGGTACGACTTGACCGACGTCTCAAGGAACGACAACGTGAACGTTTATGTGTTTTCTCCTCCGACTCCCCCATGATGCCTCCCGAGGTTCCGTTGCTTCGTTCCTCCCCGGAAGACTCAGAGGTACCTATGCAACTCGGGGCTTCCGTGTCCCCCCAACAACGTAGAGATTTCCGCAGGAAGAATGGTCTCTGCTTCTACTGTGGGGATGACAAGCATCAAGTGAACAACTGTCCTAAGCATAAGAATGCAGCCGGAGAACTTCCGCGCCGAAGTGATCATCGGGGAGGTCACTTGGGCGCACAGGTATTTCCCGTAAATATGAAACGTAATAAGATCTTGCTTCCCTTTCAGGTCTCTTTTGGTGGTATGTCTGCTACCGGCAGTGCCTTCGTGGATTCAGGGTCCTCTGCTAATATCATGTCTGTGGAATTTGCTATGTCTCTTGCTATGCCCTTGATTGATTTGCCTAAACCTGTCCCGGTAGTGGGTATCGACTCCACTCCTCTTGCTAATGGTTATTTTACACAGCATACCCCTGTTTTTGAACTCCTTGTTGGCTCCATGCATTTGGAGCAGTGCTCTGTACTGTTGATGCAGGGATTATCGTCCGATTTGGTTTTAGGCCTTCCCTGGTTGCAGTTGCATAATCCCACGTTTGACTGGAATACTGGGGAGCTTACCAAATGGGGTAATGAATGTTTGACGTCATGTTTTTCTGTTAATTCTATTTCTCCCCCTGAGGAGGTGAACACTCTACCTGAGTTTGTTCAGGACTTCGCTGATGTTTTCTCTAAGGAGGCCTCCGAAGTGTTACCTCCTCATAGAGAATACGATTGCGCTATCGAATTGGTACCAGGAGCTAAGCTTCCTAAGGGTAGGATATTTAATCTTTCTTGTCCCGAACGTGAAGCCATGAGAGAGTATATCCAGGAATGCCTGGCCAAGGCTTACATTCGCCCCTCTACTTCTCCGGTAGGTGCTGGCTTCTTCTTCGTAGGGAAGAAGGATGGTGGTCTTAGGCCATGCACTGACTACCATAACCTGAATAAGGTCACTGTAAGGAACCAGTATCCCCTTACTTTGATTCCTGATCTCTTTAATCAGGTTCAGGGGGCCCAATGGTTCTCTAAGTTTGATCTACGGGGGGCGTATAACCTTATCCGCATCAAAGAGGGGGATGAGTGGAAGACTGCGTTTAACACGCCCGAAGGTCATTTCGAATACCTCGTCATGCCCTTCGGGTTGTGTAATGCTCCGGCGGTCTTCCAGAAATTCATAAGTGAGATTTTGAGAGCTTACCTGGGGATATTTCTTGTAGTGTACCTTGATGACATACTTGTGTTTTCCAAGGACTGGTCCTCCCACATTGAGCATGTCAGGAAGGTGCTCCAGGTCCTTTGGGAAAACAAACTGTTTGCAAAAACCGAAAAATGTGTGTTTGGGGTACAGGAGATACCATTTTTGGGTCAAATCCTCACTCCTCATGAATTCCGCATGGACCCCGCCAAGGTTCAGGCTGTGGCGGAATGGGTCCAACCTGCCTCCCTGAAGGCGTTACAGTGTTTTTTGGGGTTTGCTAATTATTACAGGAGATTTATTGCTAACTTCTCGGTCATCGCTAAGCCTCTTACGTACCTCACTCGCAAAGGTGCTGATCTCCTCCCCTGGCCTCCTGAGGCGGTCCAGGCTTTTGAGGTCCTTAAGAAGTGCTTTATCTCGGCCCCGATGCTGGCTCAGCCCAACCGAATGGAGCCATTTATCGTGGAAGTTGACGCATCCGAGGTGGGAGTGGGGGCTGTCTTGTCCCAGGGTACCAGGTCCCTCACCCATATCCGCCCCTGTGCCTACTTCTCCAGGAAGTTTTCGCCCACTGAGAGTAACTATGATATTGGCAACCGCGAACTCTTAGCCATTAAATGGGCATTTGAAGAGTGGCGCCACTTCCTGGAGGGGGCTAGGCACCAGGTAACGGTCCTTACCGACCACAAGAATCTGGTTTTCCTAGAATCTGCCCGGAGGCTAAACCCGAGACAAGCTCGATGGGCGCTATTTTTTACCAAATTCAACTTTTTGGTTACCTAAAAATATTTGGTCTAAAAAAAAAATTGGTCTAAAAATTTTGGTCTAAAAATATTAAGGCCGATGCACTGTCGCGTAGCTTCATGGCCAGCCCTCCTTCGGAGGAAGATCCTGCTTGTATTTTGCCTCTCGGTATAATCATTTCTTCTTTTGATTCTAATTTAGTCTCTGAAATTGCGGCTGATCAAGGTTCAGCTCCCGGGAACTTTCCTGAGGACAAGCTGTTTGTTCCCCTGCAATACCGGCTAAGTGTACTTAGGGAAAATCATGACTCCGCACTATCTGGTCATCCAGGCATCCTGGGTACAAAACACCTCATTGCCAGAAACTATTGGTGGCCTGGGTTGCCTAAAGACGTTAAGGCCTACGTCGCCGCTTGTGAGGTTTGTGCTAGGTCCAAGACTCCCAGGTCCCGACCAGCGGGCTTGCTACGTTCGTTGCCCATTCCCCAGAGACCTTGGACACATATCTCCATGGATTTTATCACCGATTTGCCTCCATCCCAAGGCAAGTCGGTGGTGTGGGTGGTAGTAGACCGCTTCAGTAAGATGTGCCACTTTGTGCCCCTCAAGAAACTACCCAACGCCAAGACGTTAGCTACCTTGTTTGTCAAACACATCCTGCGTCTCCATGGGGTCCCTGTCAATATTGTTTCGGACAGAGGGGTACAATTTGTTTCTTTGTTTTGGAGAGCCTTCTGTAAAAAGTTGGAGATTTATCTGTCCTTCTCCTCTGCCTTCCATCCTGAAACCAATGGCCAAACTGAGAGGACTAATCAATCTCTAGAACAATATTTAAGGTGTTTTATCTCTGACTGTCAATACGATTGGGTCTCATTCATTCCCCTCGCTGAATTTTCCCTTAATAACCGGGTCAGTAACTCGTCAGGGGTCTCCCCCTTTTTCTGTAATTTTGGGTTTAATCCACGGTTCTCCTCCGTTTCACCTGGTAGTTCCAACAATCCCGAGGTAGAGGTCGTTCATCGGGAACTGTGCACAGTCTGGGCCCAGGTTCAGAAGAACCTAGAGGCGTCTCAGAGCGTACAAAAAACTCAGGCTGATAGAAAACGTTCTGCTAACCCCTTGTTTATGGTCGGGGATCTGGTGTGGTTATCGTCTAGGAACTTGCGTCTTAAGGTCCCGTCCAAGAAGTTTGCTCCCCGGTTTATTGGGCCGTATAAGGTCATTGAAGTCCTCAATCCTGTCTCCTTCCGGCTGGAGTTACCCCCATCTTTTCGTATACACGACGTGTTTCATGCCTCCCTCCTTAAACGCTGCTCCCCGTCCTTGGCTCCCTCGAGGAAACCTCCTGTTCCCGTTCTCACCCCTGAGGGGGTGGAATTCGAGGTGGCCAAGATTGTGGACAGCAAGATGGTCCAAGGCTCCCTCCAGTACCTGGTCCATTGGAGAGGATACGGGCCTGAGGAGAGGACTTGGGTACCCGCCCGGGATGTTCACGCTGGGGTATTGGTCAGGAAGTTCCACCTTCGTTTCCCCAGTAAACCAGGTCCACTTAGAAAGGGTTCGGTGGCCCCTCATAAAAGGGGGGGTACTGTAAAGGATCTGCCAGGCACAGCTTCGGGGTTAACTGCCATAGGTAATCAGTCTGCACCTGAATCTACGTCTCTGAGACTGACTCCATCTTCCACCACTGAGGATGGCAGGCTTAGGAGTGGGAGAGCCTATCGCAGCCTGGCCAGACGGAGCTAGCTCCCGCCCTCTGTCTATTTATGCCTTCTTTTCCTGTTCCTCCTTTGCTTGTGATTCTTTCCGTGTGGTTTCCTGGCCCAGCTACAGCTCCTAACTATTTGATCCTGCTCCATACTGACCCTGGCTTACTGACTACTCTCCTGCTCTGCGTTTGGTACCTCGTGCTCTCCTGGTTTGACTTGGCTCGTTCACCACTCTGGTTGCTCATGGTGTTGCCGTGGGCAACTGCCCCTTTCCCTTTGCTTTGTATTCCCTTATATGTTTGTCTCGTGCACTTACTGAGCGTAGGGACCGCCGCCCAGTTGTACCCCGTCGCCTAGGGCGGGTCGTTGCAAGTAGGCAGGGACAGAGTGGCGGGTAGATTAGGGCTCACTTGTTCGTTTCCCTACCCCCGTCGTTACAAATACATCAAGGAAGCAAAACGACAACTTACCAACACGTCTTTTTATCAGGTCTTACCATCTGATCCCACGGTTATCTTTAAGAGGAAACTGAACTTACTCACAGATGCAGCCCATCGTTATGGGATTATCAACGCAATGAAAGTACATACCTCAAAATTGAGAAACCTACCATACCTATTTAGTTCCTACGGTACACAAATCTTTGGTAAACCCTCCAGGAAGGCCAATCGTGGCTGGAATAGGCAGTCTTTGTGAAAAGGCTTGCACATATACAGATTTCATTCTACAGCCAATGGTATTGCAATTGACCTCTTATATAAGAGACTCTATGTATTTAATAGAACAACTGAAGGATCTAGAAGTACCCACAGAAACTCTACTAATTTTACTCGACGTGGAATCATTATACACTAATATCAAACATCATTGGGGACTACGGGTGTTGACTTACTATCTAAATCAACAGATAGCATCGGATAGACAGCATGATTCTTTTCTCTTTGATCTTCTTGAATTTATTTTGGGCCACAATAACTTTGTGTTTGATAGAACCTTTTACCGACAGATCTCTGGAACGGCGATGGGTGCTCATGGGAAGAGACACACGTGTACCCTTCTGCACAATATCAACAGCATGTCATTAAATGGCATAGATATATTGATGACATTCTTATCTTTTGGACAGGTACAGAAGAGGAATGTAACTTCTATATAGAAAAACTAAACGGAAATCCATGGAATATACATTTAACAGCGAAAATATTGAGAGAAATGGTTGAGTTTCTTGATTTAAAAATCATGATACATGGATCACAAGTCCGGACTACCTTACATCGTAAGGAGACATCTAATAACAGTCTACTACGTTACCAGAGTTTTCATCCACCGCACTTAAAAAATGGTATAAACGAATAGAAAGTATCGAGGCCCTCACCGGACTTGCAACACGATTTCTTTATTCAAAGATCTTGGTCAGGATGTGGAATTAGAAGCCATTCGATATAGTCCAATCGTAAACTTACACTGGTTCAACAGTGCCAGCCTTTTCCTTTTTCCTACTAAAACTTAAAAAATGGAGTACCGATGGGGCAATTCCTAAGAATTAGAAGAAATTGCAGTGAAGAACAAGACTTTAACCCCTTCCCGCTCCTTGACGTACTATTACGTCATGGCAGCTGTATCGTTCGCGCTCCATGCCGTAATAGTACGTCTCGGGAGTAACGGCCGTTTCGGCCGTCCTCCCGACACATACAGGAGCTGTGACGCTGCTGTGTTGTTCAGCAGCTGTCACAGCTCCTACAGCGGGGACCGATCGCTGTGTCCCCGCTGATTAACCCCTTAAAAGCCGCGTTCTATAGAGATCGCGGCTTTTTAGGGGTTAAGCTGCCATCGCCGGCCTGCTACGCGATAGCGGCCGGCGATGGTGACTATGGCAACCGGACACCAAACAATGGCGTCCGGCTATGCCATAGACGGAAGCCTAATGGGTCCTGACAACGTCAGGACCCACTATGCTTGCTGTCAGTGAGTAGCTGACAGTTCTAATACACTGCACTACGCATGTAGTGCAGTGTATTAGAATAGCGATCAGGGCCTCCTGCCCTCATGTCCCCTAGTGGGACAAAGTAATAAAGTAAAAAAAAAGTTAAAAAAAGATGTGTAAAAATAAGAAAATAAAAGATTTAAAAGTAATAAAAGTAAAAATCCCCCCTTTTCCCTTATCAGTCCTTTATTATTAATAAAAATATATAAACAAACAAATAAACTATACATAATTGGTATCGCCGCGTCCGTAACGGCCTGAACTACAAAATTATTTCATTATTTATCCCGCACGGTGAACGCCGTAAAATAAAATAATAATAAACCGAACCACAATCACAATTCTTTGGTCACTTCACCTCCCAAAAAATGGAATAAAAAGAGATCAAAAAGTCGCATGTACCTAAAAATGGTGCTGATCGAAACTACAGTTCGTTACACAAAAAATAAGTCCTCACACGGCTTTATTGATTGAAAAATAAAAAAGTTCTGGCTCTTAGAATAAGGTAACACAAAAAGTGAATGATTGTTTACAAAACGTATTTTATTGTGCAAACGCCATAAGACATAAAAAAAACTATAAACATCTGGTATCGCCGTAATCGTATCGCCCCGCAGAATAAAGTGAATAAGTCATTTATAGCGCACGGTGAACGCTGTAAAAAAAAACGAAAAAAAAAACAATAGTACAATTGCTGTTTTTTAGTCACCACGCCAACTAAAAATAGAATAAAAACTGATCAAAAAGCCGCATGCACCCCAAGAAAACTGCAATGGATTCCTCAAGGGGTCTAGTTTCCAAATTGGGGTCACTTTTGGGGGTTCCCAATGTTTTGGCACCACAAGACCTCTTCAAACCGGACATGGTGCCTAATAAAAAAGAGGCTTAAAAATCCACTAGGTGCGCCTTTGCTTCGGAATCCGGTGCTTCAGTCCATTACCGCACTAGGGCCACATGTGGGATATTTCTCAAAACTGCAGAATCTGGGCAATACGTATGAAGTTGCGTTTCTCTGATAAATCCTTTTGTGTTATAAAAAAAATGGTATAAAGAGGATTTTCTGACAAAAAAAAATGTAAATTTCACCTCTACTTTGCTCTAAATTTTTGTGAAACACCTAAAGGGTTCATAAACTTTCTACATGCTGTTGTGAATACTTTGAGGGGTCTAGTTTCTAAAATGGGGTATTTGATAGGGGTTTCTAATATATGGGCCCCTCAAAGCAACTTCAGAACTGAACTGGAACCTAAAAAAATAAATAAATTAGGCAATACTTCGCTTCTTACATTATACTGATAATGAGCCGTGCCCACCCCGAGATGACCCCAGTTTTGACCGTTTGTATAAACGGAGACCCCAATTAGACCGTTCCAGTGCCCGGTTTTCCCAAGCATACACCCCCGAGAAGTGTATTTCTATTGATGAGTCCCTGGTACATTTTAAAGGGAGGGTTCAATTCCGCGAGTACCTGCCGGGTAAGAGGGCAAGGTATGGCGTGAAGATGTATAAGCTGTGAGAGTGCATCAGGGTATACCTACAGGTTTAGGATATATGAAGGAAAGGCCACCCCCAAACCAGACTGCATCCTGGACTACAATAGGTACATGGGAGGGATGGACTTGTAAGATCAAGCCCTGAAGCCCTACAGCGCCATGCGGTGTGGTATAAGAAGCTGGCCGTGCACATCATACAGATGGCATTGTACAATGCGTACATGCTACGTCGATGTGCAGGCCAGACGGGAACTTTCCAGGAATTTCAAGAGGTGATTATCAAGAACCTAATCTTTAGGGACCAAGAAAGGGGGGCACCCAGTACTTCTGGAAGCGAGCCCACACGCATCGTACCAGGGCAACACTTTCCAGGAGAAGTTCCCCAAACTGGCAAGAAGGGAAAAAGTCAAAAGAGGTGCAAAGTCTGCTATAAGAGGGCGATAATGGATGACACAATATATCAATGTGACACGTGTCCCGAATAACCAGAGCTCTGTATGAAAGTGTTTTAAAATTTATCATACATCCCTTGGTTTATAATTTACCCCAATTTTATTTACCCTGATGCACTCCACACAGCTTATCCCCCCTCATATTTCCCCTCTGGGCCCTGCTGTGTGTCCAGGCAGCTGATAACAGCCACATGTAGGGTATTGCCATACCCGGGAGAACCCACATTACAGTTTATGGGGTGTAGGTCTCCGGTCAAAATGCTCACTACACCTCTAGATGAATGCCTTAAGGGTGTAGTTTTTAAAACGGGGTCACTTCTTGCGGGTTTCAACTGTACTGGTACCTCAGGGGCTTCTGCACACATGACTTCGCACTAGAAAATCCCCTGTAGGCCAAATGGTGGTCCTTTCCTTCTGAGCCCTCCCATGGGCCCAAACGGCAGTTTATCACAACAAATGGGGTATTGCGGCACTCAGAACAAATTGCGCAACAGAATGGGGTATTTTGTTTCTTGTGAAAATAAGAAATTTTCAGCCAAAACTACATATTATTTGAAAAAAATAATTTTGTTTTAATTCCCAGCCCAATTCAAATAAGTTCTGTGAAAAAACTATGGGGTCAAAATGGTCACAACACCCATAAATGAATTCCTTGAGGGGTGTAGTTTCCAAAATGGGGTCATTTGTGGTGGGTTTCTATTGCTTTGATACCTCTGGGGCTCTGCAAATGCGACATGGCACCCGAAAACCAATCCAGCAAAATCTGGACTCCAAAGAACACACAGCGCTCCTTTCCTTCTGAGCCCTCCCATGGGCCAAAACGGCAGTTTATCACCACAAATGGGGGTATTGCCGCACTCAGGACAAATTGGGCAACAAAATGGAGTATTTTATTTCTTGTGAAAATAAGAATTTTTGAGCTAAAATGACATATTATTGGAAAAAATATATATTTTTTTAATTCCCAGCCCAATTCAAATAAGTTCTGTGAAGAAACTATGGAGTCTAAATGGTCACATTACCCATAAATGAATTCCTTGAGGGGTGTAGTTTCCAAAATGGGGTCACTTCTGGTGGGTTTCCATTGCTTTGATACCTCTGGGGCTCTGCAAATGCGACATGGCACCCGAAAACCAAACCAGCAAAATCTGTACTCCAAAGAACACACAGCACTCCTTCCCTTCTGAGGCCTCCCATGGGCCCAAACGGCAGTTTATTGCCACAAATGGGGTATTGATGCACTCAGGAGAAATTGGGCAACAAAATTGAGTATTTTGTTCCCTGTGAAAATAAGAAATTTTGGTAAAAAATTACATCTTATTGGAAAAAATGTCATTTTTTTAATGTCACAGCCCAATTGAAATAGGTGCTGTGAAAAAACTGTGTAGTCAAAATGCTAACAACAACCATAAATGAATTCCTTGAGGGGTGTAGTTTCCAAAATGGGGTCACTTTTGGTGGGTTTCCATTGCTTTGATACCTCTGAGGCTCTGCAAATGCGACATGGCACCCGAAAACCAATCCAACAAAATCTGGACTCCAACAAACATATAGCGCTCCTTTCCTTCTGAGCCTTCCCATGGGCCCAAACGGCAGTTTATCACCACAAATGGGGTATTGCCACACTAAGGACAAATTGGGCAACAAAATGGGGTATTTTGTTCCCTGTGAAAATAAGAAATTTTGATCACAAATGACATTTTATTGGAAAAAATGAAATTTTTTTCATTTCAGAGCCCAATTCAAATACGTGCTGTGAAAAAACTGTGCGGTCAAAATGGTAACAACAACCCTAAATGAATTCCTTGAGGGGTGTAGTTTCCAAAATGTGGTCACTATTGGGGGATTCCTACTGTTTTGACACCTCAACACCTCTTCAAACCTGGCATGCTGCCTAAAATATATTCTAATAAAAAAGAGGACTCAAAATGCACTAGGTGCTTCTTTGCTTCTAGGGCTTGTGTTTTAGTCCACGAGCGCAGTAGGGCCACATGTGGGACATTTCTAAAAACTGCAGAATCTGGACAATACATATTTAGTAGTGTTTCTCTGGTAAAACCTTCTGTGTTACAGAAAAAAAAATGAATAAAATTGAAATTCAGCAAGAAAAATGAAATTTGCAAATTTCACCTCCACTTTGCTTTAATTCCTGTGAAATGCCTGAAGGGTTAAAAAAAATTAAAGAATGTTCAAAAAACGATGCCAATCTAAAGTAGACATATGGGAAATGTGAACTAGTAACTATTTTGGGTGGTATAACTGTCTGTTTTACAAGCAGATGCATTTAAATTCTGAAAAATGCATTTTTTTCAAAATTTTCTCTAAATTTTGCAATTTTTCACCAATAAACACTGAATATATCGACCAAATTTTACCACGAACATGAAGCCCAATGTGTCATGAGAAAACAATCTCAGAATCGCTTGGGTAGGTTTAAGCATTCCCATAGTTATTACCACATAAAGTGAAATATGTCAGATTTGAAAAATGGGCTCTGAGCCTTAAGGCCAAAACTAGGCTGCGTCCTTAAGGGGTTAAGGACCATGCGAAGGATCTGAGTAATAGATTTAAGGTAAGAGGATATCCCCATAAGGTTATCACCCAAGCATTCCAAAAGGCTTCAAATAGTGACCGGGCTCAAATATTCAAACCTAAATGTCGTGTTCAGGATAACAAACGTAGAGTCTTTACGACTTATAACAGTCAATAGAAAGATGTGACCAAGATTCTGGAAAAAACTGGAATATTCTACTATGCGAACCCAAACTCACCCCGCACATTACTGAAAGACCCCTTTTGATAGCCAGAAGGGCTCGTAATTTGAAAGACCGTGTTACACTTTTTCTATACCAGCGGTATAGTTGGTGAGAGGAGTCAAGTTTAAGAGCTCATACACCTGTTGCGATTGCAACATCTGTCAATTTGTATACCCCACTGACGTATTTATAGATCCTAACGACCAAAGACAACATCAACTCAAGTCATACATCAATTGACGAACCAAAAATTTTATCTATGCACTTACCTGTTCTTGTCCAAAGGTCCATATAGGTCAAACAGGTCAGGAGCTACGTAAGAGAATACAACAATATATATCAACCATCACTCTGGCAGATAGAGATTTCAAACAAGACAAGACTTTGACCTCGGTGGCTTCACATTTTTTTGCAGAAACATAAAGGTAATACCACTAGCTTACAAGTAACAGGCCTGGAACATATACAGACTAATATTAGAGGGGGCAACATCATCCCCAAACTTTTACAACATGAATCTGGATGGATTTGCAACGTTAGATGCATGTCTCCTAGGGGTATGAATGAAGTGTTATTGTATACAGGGTTTTATAAACTATAAATTTAAAATTATGACTTACAAATTTAAATCCATAATATATACACCACGTTCAAAATTATTATGCAAATGTTATTTTTCGCTGATTTTCCTAAATAGTCGATGCAAATGATAGTCAGTATATCTTCAAGCCATCAACCGTTGGAGTATAATGCAAATTTTATTGAACAAATCTCCTAATGATAACAGATTTTTGTTTAGAAGTAAAAAACTCAAAATGCACTGTTTCAAATTATTATGAACAACAGAGATCAAAACATTTTAAAGGTTGTAAAGAGAACTAAAATGGTCATTTGTTGAATTTGCAGCATCAGGAGGTCATATTTACAGAAATCAAAAGCTCTTTCAATAAAAAAAAAAACTTAACAGGCCAAGTTACATGTTAACATAGGACCCCTTCTTTGATATCACCTTCACAATTCTTGCGTCCATTGAATTTGTGAGTATTTGGACAGTTTCTGCTTGAATATCTTTGCAGGATGTCAGAATAGCCTCCCAGAGCTTCTGTTTTGATGTGAACTACCTCCCACCCTCATAGATATTTTGCTTGAGGATGCTCCAAAGGTTCTCAATAGGGTTGAGGTCAGAGGAACATGGGGGCCACACCATGAGTTTCTCTCTTTTTATGCCCATAGCAGCCAATGACACGGAGGTATTCTTTGCAGCATGAGATGGTGCATTGTCATGCATGAAGATAATTTTGCAACGGAAGGCATGGTTTTTCTTTTGGTACCACGGAAGAAAGTGGTCCGTCATAAACTCTCCGTACTTTGCAGAGGTAATTTTCACACCGTCAGGGACCCTAAAGGAGCCTACCAGCTCTCTCCCCATGATTCCAGCCCAAAACATGACTCCGCCACCTCTTTTCTGACGTCGCAGCCTTGTTGGGACATGGTGGCCATTCACCAACCATCCACTACTCCATCCATCTGACCATCCAGGTTGCACGGCACTCATCAGTAAACAACACGGTTTGAAAATTAGTCTTCATGTGTTTCTGAGCCCACTGCAACCGTTTCTGCTTGTGAGCATTGTTTAGGGGTGGCCGAATAATAGCTTTGTGCACACTTGCAAACCTCTGGAGGATCCTACACCTTGAGGTTCGCGGGACTCCAGAGGCACCAGCGGCTTCAAATACCTGTTTGCTGCTTTGCAATGGCATTTTAGCAGCTGCTCTCCTAATCCTATTAATTTGTCTGGGAGAAACCTTCCTCATTATGCCTTTATCTGAATGAACCCGTCTGTGCTCTGAATCAGCCACAAATCTTTTCACAGTACGATGATCACGCCTAAGATTTCTTGAAATATCCAATGTTTTCATACCTTGTCCAAGGTATTGCACTATTTCACGCTTTTCGGCAGCAGAGAGATCCTTTTTCTTTCCCATATTGCTTGAAACCTATGGCCTGCTTAATAATGTGGAACGTCCTTCTTAAGTAGTTTTCCTTTGATTGGGCACACCTGGCAAACGAATTATCACAGGTGTCTGAGATTGATTACCGTGATCCAAAGAGCCCTAAGACACAATACCATCCATGAGTTTAATTGAAAACTAATAATCGAATGTTTATGACACTTAAATCCAATCTGCATAATAATTTGGAACAAGGTGTGTGTATATATATATATATATATATACACTACCGTTCAAAAGTTTAGGGTCACTTAGAAATTTCCTTATTTATGAAAGAAAAGCACAGTTTTTTTCAATGAAGATAACATTAAATTAATAAAAAATACACTCTATACATTGTTAATGTGCTAAATGACTATTCTAGCTGCAAACGTCTGGTTTTTAATGCAATATCTACATAGGTGTATAGAGGCCCATTTCCAGCAACCATCACTCCAGTGTTCTAATGGTACATTGTGTTTGCTAACTGTGTTAGATGGCTAATGGATGATTAGAAAACACTTGAAAACGATTGTGCAACTATGTTAGCACCGCTGTAAACAGTTTTGCTGTTTAGAGGAGCTATAAAACTGACCTTCCTTTGAGCTAGTTGAGAATCTGGAGCATTACATTTGTGGGTTCGATTAAACTCTTAAAATGGCTAGAAAAAGAGAGCTTTCATGTGAAACTCGACAGTCTATTCTTGTTCATAGAAATGAAGGCTATTACATGCGAGAAATTGCTAAGAAACTGAAGATTTCCTACAACGGTGTGTACTACTCCCTTCAGAGGACAGCACAAACAGGCTCTAACCAGATTATAAACAAATGTCTCACAGGGACAGGTAGCTGGTTGGGTACAAACCACATTGGTATGCAGTACCCCCACAGTGTCATGAAATAGCAAACTCACTGATAGCATAGCATATATATGAGAAAGAAAAGAGTCATGAGCTATATATAAAGTACAAAATACAATTTTATTAGATATAATTGACATAAATGATTTTAATAAAAAACATGGCGAGGTTTCTAAAAAGAAGAGATATGCCTGTGGGTCACATTTGGAGAGTATATACGACCATGGGTATATTTGTATAATAAACAATGAATGACACGAGAGCATGCAGGTATATATTGCTCAAATGCACCGTTAACAATTTAACCAGCACAGTGCTGGTTAAATTGTTAACGGTGCATTTGAGCAATATATACCTGCATGCTCTCGTGTCATTCATTGTTTATTATACAAATATACCCATGGTCGTATATACTCTCCAAATGTGACCCACAGGCATATCTCTTCTTTTTAGAAACCTCGCCATGTTTTTTATTAAAATCATTTATGTCAATTATATCTAATAAAATTGTATTTTGTACTTTATATATAGCTCATGACTCTTTTCTTTCTCATATATATGCTAGGCTCTAACCAGAGTAGAAAGAGAAGTGGGAGGCCCCGCTGCACAACTGAGCAACAAGACAAGTACATTAGAGTCTCTAGTTTGAGAAATAGACGCCTCACAGGTCCTCAACTGGCAGCTTCATTAAATGGTACCCACAAAACGCCAGTGTCAACGGAGGCGACTCCGGGATGCTGGCCTTCAGCGCAGAGTGGCAAAGAAAAAGCCATATCTGAGACTGGCTAATAAAAGGAAAAGATTAATATGGGCAAAAGCACACAGACATTGGACAGAGGAAGATTGGAAAAAAGTGTTATGGACAGACGAATCGAAGTTTGAGGTGTTTGGATCACACAGAAGAACATTTGTGAGACGCAGAACAACTGAAAAGATGCTGGAAGAGTGCCTGACGCCATCTGTCAAGCATGGTGGAGGTAATGTGATGGTCTGGGGTTGCTTTGGTGCTGGTAAAGTGGTAGATTTGTACAAGGTAAAAGGGATTTTGAATAAGGAAGGCTATCACTCCATTTTGCAACGCCATACCATACCCTGTGGACAGCGCTTGATTGGAGCCAATTTCATCCTACAACAGGACAATGACCCAAAGCACACCTCCAAATTATGCAAAAACTATTTAGGGAAGAAGCAGGCAGCTGGAATTCTATCTGTAATGGGGTGGCCAGCGCAGTCACCAGATCTCAACTCCATAGAGCTGTTGTGGGAGCAGCTTGACCGTATGGTACTCAAGAAGTGCCCATCAAGCCAATCCAACTTGTGGGAGGGGCTTCTGGAAGCACGGGGTGAAATTTCTCCCGATTACCTCAGCAAATTAACAGCTAGAATGCCAAAGGTCTGCAATGCTGTAATTGCTGCAAATGGAGCATTCTTTGACAAAAGCAAAGTTTGAAGGAGAAAATTATTATTTGAAATAAAAATCATTATTTCTAACCTTGTCAATGTCTTGACTATATTTTCTAGTCATTTTGCAACTCATTTGCTAAATATAAGTGTGAGTTTTCATGGAGAACACAAAATTGTCTGGGTGACCCCAAACTTTTGAACGGTAGTGTATATATATATACATATATATATATATATATATATATATATATATTTATTTATTTATTTTCAAACGTCATAGTTTTGTTTAACATTTTCATTTAATATATATTTTCTATTTAGCACACTACATGTTTTACTTTTTTATGCACTTATATAATATATTTACACACAGTACGTTTACATTTATTATCACGAACCTTAAGGCTGCAATAGCCCTTTACTTATTGGCACAATTTTTAGCGCACTATACACGTAGGTTGTTGGTTACATTTGCATTATCCCTAGGATGCTATCCTCATCTAAATCAAAGTATTTTTAGAAATAACTAAAAACCATCTATTTTTTCAGGAGATATTAATATATCTACCTACATTGGCTCTTTGTTCCTCTTAAGAATGAGAGATTCGTAACCTAAGATGAAGAAGAAATCCTCAATGAAAATAGCACCAAAGATATGTGTTTTACTCTCTATTAACAATTTTATGTACAGTTCTTATCAAATGTCTCCTTTGCTTGTCACTGTTCTGTGCGCCCTCTCTCTCTCTCCCGGTGTGCTCCATGTGTTTTTGGGGGGCTTTAGCAGGCGGCATCTGTCATAGAATATATATTAAATTTATGAAAAAAATAATATTTTGTTCATATTTGAGACCTTATTATTCACTGTACGGTCCACGTGAAACATGCTGGGGGGTACAACCTAGCATTTTTCTGTAGATATTAAATATTGTGAGGAACTATATTTCAATCTATTGTTCCCTCACATAAATGGTGATGAATAATATAACTCAAGTTATGTTGCAATTCATTATTTCTCTAGTTGGTACCAACGCTCTATTATTAGATACATAGGCTCCATTTATTTAGTCTAACAGCTTTTTTTATTTTATTTTTCCCAGTACCCACATGGACAAACACTCTACTTAACACTAATAAATGGAATGTTAAGGTATCGTGTAGGATGCCTTTTAAATATAAGTAGCCATCTTTCTTATTCTAATATTGGACCTATCCTTATTCTATGCATAAAACGATGGTCTCACGTATTACCATTGTCACAGATGTTTTTTCTGGGACATTTGCTGCCAGTTTTGGACTGTCCGCCGTCTTGCACATGTGCAAGGTAATCAAGGCGCATGCGCGTGGCGCTCAGAAGACAGCCGCTTCCCCACTCCTGCTTGTTGCTGCTGCCCATGCGTGGGGAACCGCATCACGTGTTCGTGGTGATGGCCACGACGCACGCGCACCACGCACAAGCAGACACCGCTCTGCATGGCGGCGAGGCGGGCTTCTGCTTGTGGTGCTGCGCATGCACGGGGGTCCGCGTCGTGTGCACGTGGTGTCGGCCCGGCGCATGCGCGTCGCGCGCGGGCGGACGCCGCTTCGAGTTTAAGCGTGGCGCCCAGCGGGGGCGAGAGAGGGGTAAGTGCGCCTCATTATGTACACAGCGTTTGGATAATTGTAATTAATTGTTTGTCTTATATACTAAGTGTAAAAGGGCTGGATAATGGTGGAATTCACCTACTTAGTCGCCCACCCTTACTATCTCCTTTATATTCAGGGTCACTAGGGCTATGCCTAGTTCCCCTACATTTTCCTTATACTAACGTTAATCTACTTGTATAGTAAATAAAGCGTAATATTTATTACTAACAATAATCACACACATATAAAATACACCAAACACAGAACACAGTAACTGATCACAGTATAGTATCAGTATACCCCAATACACATAACACATTAATATATACTCAGTATACTCACACTATACGTAGTACAGTATAAACACGGTATCACAATCCTAATTATACCGCCACCCACTTACCTAAACATACATAGAAGTTACGTTACAACACAATACACATGCTCACTGTTTCTGTCCCACTCCCACCTAGCAATAACTATCCCTGTACACTAAGGGTTAATAGCAAGGGTCACTAAGGACAGCAAGGGTTACCAGGGACAGCAGGAGGAAAAAAGGGTTAACAAGGGGAATGGTTTGCTGTGTAGCAGTAAATGGTGGGAAAGGGTTAAACAGGTACCAGGGGATATGCAGCTAAAGCAGGGCTAGCAAGTTACTGCAGGGGTTACTTAGGGATAACTATGGTTACTGCAGGGGTTACTCAGGGCCGCAAGGGGTAGTAGGGGAATGCAGGACTGCTAGGGTTACTTAGGGAACTCAGAGCTACAAGGGTTAACAGGGTATGGGAATGTGCAGGTGAGGAGCTGGAGAGAAAGGGTTACTTAGGGTGTATAGGGGAGAAGATACTTAGCGGTCCATGTGGTCCAATTTGGTGAGTTGGTGTGTCTTCAGGTAGGCAGGAAAAGAGAGCAGACCAGGAGGGAAGGGGAGTCCGTTGGGAGCAGGAAATAAGAGAGAGAACTTTTGAACCGTTTGTCCTTTTAAACCTCCCTGTGCACATCTGTGTGACATCACATGCTCATGCACGTGCAAGGGGGTGGAGGGCATGGGCTTATGGCTCCCTCATGGAATCTCACTACCTGGTAGGGGCATGGAAGGCCAGTTGGAACTTCCTGCTTCCTGGATTTGTTCACTGCTTATGGCTTCCATCCCCCAGGGTGTCTCATTACCGGGTGAGGGGAGAAATATACACCTTTCTGGAGGGACAAATATATATATCTACACTCACATGTTCATAGATATAAATATATAAAACACTTCCATTTACAGTAAGATTTCACCCCATTACATTGTGGTGATACGCGTGGGGCTTACAGTCCCCTCTTCCCCTCTTTGTCCATCACGTAACTATGCTGGTTTGATGCAACATTTTTTCTGATCGATGCTTAAATACTAGGAAGGCATATTTAGGGGATTAGGAGGGAGAGTGGGAGGTTTTCTTTGTTGACCACTTATCAAGGTGGCTACCCCCAAGAGATTTTGTCTAGCATGTTTATGCTATTTTAAGTGCTTTTAATCATTGATGTGGTGTATTTACTCTAAATAAAATATATATTTGTGGTATACATAGTTATTGTATGGTATATTTTTTGCCCTACATACATACCCGTTTGGGTTTTGTGTTGCATACTGTGGTTTATAGGGTATGTGGCAATATTTATGCAGTGCCCGCCGTGGATAAAATCAACTTGTCCAGTTTGCCGTCCTCCAGATCTTAACACCACTCCCTTTAGCTGCATTTTGCAACATCTGTGACTCGCATCACGATCTTCAGTAGACCGTATCTGAACGCCATCTGAACGTTGCGACATCTCCCGGGAGGATGGAAGGCCAGCTCCCTGCTGCCTGACGGACCGTTGCAGCACTGCCAACCAAAGCCTGTGGCCGGTCTCCAACGCTCTTCTCTTGACACAATCCCCTTCTTCCAGCCAGCTGGCCGACCCATGGGCTGCAGCCTTACCGACAGCAGTCGCCGCAGAAACGTCCTCTTGCCTCGATAGGGTGGGGGGAGGGGTCGCAGGCATACTAGGCTGTCCCCTGGTGATGCCGAGCCCCGCCTGGGGATTCCTCTCGGGCCTAGACCGCTGGGAAATAGCAGACTCACCTGTCGCTAGGCCCGGAGGGTCCCTGGAGGGGCTTTCCCTGTGGCGCCGTGCTCGCGGGATGACATCCGGACTGAGCTGTACCGGCGGACGAGAACCCCGCTCCCCGCAAGTCTCATTCACCTCAGATGTAGTGGGAGGCCCAACCATCTCCGCAACTTGGGCCCCCAGCCAGCCAGGGCCCTCGGGACACCGCAGCTGCCCAGAGCTGAGAGAGCAGGGAGTCATCGGACGCCATGACCTTTCTCCTGCGTGTGCTGCTCAAGAAAGGCTGCAACACAGGAAGAGGTAAGAGTATAAACTCTGTACCCCTCCCACTATCTGTCTCCTTCTACCCCTGCCCCTCTTATCCTACCAACGTAGCTATTAGCTATTAACCCCTTCCTTCCTATCTCTATCATATAGGCCTCCCCTACTGCTGCTCTCGAGTACGGCCTTGTCTTTCTCGCCATGCATAAAGAAAACAAAGTTAATGTACTGTAAGCAACACCAGTTAGACACAGTAGGGATAAGAATCTTCAATTTATATTGCATACCCCTTTGTCTCAGATGGTGGTGCGATAAGTCAGCTATCCTTAGACTACGTGATGGAGCCAGTGCGCAAATCATTCTATTCCAGATAGCTTTACCGTAACGTTTTTTAAAAGCCCTTTAACATTAGATATTAGACTTTTTGCTTGGCGCCTTTAATAACATACATGAGCAATCTGATCTCCCCTCCGTTGTCCTAAGGGCATGCTCAGATGCGAATCCGACAGAAAATCCAACAGAAAACAAAATGCGGCATTCTCCATCGGATGCTGTGTGTACGGAGTTATTTTACCCTTAAAGCATTGCACCACTGTGTGCTGCCTTGGGGCCTAAGGCCCTGTTCACACTGAGTTTTTTTTACAAGTTTTTTGGCGTGGAACCTGCTCCGCAAAATTCGTCAAAAACTGCCCGGAAATGCCTCCCATTGATTTTAATGGGAGGCGGACGAGATTTTTTACCGCAAACGGAAAAACCGCATCGCGGTAAAAAGAAACGACATGACCTATCTTGAGGCGGTTTCCGCCTCCAAAACCCCATTTCAATCAGTCAGAAACTGGAAAAAAACGCCTCGACTAGTGTTTTGACACTTTTTTGGCAAACCACTGTGCAAAAAAACGTCTGGAGCAGTTTTTGCAGGAGGAATTTTCCTCCTGCAAAAAAACTCTGTGTGAACAAAGCCTAACACTATGCTGCCACCTGCTTGGGCTTTCCTGCTTGGGCTATGCCAGCTAATCAGAAATGCACACAGGCTGATAGAGAATCTGCATTGTTACTGGTGCACCGTAAAATTGTATACTGTATCATCTTAGCAAGAAACATTAATGTAGGATCCCTTACACGTATCTTAAAGGGGAAATTGCATTGTAATTATGTCATTTATAACTTATAAGTGGCTTATTTGGTTGAGTTTTCAACACAATCAAATCTGCCTTTATTTAATTTCAAATTTTTTGTCACAACACTACATTGTGCAAACATAGGAACAATTTTTACAGGGAAGTAGTTGTAACCAAATAAAAAGCTATTTCTTTCCCATAATGGTGTCTTCCCTGTATGCCTGCTGAAATTGCAGCAATAATTTGGACTAGCAGGGGAAAAACAACACTTACAGAAAAATTCTGTAATGTCAGAAAAGTTAGTTAGTGGAAAACCCCCTTTAAACAATATAAAAGTAATGGTATCAAAAATAAACTAACGTGAAATACATAGGGGGAGATGTATTAGTCTTAATAAAAAACAATCTAGAGTAAGATGTGACAAATTTATTAAGTGGTACACGACTCTTAATGAATTTGTTGCGTGTTCGCCTGTCCATGGGACACTGAATGAAAATTACGCCAGCCATGTGCCAGCGTATATTTCCGCTATATTTTACGCCATTTTCCGGCGTAAATTATAGTAAATGTGTCAGGCTGCGTGTGGCCACACCCCTTCCACTAATCTTTGTCCCAGCGAGAGTGGGGAAAATAGCCCAAAAGTCGCAATGTATGCCAGAAAACTGGTGTAGGAACATTGTTAACTTTCCCCATTATGTTTAGGCTGTATGTTTTACTAAGTGTTTATGAAGAGTTTTGTTCATTATTAGTTTAAGATATATAAATAATAAAACAATTGTAATATTAGACATTATAATTGCTGTATAGATACATTTTTTAAAAAGTAAACCTTTTATAAATAAACCACTCAGTATTATGTGAATTTACAGCAATTATAATGGCAGAATTCCTTAGTGAGGATAAAGTTGTAAACAGCAAAATACTGCCATCTAATGGAATTTTTAAAAAATGTAACCAAAACAATAACCCATCTATATTCTGGCATATCAACAATTAAAAAAAAACAAAAAAAAACACATTTTTAAAATATATTAAAGTTTCATTGAATGTTATATATAACAGAAACAAAAAGATAAAATGACAAATACCTGTTGATGTTTTATTTTTTTTTTGGAGTGGAAAATTTGCATGATACAGGAAAAGAAAGGGTACAGAGAATAATAGAACACTATGTCTTGATCAAAGAAAATTCCAGAAAAAATGAGAATCAAAAAGTTGTTGAAATATATCAGGAAAGGGTTATAAAGCAATTCTAAACCTCTGAGGATTGAACGGCAGTAAGAGCCAAGACAAAATGTCAAAATGTGGTGAATCTACCCAGTATTGGCCAGCCTGCCAAAATTACCAAGTAAAAACTTATCCGGGAACATCAGAACAAGGATAGCAAAGCACCACTAATTTGAATCATTACCATTAAATTGGAGGCATGCAAAGTCCATCTAGTGGATAGATCCAACTACCACAAGCCATATCCAAAAAAAACTGTTCCCTCTGCCAATAATTTTCTTCAGTAGTTATTGATACAAACTATTAAAGCTTTCTGACATTATTCTTACTGTTTCTTTTTTGCTATTTGAAATGTCTTGGAATACATTAAGAACTTATGCGTTAGTTTAAGTCCCCGATGTTTATTTCTCTCAAACTAGTGTCACTTACCATATGGTATTCTTGTGGAGCCTACATAGTCTAATATACACGATTTGCCTCTTATAAAAACCAGTTATGCCACTGATTCCCACATGAAGATATAACATATTGATTAAAATCTATATAGTTAGACATATATTCAGATATGACATCATCCTAGTAATTAGATATGCAAATATACAAATAAGTTACATAAATCAATACAGCCAATCGAACAAGTTAAAGTATACATAATTATTCAACCAGTGACTCATGTATATATTACAAGATGGAATCCGAACTATAGTTCCTAAAAGTACCTCGATCTCCTACAAACACTAACTTCACCAAATAGGCATCCAGCCACTTCCACTGCCCATGCTCCAGAATAGGTATATGTCAAATGAGCATTCATGCTGCCTGGATACCACGCTTAGAGCTCTAGAGCGTGTCATGTCAGAAGACGTGCTAACATCATAACGGCGTCTCATCTTGATGGCTCCAATCAATGAGTTAGGGACGAGAGCCAAGGGGCCATGACACCGGTTAATATAATATCTTTCAAAAGTAAGGACATTCTATATTCAAGGACAGCACTATATATATAAACATAACTGACTGGTCTATATAGACAGCACTATATACATAAATCCCCTGACAAAGTAGTCATATATAAACCATATTCTTGAACCATATTACAAATTTATATACAGCATAAATTAGGCAAATTTGGCAGTAGAGTGCTGTTCTTGGAATGAAGGAAATATAGTCTCTATTTTAATGTCCAGAGTTCCATCTTGTCCTCATCAAGTGCATGTACTGTATATATTTCCATGTGCATAAAATTCTAAAAAAATACTAAAAAAAGTGTATTAAAAACTGTAACTTAAAATTAAACATAACTGACTGGTCTACATAACATTTCAATTAGGCACATTCTTAATTTCCCAACATAAATGTTTCATCTTATTCTACAGCAGTGTAAATCACACACAAATACAGGAGGGACTAAAAGAGAATTCCAATCTTGAATTCCAGGTTTAAACTGTCACGGTTTGTGAGTATGTAGACCTACTAGGCTGCACCGCCGTAGCGGGTAGGCAACTGGCCAAACAACAGAGCTCCCCAGTAATACAAAGTCCCGCACTAGGGTACCTGGATAGTCCAGACAGTGGCCGCAGCTCTGGCATGGATGGAGGTGGGTGCAGCAGGTTACGGCAGACGTGGCGGATGACAGCAGGTGCCGCAGGTTGCACCGAAGTGGCGAATCACCCTGGATGTGGAGATGACACAGGACGTGGCAAACGACAGCAGGTGCAGTAGACACGACTCCAACACTAGTAGGCACAGGAACAAGAACACAGCACGGGATACAGGAACAGGTAACAGGACATGGGTAACAACTGGAACGGGAAAACACTAAGGGACCATTTGCAAGACAGACTTGGGATAACTAACAACGTTCAGGCAAGGATCAGAAGGGCAGGGTCCTCCTTATAGTCCAGGAAATCATGTGTAGTTGATGATGATTGTTTTCATGTGCGCGCGCTGGCCCTATAAGATTGGGCACACGCGTATGCACGCACCCAACGGGTCACAGCGAACCGGAATGGAAGTGAGCGCTGGTATCTCCTAGGAAGGCGATGCGAGCCAGCGCTCAATGATTTATGGCTGCGAGTGTCCGGAGGTGAGTAAACCCGATGGCCCGCGGCCATGGACACTACATAAACCCTTTTGCTCTAAACTATCCAATTCATAATTCCAACGCAATTCCAAACTTTTTAACATAGCTTCCCTGTCACCACCCCTTTGCGGAAAAGGAATACCATCTATAATCCTAAATCTCAATTAAAACATATCTGGCCGAGATTGAAATGATTCAAATGTATATTGATATTATGCGGAGAGTTAAATTGTTGGTAGATGATACATTTGCTGAGGATTTAATTGATGTTAAATTACATGATTACTGATTGCGACTTATCCTGTGACCCCTATGATGTATACTTTACCAAAAATCCCCAAAAATCTCAACGATCCACCAGCTCGACCTATTGTTTCGGGAGTAGCGCTGGTTTTTACACTGTTAGCGACCTTTCATGATAGGGTATCGAGGCAGTATGCGATAGGGGCTCAATCATATGTTCGGGACACAGCTGTTTTTATATGTATTTGTAATTTCAAGCGTTGGATATTCAGAAGAAATGTCTTTTGGCATCATTTGATGTTGTTAGTCTCTATACTAGCATAGAACATGAGAGGGTTATTGACTCTGTGAGACGGATGTTAATGGACTCTGAGTATAGTGAGGATGGTAGGCAGTTTCTTCTGTCTTTATTGGAAATAGTGCTACGATAGAACTACATCCTGTTGTACAATGTAGGGGTGTCGCGATGGGGCCCAAAGTGGCCCCTGCATATGCAAATATTTTTATTACTCAGTTCGAGAAAGATTTTGGATACTCCAGTCCTTTCCAATTTGTGAAGGGCTGGATAAGGTACATAGATGATATATTTTTTGTATGGTCAGGGACAGAAGAATGCCTCATTGAGTGGTTAAATTACCTTAATGAGATTGATGATGAGTTACAGTTTACAGTGATGTACTCTAGTGAAAGTATTACATTTTTGGATATTATAGTCTCTATACGGAATGATAGTTTGAGTACAGATCTATATGTTAAACCAATAGACAGGAACAACACTTTAAAATATGAGTGTCAAAACCCAAAGCATATGACTCCAATTGTACCCACTTATACTAGTTTGAGCAGGGAGATTGGAAATCTACTCAAGAGTAATTGGTGTATTTTAACCCAGACCTTCCCGGCAGTTGTAGAGTTCAGTTCTCCACCTCGACCGAGTTCGGGCCGTGAAAAACGTTGCATGCTATTACAATTGTAACACCCTAGACATGGAAAACAACCTGTCTTGTACTGTTCTGTGTTGTCTTTCAACATCAGTCCTAACCAACCAATGTGTTATATTCATAGACCTCCTAATACCTCTTGCACACGATGAGTTCGGGCTGTGAAAAACCGTCCATGAGTCGGCCGCATTTTCTGGCCTGACCGCAGTACAGGTGAACGGGACTCCTGCCATCATAGACATTTATAAAGCTAGGAGTCTCTGTTTCGTACTGTATTATTTTTTTCAGTACGGAACAGTAGTTCCGTGGGGAGGCCTGCACCCTTATGCCCTGGAGGTTTTTGTTCTACTGTGCTGCCCATACACCTTCTCTTGGACATAGCTTCCCCAATAGATAGTGTTCCACATATAGCCCACCTCTGTAGATAGTGCATCACATATAGCCTGCCCCTGTAGACAGTGCCCTACATATAGCCCTTCTGTAGATAGTGCCACACAGGTAACCCACCCCTGTATATAGTGTCCCACATATAACCCACCCCTATAGACAGTGCCCTACATATAGTCCCACTGTAGATAGTGCCCCGCAGGTAACCAACACCTGTATATAGTGTCCTACATATGGCCCACCCCTATAGATAGTGCCATACAAATAGCTCCCCCTATAGATAGTGTTCCACATATAGACCACCCATGCATATAGTGTCCCACTTATAGCCCACCCCTGTAGGTAGTGCCCTACATATAGATCCCCCTGTATATAGTGCCCCACATCCCCACATATAGAACCCCACTGTAGATAGAGCCCCCACTATATAAAATGCCACTCACAGTTTTAGTAGGAAAAAAAATAATTATATACTCACCCTGATCCCGTTCCCGCACCCTCCTGTGGCAATGCAGATCTGCTCTCTCTTGAGACGGTCTGCTGGAGCTGAACGACGCAAGTGGCGCATCATTGAAAAGCGCTGATTGGCAGGGTAGAATGACTTGCCCCGTCAATCTAGCATAGAAGAGGTACGATGACGTCATCGTGCCGCTAACGTCGTTGACTTGCCCTGCCAATCAGCATCATTGTAAGGTGCTGAATGATGGGGTACGGAACGTGCCCGGCCATTCAGTGCTAATGCATGTATTTGTATCTTCGTGCTATAGACGAAGGTAAATTGCTGCAGGAGGGGGTGGCTGTCGCTAGCACCGGGGACCCCTCCGGTGCTGGCGACGCCCTCGGGCATGAGAGGGCCAGTGCCGCTGGGCCCTTAAAAGTTAGAGGCTCGGCGGCGCAGGCCCCATAGAAGAGTCGCTACCGCTGTAGCAGCTATAACGGCTGATGAGATCGAATGGTAGAGAAAGGGAGGTAGTCCGTAGTATAAAGTTTTTTTAAATTTATTTAACGTGTTTTAAAGTAATAAAGCAACGAGTTTCAAGAACGAACCGGTTCAGTTTTTAGCCTGAGGAAGAGACCGGTTCGGTCTTGAAACGTGTTGCTTTATTGCTTTAACCCCTTCCCGCTCCTGGACTTACTATTAGGTCATGGTAACTGTGGTGTTATAGGTAAGAGAATCAAAAGTAGGTTACTAGGAGGTAATTTCATAACTCCCTCTGACACAGAAGATACATCTGATTTGCATAGGAAATGCAGATCTTTGGCCATCAAAGGATGTCCACTGTCTGACAAATGTTTAATTGGCTCTTTCCTCACCAAGGTGCGAGATGTGCTGATTAAGGATTTGTCACTAGGGCTGACCAAACATCCTGACCAAACATCTAAAGCTATGCAAATGAATGCCTGTGGTGTGTCTGTCTGTGGACCAGGAGAAACATGGGAGAATGGCATGGTGTTCAAAGAAAGTATGATACATCAAGGCAAACCCCGTCATAATTTATATTTGTAATGACCCACATAGCTAGTTATGATCAGGGAAAATAGCCCTCATATATATGTCAAATTCAGATCCCTACACTCAGAGGAACTACCTGGGATTGGCTATTGGCTAAAAACATGGGCCTATTATAGTGGTGTTTGATATGCCCTGGTTGGTAAATGTCTGCACAGGTGAATGCAGGTAATATTATATTTCTAGGGGATTCCTGCAAGGACACATGATCACTTTTATGTTTCTCTATAGAAATACAACTGTGTAATGGGAGGAGTACCCTTCATTATCATATGAACAGCCTCCTCTCAGTGACATCACCAGCCAGTGAACTGGAGGGAAAAAACTGGGTTTAAAATGCCATGAGAAGTGAGGGTCAGTGTCAGTCGTTGGGGATCCATATCTCGGTTGGAGTGACTGCCCATATTTTCAGCTGTCCCCACAGCCAGGATATCGCCGCTGTACATCAGTAAGGTTTTGTTCTGTTTCTTTTATCCCTTTTATTTTCATAAACTGTTTGATTGCATTGTAACTGTATGTATATTTTTTATCTTTTATTCTGACAACTATTTTATGTATTGCACTGCACCATTGTGTATTAAATTTGAAATATTTATAAGTCTCTTCCTTGTAGTCTTACAGAACTTAATCTTCCGAAGGTGAGGAACGTTACCTGTATTTTATGTTCAATTTAGATAACCTGTGTTATAGGAACTGGTGTTAAGGGAACATAGAGACGTAGGCCCCTATTGCCTAGATAAGTATAGGTGGTGGTAGCATACTGTGGTATAAATTATTGGGGTGTTGGAAACTACAGGAGTAATTTAGCATAATCCTGTCATCTAGAGTAGGTGGGCGTGGATTTATGAGGTAAATTAATAAACTCAGTAGTGTAGTTCACCCCTGTGACGTGACCTGAGATCGGCGATCGTCACAGATTGGTGGCAGCGGTGGGATAGTGTTATTGTCATTTACACTGTTAAAGACGTTAAGTGTTTTGTTTAAGAAATTAACCTTTACACTTAAGGGCTGGAGTATCTTTGAAAATAATACAACAGTCCACAAGGAAGAACTCAGTGCATACTATTTGTCAGCTAACATACATACGTGCAAAACAGTTTCCCTTCCCCTTCTTGTTTTTTCTTTTCTTTCTTTTATTTTGAAAAACCGCTGATAAGATGGCAGAGGTGTATAGAAATAAGAGGAAAGATGAACTGCTAGTCCTCTGTGAGGAGAGAAGGCTGGACGGAACGAACAAAAGTAAAGCGGATCTGATCCAAGCATTGGTAGCAGATGATACACAGCTCCACCATTCCGAGGGACCAGAGCAGGAAACTTCAGCCTCAGAGGAACGGACAGGAGACTCCAGTCAGGAACTGGCTGGGCATGGCAGTACCAGCAGTACCAGGTCTCAAAACGGTATGGAGTCTTCTCTTTCTCTAATCCTCCAGCAGATTGGCAACTGTGATCCAAATATGCGGATGCAACTGGTGATGCAAGAGCGCCAAGCAGAGCGAGAAGCTGCACAACGCCAAGCAGAGTTTGCACAACGCCAAGCAGAGTTTGCAGAACGTCAAGCGGAGCGAGAAGAACGCCAGGCAGAGCGGGAGTACCAGCTCAAGTTGACCCAAATGCAGCTGCCAAGTGCTTCCTCCTCGCCTCAGAGTGAGTCCACAGGCACAATCAACCTTAAACCCCGTCTAGAGCGTTTCCCTGTCATGGAGAAAGACGGCGATCTGGATGTTTATTTGAAAGGTTTTGAAAAGGTCTGCAGACAATTCCAACTGCCACCTGCAGACTGGGCTAAGTATCTGACTCCAGGGCTGAAAGGCAAAGCTCTGGAGGTGTTTGCAGCCCTGCCCACAACTATCGATCAAGATTATGAGGCTATTAAAAAGGCCTTAATCCAACGATTTAACCTCACCCCAGAGGTATACAAGGAAACGATTTCGGGCTTTGCAGCGCGCGGGTACTGACAGTTACTCAGACCTGGCCGATGGACTAAAGATCCACTTCAGGCAGTGGACGCAGGGATTAGCTGTCAACACCTTTGAAGATTTGGAGGATCTGATGATCCTGGACCAGTTTCTCCACACCTGTCCTATGGAAGTACGACAGTTTATTTTGGACCGTGAGCCCAAGACCCTGGATAAAGCTGCCCAGATAGCGGATGTATATGCCGCCAACAGAGCGCCAGAGGCGCGAAAGCCTGCTGTTCCAGGCTGGAAAGGGGGAAAGCCCCCTATTAACACTTTTGCCCCTACTCGCAGATCACCAGGAGGTGTTGCCCCTGCCCCACTTCCCAGGCCTGCTGTTGATAATCGCAGGTGTTTTGGATGCAACCAAGTGGGGCATATCAGCACTGCTTGCCCAGAAAAGAGGAAAACTACCCCTTTGCCCAAACCATCTATTTTGTCCCCAGCAGTTTTGTTTGTGGGTGGGAGGGAGAGGGCATCTTGTGACAATTTACAAGCGGTCACTGTGGGCAAGACGGTTACCATGGGACTGAGGGACACTGGTGCCGAAATGACTCTTGTCCACCCAGAGCTTGTTTCTTCAGAAGACATTATCCCAGGAAAAACTCTAACTGTTTCTGGAGTTGGTGGTCTGATCCCGGCCTTACCCATGGCACGAGTTTACCTGGATTGGGGGGCGGGAAGAGGGATGATGGATGTGGGAGTGACGGATAAAATCCCCACTAATGTGTTACTAGGAACCGATCTGGGACGTTTAGTCTCCAGATATATTTCTTCAGACCATGAGGAGGACTCTAGCGTACTTGCTGCCCCATGTGTGTCACCGCAGGTAGTATATGATAATAATGAAACTGTCAATACTAAGGAATGTGATGACCCTGTGTCCAGCAATGTTATAGAATTACATAATGTTACTGTGCTTAGTGATAGCCTAGACTCATCTAACAATGCATTGGATATAGACTGTATAACTAGCAATGATGTAGGTGATTGTAAAGCATCAGATAATGATTTGTGTGTAGATTTAGTAGCGGGAAACGTCATAAACATGCATGAAATCCCTGTCACATGCACACACACACCAGTTCACCAAGACGGGGAGAAGGTTGTGTCCATTTCTCCTGTGACGCGCAGTCAGGGTGCCTGTAACACAAACCTGGGTTCTGGGCCCCCTACTGTGTCTGCTGCAGAGGAAGTGGGGACAGCTGACAGCCCGCAGCCAGCGGCAGAAGTTAGTCAGAATGTGTTGCTATCAGCCAGTACAGACGCAGAATGTCAGTTGTTTCAGACGGCCCTACGCACTGACGATAGTCTGCAGAAGCTGCGACAGCTGGCTGATCGGACCCCAGAGGAGGGGGACACTGAAAAAATAACCTGGGACCAGGGGAGACTGTATAGACAAAGTATTTCCACTGACCCCCAGCAGGATGTATTAAAAGACAGGCAACTAGTGGTGCCACGTCAGTTCAGGGAACAACTCCTGCGGGTGGCTCATGAAATACCACTAGCTGGTCACCTAGGGATAAGTAAGACTAAGAGTCGCCTAAAACACAACTTTTACTGGCCTGGCCTGGGGAATGATGTGACAGATTACTGCCGTTCCTGTAATGTGTGCCAAAGGATGGGGAAGTCGGGACCTGTGCACCGGGCCCCCCTTATTCCTTTGCCCATAATTGATGAGCCTTTTCGACGGATTGCTGTGGATCTGGTAGGGCCCTTGGCCATACCCAGCAGTTCTGGAAAGCGCTTTATCCTGACGGTAGTGGATTATGCCACACGTTACCCAGAAGCCATAGCATTATCCTCCATCAGGGCTGATAAGGTAGCAGACGCCCTTCTGACCATATTTTCCCGTGTAGGATTTCCCAGGGAGATGCTCACAGATCAGGGGACCCAGTTTATGTCAAATTTGATGCAGTGCCTCTGTAAGAAAATACAGGTGCAACACCTGGTGGCCAGCCCTTACCATCCTCAGACTAATGGTCTGTGTGAAAGGTTTAACGGGACCCTCAAGCAGATGCTACGAATGCTTGTGGTGTCCCAAGGGCGAGACTGGGAGCGTTATCTCCCGCACCTGCTATTTGCTTACAGAGAGGTACCGCAGGCATCAACCGGTTTCTCACCCTTTGAGCTCCTGTATGGAAGGAGGGTACGGGGACCCCTAGATCTCATGAAAGAAGCATGGGAGGGAGAATTGGTTACACCAGAGGTCTCTGTGATAGATTATGTCTTGAAATTCAGAGAGAGGATGCAGGAACTGACAGGCCTAGTACATGAGAACATGGTGCAGGCACAGGCAAGTCAGAAGAGGTGGTATGATAGGAATGCCCGAGAGAGAGTGTATGCGGTGGGTCAGAAGGTATGGGTACTGGTCCCTATGACCCAAAACAAACTCCAGGCGGCATGGGAAGGCCCATATCCAATTCATCAACGCCTCAACGATGTGGACTACTTAGTCACGATCGATCATGTTCGCAAGAAACACAAAGTTTTTCATGTGAATATGATCAAGGCGCATTATGACCGGGATATGTGCGCTCTGCCAGTCTGCAGTTTGCCAGAGGAGGGAGAAAGTGAAACACTGCTGGATTTAGTGGCTTCCGCAAAGGAGATAGGATCCATTGAGGATGCCGTAGTCAATTCACAGCTGTCTGAGGGTCAGAAGTTCCAGCTGCAGGAGGTACTTAACCCCTTCCTTGCCACTTTTACAGGGAGACCTGGGAGAACTCCGCTAGCAACTCACCATGTAGACACGGGGCATCACCAACCTGTTAGGCAAGCAGCTTATAGAGTTTCCCTAGAAGTGAGGGCTGACATGAAGAAAGAAATAGAGGAAATGTTAGGGCTGGGCGTGATCCAGGAGTCTCAAAGTGCCTGGGCATCACCTGTAGTGCTTGTCCCCAAAAAGGACAAGACAACACGATTTTGCGTGGACTACAGGAAGTTGAATACCATCACTGTGTTTGATGCGTATCCAATGCCCCGCATAGATGAGCTTTTGGATCAGCTAGCCGGTGCCCGGTACCTAACAATTATGGATTTAAGTCGGGGGTATTGGCAAATCCCTATGTCCGTGGAAGCGCAGGAGAGGTCCGCTTTCATCACCCCCTTTGGACTCTATGAGTCCAAGGTAATACCCTTTGGTATGAAAAATGCTCCTGCCACATTCCAGCGCTTGGTGAACAAGCTGTTAGAGAAGTTTGAAGGGTTTGCTGTCGCTTACCTGGATGACATTGCTGTATTCAGTCAGACCTGGGAGGATCACTTGACCCACCTGTCACAGGTGCTCAGGCGTATCCAGGATGAAGGACTGACCATCAAGCCTGGAAAGTGTCAAATCGGCATGACCGAAGTGCAGTACCTCGGGCACAAGGTGGGTGGAGGGACACTAAAGCCAGAGCCAGGAAAGGTTGATGCAATTTCTGCCTGGCTCACTCCTAAGACCAAAAAACAGGTTATGTCCTTTTTGGGGACCGCAGGATACTATAGAAAGTTTGTTCCTAACTATAGTTCCCTAGCAAAACCTTTGACAGACCTCACAAAGAAGAAACAGCCTCAAATAGTTAATTGGACTGCCGACTGCGAGAGTTCTCTGTCAGCTTTAAAAGCTGCCCTTGCTAGCTCCCCAGTCTTGCAAAGCCCGGATTTCACTCGTAAGTTTGTGGTGCAGACTGACGCCAGCGCCTATGGGCTAGGCGCAGTGCTCAGCCAGGTAAATCCAGAAGGGCATGAACATCCAATAATGTATTTGAGCAGAAAGCTTCTACCGAGGGAGGTTGCGTATGCCACTGTAGAGAAGGAATGTTTGGCCATTGTATGGGCCTTGCAGAAATTACAGGCATACCTCTATGGGCGCAGATTTACCGTAGTGACCGACCACAACCCACTTAGTTGGTTGCACAGGGTAGCAGGTGATAACGGGAAGCTGCTGAGATGGAGTTTAGCCTTGCAACAATATGATTTCACTATCCAGCACAAAAAGGGCAGTGAGCATGGCAACGCAGATGGGTTATCGCGCCAGGGGGAAGCTGCGGAGATCGGCTTGGGATATTGATGGCTATATCAATGATCCCATGCCATGTCTTAAGGGGGGAGGTGTGGTGTTATAGGTAAGAGAATCAAAAGTAGGTTACTAGGAGGTAATTTCATAACTCCCTCTGACACAGAAGATACATCTGATTTGCATAGGAAATGCAGATCTTTGGCCATCAAAGGATGTCCACTGTCTGACAAATGTTTAATTGGCTCTTTCCTCACCAAGGTGCGAGATGTGCTGATTAAGGATTTGTCACTAGGGCTGACCAAACATCCTGACCAAACATCTAAAGCTATGCAAATGGATGCCTGTGGTGTGTCTGTCTGTGGACCAGGAGAAACATGGGAGAATGGCATGGTGTTCAAAGAAAGTATGATACATCAAGGCAAACCCCGTCATAATTTATATTTGTAATGACCCACATAGCTAGTTATGATCAGGGAAAATAGCCCTCATATATATGTCAAATTCAGATCCCTACACTCAGAGGAACTACCTGGGATTGGCTATTGGCTAAAAACATGGGCCTATTATAGTGGTGTTTGATATGCCCTGGTTGGTAAATGTCTGCACAGGTGAATGCAGGTAATATTATATTTCTAGGGGATTCCTGCAAGGACACATGATCACTTTTATGTTTCTCTATAGAAATACAACTGTGTAATGGGAGGAGTACCCTTCATTATCATATGAACAGCCTCCTCTCAGTGACATCACCAGCCAGTGAACTGGAGGGAAAAAACTGGGTTTAAAATGCCATGAGAAGTGAGGGTCAGTGTCAGTCGTTGGGGATCCATATCTCGGTTGGAGTGACTGCCCATATTTTCAGCTGTCCCCACAGCCAGGATATCGCCGCTGTACATCAGTAAGGTTTTGTTCTGTTTCTTTTATCCCTTTTATTTTCATAAACTGTTTGATTGCATTGTAACTGTATGTATATTTTTTATCTTTTATTCTGACAACTATTTTATGTATTGCACTGCACCATTGTGTATTAAATTTGAAATATTTATAAGTCTCTTCCTTGTAGTCTTACAGAACTTAATCTTCCGAAGGTGAGGAACGTTACCTGTATTTTATGTTCAATTTAGATAACCTGTGTTATAGGAACTGGTGTTAAGGGAACATAGAGACGTAGGCCCCTATTGCCTAGATAAGTATAGGTGGTGGTAGCATACTGTGGTATAAATTATTGGGGTGTTGGAAACTACAGGAGTAATTTAGCATAATCCTGTCATCTAGAGTAGGTGGGCGTGGATTTATGAGGTAAATTAATAAACTCAGTAGTGTAGTTCACCCCTGTGACGTGACCTGAGATCGGCGATCGTCACAGTAACCATAGCGTTCGCGCTCCATGACCTAGTAGTATGTCTCGGGACTAACGGCCGTTTCGGCCGTCCTCCCGACACATACAGGAGCTGTGACAGCCGCTGTCTCGTACAGCGGCTGTCACAGCTCCTACAGCGGGGACCGTTCGCTGTGTCCCCGCTGATTAACCCCTGAAAAGCCGTGTTCAATAGCGATCACGGCTTTTTAGGGGTTTAGCTGCCATCGCCGGCCTGCTACACGATAGCGGCCGGCGATGGTGACTATGGCAACCGGACATCAAACAATAGCGTCCGGCTATGCCATAGACAGACGCCTAGTGGGTCCTGACGAAGTCAGGACCCACTATGCTTGCTGTCAGTGAGTAGCTGACAGCTCTGATACACTGCACTACGCATGTAGTGCAGTGTATTAGAATAGCGATCAGGGCCTCCTGCCCTCAAGTCCCCTAGTGGGACAAAGTAAAAAAGTTAAAAAAAAAGTTAAAAAAAGATGTGTAAAAATAAGAAAATAATAGATTTAAAAGTAATAAAAGTAAAAATCACCCCTTTTCCCTTATTAGTCCCTTATTATTAATACAAATATATAAACAAACAAATAAACTACACATAATTGGTATCGCCGCGTCCGTAACGGCCTGAACTACAAAATTATTTCGTTATTTATCCCGCGCGGTGAATGCCGTAAAAGAAAATAATAATAAACAGTACCAGAATCACAATTGTTTGGTCACTTCACCTCCCAAAAAAGAGATCAAAAAGTTGCATGTACCTAAAAATGGTACTGATCGAAACTACAGTTCGTTACACAAAAAATAAGTGCTCGCACGGCTTTATTGATGAAAGAATAAAAAAGTTATGGCTCTTAGAATAAGGTAACACAAAAAGTGAATGATTTTTTACAAAACGTATTTTATTGTGCAAACGCCATAAGACATAAAAAAAACCTATAAGCATATGGTATCGCCGTAATCGTATCGCCCCGCAGAATAAAGTGAATATTATTTATAGCGCACGGTGAACGCTGTAAAAAAAATTGAATAAAAAAAGAATTGCTGTTTTTTAGTCACCACGCCACTTAAAAATAGAATAAAAACTGATCAAAAAGCCGCATGCACCACAAGAAAACTACAATGAATTCCTCAAGGGGTCTAGCTTCCAAAATGGGGTCACGTTTGGGGGGTTTCCACTGTTTTGGCACCACAAGACCTCTTCAAACCGGACATGGTGCCTAATGAAAAAGAGGCCTCAAAATCCACTAGGTGCTCCTTTGCTTCGGAGGCCGGTGCTTCAGTCCATTACCGCACTAGGGCCACATGTGGGATATTTCTCGTAACTGCAGAATCTGGGCAATACGTATTAAGTTGCGTTTCTCTGATAAAACTTTTTGTGTTATAAAAAAAATGGTATAAAGAGGATTTACTGACAAAAAAAATATGTAAATTTCACCTCTACTTTGCTCTAAATTTCTGTGAAACACCTAAAGGGTTCATAAACTTTCTAAATGCTGTTGTGAATACTTTGAGGGGTCTAGTTTCTAAAATGGGGTTGTTAATAGGGGTTTCTAATATATGGGCCCCTCAAAGCAACTTCAGAACTGAACTGTAACCTAAAAAAATAAATAAAGTAGGCAATACTTTGCTTCTTACATTATACTGATAATGAGCCGTGCCCACCCCGAGATGACCCCAGTTTTGACCGTTTGTATAAACGGAGACCCCTATTAGACCGTTCCAGTGCCCGGTTTTCCCAAGCATACACCCCCGAGAAGTGTATTTCTATTGATGAGTCCTTGGTGGATTTTAAAGGGAGGGTTCAATTCCGCGAGTACCTGCCGGGTAAGAGGGCAAGGTATGGCGTGAAGATGTATAAGCTGTGCGAGAGTGCATCAGGGTATACCTACAGGTTTAGGATATATGAAGGGAAGGGCACCAGTATTCAGCCCCCAGAATGCCCCCCCTTACTGGGAGTTAATGCAAAAATTGTGTGGGATTTGGTGCACCCACTGCTGGACCAGGGTCACCACCTCTACCTGGATAATTTTTATACCAGCGTCCCACTCTTCAACTGCCTTGCTTCCAGAAGTACTGCGGCATGCGGCACTGCTAGAAGAAACCTGAGAGGCCTCCCCAAACACTCAGAAGGGGTGAGAGCAGGGCACAATCTAGCAGCAACATATTGTGTGTCAAGTACAAGGACAAGAGAGATGTCCTTGTATTGACAACAATACATGGCCACACCAGTACCCATGTACCAGTACGAGGTACCAGTACAGAAACCAGACTGCATCCTGGACTACAATAGGTACATGGGAGGGGTGGACTTGTCAGATCAAATCCTGAAGCCCTACAGCACCATGCGGTGTGGTATAAGAAGCTGGCCGTGCACATCATACCGATGGCTTTGTACAATGTGTACGTGCTACGTCGATGTACAGGCCAGAGGGGAACTTTCCTGGAATTTCAAGAGGTGATTATCAAGAACCTAATCTTTAGGGACCAAGAAGGGCGGGGGCACACAGTACTTCTGGAAGCGAGGCCACACGCATCGTACCAGGGCAACACTTTCCAGGAGAAGTTCCCCAAACTGGCAAGAAGGGAAAAAGTCAAAAGAGGTGCAAAGTCTGCTATAAGAGGGGGATAAGGGAGGACACAATATATCAATGTGACGCGTGTCCCGAAAAACCACGGCTCTGTATGAAAGAGTATTTTAAAATTTATCATACATCCCTTGGTTTATAATTTACCCCAATTTTACTTACCCTGATGTTCTCCGCACAGCTTATCCCCCCTCGTCTTTCCCCTCTGGGCCCTGCTGCGTGCACAGGCAGCTGATAACAGCCACATTGAGGGTATTGCCATACCCAGGAGAACCCACATTACAGTTTATGGGGTGTATGTGTCTGGTCAAAATGCTCACTACACCTCTAGATGAATGCCTTAAGGGGTGTAGTTTTTAAAACGGGGTCACTTCTTGCGGGTTTCAACTGTACTGGTACCTCAGGGGCTTCTGCATACAGTGAAGGAAATAAGTATTTGATCCCTTGCTGATTTTGTAAGTTTGCCCACTGTCAAAGACTTGAACAGTCTAGAATTTTTAGGCTAGGTTAATTTTACCAGTGAGAGATAGATTATATATATAAAAAAAAAAAAAAAAACAGAAAATCACATTGTCAAAATTATTGCTGGAAATTGGCCTCTATACACCTATGTAGATATTGCATTAAAAACCAGACGTTTGCAGCTAGAATAGTCATTTAGCACATTAACAATGTATAGAGTGTATTTCTGATTAATTTAATGTTATCTTCATTGAAAAAAAACTATGCTTTTCTTTCAAAAATAAGGAAATTTCTAAGTGACCCTAAACTTTTGAACGGTAGTGTATATGTACTGAGCTTTGTTCTGGTGCTTTGTATATGTACTGAGCTTTGTTCTGGTGCTGTATATATGTAGTGAGCTTGGCTCTTTTGCTGTATTTATGTACTGAGCCATCTACATATCAAACATCTTATATGGGATAATAGCTAGAATATACAGCACCAGAATCAAACTCGGTACATAAATACAATACTAGAACCAAGTTTAGCACATATATACAGCACCAGAACCAAGCTCAGTGCATAAATACAGCACTAGAACCAAGCTCAGCACATAAATACAGCACCAGAACAAGTTCAGTACATATATAGAGTACCAGAACCAAGATCAGCACATAAATACAGCACCAGAACCAAGCTTAGTACATAAATACAGTACCAGAACCAAGCTCAGTACATAAATACAGTACCGGAACCAAGCTCAGTGCACAAATATGGCATGAGAACCAAATTCGGTACATAAATAGAGCACCAGAATCAAGCACAGTACATATATACAGCGACAGAACAAAACTAAGTACATAAATGCAGCACCAGAACAAAGCTCAGTACATAAATACAGCACAAGGACCAAGCTCCATACATAAATACAGTATCAGAACAAATATCTGAGTACTGAGCTTGGTTCTGGTGTTGTTTTTATGTACTGAGCTTTGTTCTGGTGCTGTATATGTGTACTGCGCTTGTCTCTGGTCCTGTATTTATTTACTGAGCTTGGTTCTGATACTGTATGTATGTACTTAGCTTGGTTTTATCGCTGTATTTATGTACTGATATTTATTCTGGTGCTGTATATATGTACTGAGTGTGGTTCTGGTGCTGTATTTATTTACTGAGCTTGATTCTGGTGCTGTATTTATGTGCTGAGCTTGGTTCTAGTGCTGTATTTATGTACTGAGCTTTGTTCTGGTGCTGTATTTATGTACTGAGCTTTGTTCTGGTGCTGTATTTATGTACTGAGCTTTGTTCTGGTGTTGTATTTATGTACTGAGCTTTGTTCTGGTGCTGTATTAATGTACTGAGTTTGGTTCTAGTGCTGTATTTATGTACTGAGCTTGGTTCTAGCACGATATTTATTACTGTGCTTCTTCCAGTGCACACAGTGAATACTCATGCCTATGATGCTGAATGATCAACAAAAACCTAGAAGCACTCCAATGATTTTTCCGAGATATTTTCAAGATGATTTTATTATGAAATAATTCATACACGATTGTCTTTTTCAACTTTTCCAAGCGATATTTCTGACGTTTCGACCTCACCTAGGTCTTTATCACAATCGCTGTAATAACATAATATGTATAACGTATGTAATGACATAATAAAATAATATATAACGAACAACTTAAAAGAGTAGACAAATGACATAAAACAAAAAAGAACCCCACATAATAAACAATATGAAGAGTAGACAAAAGTCGGCAAAACATCAACATTCAAGCATATATATTAATCAATGAATTCATCATATGAAATAATGTATCAACCATAAGGGTTGTGTAGACATATATATATTCATGTAATATAATACTATAATACTATCGCATACAGGTAAGGATAATAGGTTAGAACTGTCACCTAAGCTCCATGTGGTAAGATGCTTAAAGATATTACTATGTCCAGTATACTTATAACGGTGCATCTTCACAGGAACTGATGATATCGATAGGGGCTAAGAGATATATCATTATCAGACCATGACCTAAAACCGGTATTATTGGTTGGTGCACAGAAAAGTTAAATGAAGAAAGAATAGTCATTCTGATGTAACAAAAAAGTGAGCATACCTGATAATCGACATTGGCAGCTCTACGAGGGTTCCTCGACAATCCTTTTTGCAAACTAAACGTTACGGTACCTTCCCTTGCTTGCATTGTGCATGTTGTTCCAATGTTATTAAGGGAGATAAGATTCAACACCCTCATTACAACAAGACCTTTCCGGTAAAAGGTTACTTTACATGCAATTCTAATTTTGTGGTTTATCTTATCAAATGTCCATGTGGCCTGGTCTATGTAGGCGAGACCACACAACATATTAAAGATCGGCTATCCAGCCACAAATCCACTATACGATGCAAGAAAACTTGGTTACCTCTCCCTGATCATTTTGAGAAATTCAATCATAATCTTTCTCAATTAAAGTTTCAGGTTATAGAGCAGGTCAACAGACCTAGAAGGGGTGGCAACCATATTGAATTACTTAAAACAAGAGAATCATATTGGATTCATACACTGGAGACTCTTGCACCAAAAGGGCTTAATAGGGAATATGATCTTCTGTATTGAATAATATCTACATCCCCATCTATTCTCTTATCATATTAACACTCATGTTTATTTCTTCCAGGCACGGTAGGAAACATGAGACCAATTATGACCAGATACAGGTACCTAAAAACCGGTTCACTTTTCTTACTTTCCCTTTTTTTCCTCTTTTCTCCTTTTTTTCTATCTCTATATAATATAGATTAGGGTGAATTCAATTCATTACGATATTCTATCTGTATATGGTCCATTACTTTGTCCTTATCGTTACTACGCTAATCGTGTGCTAGAATGCACTTATATTCTTATTGTTATTTTTAATACTATAGCACAGCCAGATTTTAGTTGATTCATTTCTTTCCTAAAACATGTGAGTTTTTCACATACCAGTGAAGGTATCCCAGCGCTAGCGTCCTCGTTTTCTTCCATTAGCGATTACGTCAATACCGACATCTGTTCTTTATTTGCGTGCCAAGTTCACAATTGAACTCAGTACGCTTGCGCAGGGCTCCGAGTGCGTTCCAAACACCGGATATCCGGCAGTATCGCGCGCTATTTAAATACCTTCTCGGGGTCTCTTGTTTCAGACTGCATTTTGAGAGCGTCTGGTAGACGCCGTCCACTTCACATCCTAACGATTATCAGGTATGCTCACTTTTTTGTTACATCAGAATGACTATTCTTTCTTCATTTAACTTTTCTGTGCACCAACCAATAATACCGGTTTTAGGTCATGGTCTGATAATGATATATCTCTTAGCCCCTATCGATATCATCAGTTCCTGTGAAGATGCACCGTTATAAGTATACTGGACATAGTAATATCTTTAAGCATCTTACCACATGGAGCTTAGGTGACAGTTCTAACCTATTATCCTTACCTGTATGCGATAGTATTATAGTATTATATTACATGAATATATATATGTCTACACAACCCTTATGGTTGATACATTATTTCATATGATGAATTCATTGATTAATATATATGCTTGAATGTTGATGTTTTGCCGACTTTTGTCTACTCTTCATATTGTTTATTATGTGGGGTTCTTTTTTGTTTTATGTCATTTGTCTACTCTTTTAAGTTGTTCGTTATATATTATTTTATTATGTCATTACATACGTTATACATATTATGTTATTACAGCGATTGTGATAAAGACCTAGGTGAGGTCGAAACGTCAGAAATATCGCTTGGAAAAGTTGAAAAAGACAATCGTGTATGAATTATTTCATAATAAAATCATCTTGAAAATATCTCGGAAAAATCATTGGAGTGCTTCTAGGTTTTTGTTGATCACTATTGTGGGTCATCCAGCCCGAACCTTCATAGCACCAATATCACGTCCATAGAAGGTGTGCATCCTTACATATTTGAGAATCATTGTATGATGCTGAATGTGCACAAATGGTCTATAATGAATGAGTCTAATCAATGCAAGTAGATAGGTATGTAATTTATCTGCATGAATACGCTGCAGATTTTATGCAACATGTGATCAGGATTTTTATAAATCCTACATAATTGTATTAAACAGATTTCCATAACATGTGAACTTAAAAATTCTATTGTCTTTTTTCTTTGCTATCTGTCCTCTATCACCCTATAAGGGGTGTGGGAAGTCCAATGTGTTTTTGGAAGAACGATCCTTAAATTTGACTCAAATCTATAACGGTATGCAGGTCGCTGCCCATACCTGTAAGCCAATGTTTAATGTCCCGGTCTCACCACTGCCAGCATTACCATAGCGGTGCGTAAAAGCTCTGCCATATCTTAAAGGGACAAGCTTATGTTGACTGGCCAAGCTCAGCCTGGGGCTAATCTTTGATTATTTAAACTTGCTAAAAACTGTTGCACCTTCCCTGAGCAACAAGATTCTTTGGATACTGACCATTTGTGGGTGTGTTTATTGTTTGCTATTTCGGCTTTGAGCTAGACTGTTTCCTTTTTCTACTTTTAGATCGCTGCCTACTGTGACCTGTATCTGTCATATTGTGTTGCATAAACTCTGCCAACCCTGACCTTAGATTTGAATGGCCACGCTCCTTTTTATTGATTTGTAGCATGCTTTGGAAATACCATCTACGAGTCGTCAGTGGGTGCTATCGGAGACTACTCTTGGGACACAACCTGGGGATTCCCTGCACACAGTCCATACAAAGTACATGCAAAATCCTTCCCCACCTCCTAACAGTTCACTCAGTCTAAATTTACTGTCTCCTCAGGACAAGACGGACTATCAGCTCGCTGAGGGATCAGGTTACAGCTGCAAATAAAAAGTCTATAAAGAGGGGAGGTGGAGAGCAGAAAGAGAGGCACACACACACACACACACACACACACACACACACACACACACACACACACACACACAGAGACACTGCTGCAGCTTCCTGTTAAGGCTACATTCACACAGCCATTTTCAGAATAATGAGGTTCTATGGGTGCACATTTAACGGACCGGGAATATATTTTTCACAGCCCAACGACCCTCATAAAAGTCAATGGATCAGTTTTTAACGGCCGTTTTTCAGAAATCAATCCATATGACGGCCATTAAAAACGAATCCTGGCCCTCACAAGATTACTCCCCGGGCACAGCACTACTTTAACCGCTGAGCCCGGAGAAGCCCTTGAGGTCACTGTCCATATATGGACAGTGATGTCAAGGCTATCAATTATGGAGTCCCCAGCCTGACGATCGCAAGCTCCCTGGCTGGGGACTCCTGTTTAGGAAAAGTCCTTGACGTCACTGTCCATATAAGGAAAGTGACGTTAGGGGCTTTAAGATAACGGAATCCCGGCCACAGTTCTGTAGATGCTCTGACCGGGATTCTGGCATCTCAAATTCCCTAATATCACTGTCCATATATGGACAGTGACGTAAGGGGCTATTCCTGGAGCAGAATCCCCGGCCAAGGCCTCGGCAACGCTCTGGCTGGAGATTCCGCTCCTAGAGGCAGCCCCAATGGTGCTATCTTCAAGGGGGGTGTGACACTAACTACATGGGCACTGTGTTACTATATGGGCCCTATCTAAAGGGGACACTGTGGCACTATCTACATGGGCACTGTGTGTGGCACTATCTACATAGGCACTGTGGCACTTTATATGTGAGCACTGATACTTTATATGTGGGCACTATGGCACTTTATATGTGGGCACTGTGGCACTATCTACAGTGGGCACTGTGACACTATGTGGGCACTGGCACTATCTATTCAGGCACTATCTCTAGTGGGCACTATGGCACTGTCTACAGGGGCATTGCGCCACTATCTACATGGGCACTGTGGTGTTTTTAGGGGGTTCGGACAAAAAAAGACCGTGATAAAATCCATCTTTTTTTAATGGCCATGAAAAATGGATGACAAACAAATGACAAACGGTCAGACAAACTTGAAATGGTTAAAAATTTGGGGACACGCTGATTCAAAATGGCCATGAAAAACGGATAGTTGATTTGTTTTTAATGGCCATTTTTTTCACTGTAAATATAGCTTAAAAGTTATATGTCACCCAAGTGCTGGATTCACAGCTACACTGCTCATTACTGCTAGATAATGTCCTCCATGCTGCTGCAGGTACTAAATATATCTGATAGAGATAGGGGAGCAGGATTCTACTCTATGTGTACAGTGTATAGAAGACATAATAGCAGTTAGGCTGCAGCCATTAGCTCAGAGAAAACTGAAAATTATAGAGAGCTTGCAAAGGAGAAAACGGCTAAAAAATGCAGAATACAAGTCATATAATGAACAGAAATATTGTAATTCTAAAGTACACACATATGACAGCTTAATCTGAAAAGTCACCAGAAAAGATAGGGACACTTTGAATGTCCCTTTTAAAATATAAAAATATTTTATGTAAGACAAAATGCACTAAAGGGACACTTTGTATAATTCTCCTTTAAAAAAAACAACAATTCCTTAGGAAAACAACCTCTAGGAAATCCCCCTAAAATATTATACGTTCATTAGAGGCCAGACACATGCTGCAAGTATAAGATAGTGCACAGTTCCCCTTTCTTTCTCTTTTGTCCTGTGAATCATGCAGGGATTTCCCCTACCACTCATCTCATGATGACATAGGAAATCCCAGAATTTTAATTGCAAAAAGGTTTGACAGTGCTAATCTTTTATACACACATGCTGCAACGGGCAAGATGATCACACACTGGCACCTGCCATGTCTATTGTTTGGAAACTGTAAGTACATCTTGCATTCATTATGCATATGGGTCCATTCTATGTTCATGCTGAGAGTGTATGAAATGACAAGTGTTTTATTTCCCAGTCTGCTGCCTTCTCTATGCCATGGAGATCCAGGTCAAGTCTGGATTGAAACTAGTGTGCTCTGGCAATACTATATTCTTGTGCTCGTCTAATGTTACTGAAGACTGTATAGACACATCACTGTGCCAGACAAAAGAAGAGAGAAAGGTAAACTGTTTATTATACCTAAACTGTAACAGGATATCTGCGAATACTGGTGCTAAGAATAAAAGTGTTATAGTATGTATGATGAAATATTCTGCAGCTTTCTAATATATAGTGGGACAGATTTATTAAGATTAGCTTTTTATACGCTAGTCCTAATATACAGATCGCCGGATTAAGATGCACCTAATTTAGTAAGAGGCGCAGACCTCTTAATAAATTAGTCGCATCTTGGGCCATCTGTGCGCTAGAAATGCAAGTCTATGGCAGCTATGATCTGGAGTAGATTTGTGCTATAATTTACACCACTTTCTGGCGTGAAAGATAACAAATTTGTTGGGTCGCAGCTCTCCTTTTTGACAAGCCATGCCTCATGTTTGTAAAAGGGTGTGAGCGGCGTAAGTGCAGCAAAACTCACATAATTTTTTTTGCAAATTGCGATTTTTGTGGCATTTGCGACTATTCTGCGCCAAAAAACTGGCGTAGAACGTATGATAAATCTCAACCTTTGTTTTTATTCCTCCCAATTTTTAAGATCTCTGTTTTCATCAGTGAATTGGTGCATTGTTGTTTACATTCATAGACTTAAAGCCAGACCTCAGAATTCTCATAGCTGAGGTTTTCTACAATTATTTACAGTCTAGGCCAGGGGTCTCAAACTCGGCCGGGTAAGTGGGCCGCATATAGAAAAAATGGGAAGTTGACGGGCCGCATTACTTTCAAATTTGATACAATACAAAATTATTGTTAATCAATTAGTTATTTGAACTACTATAACACTATATTACTAGAATAATAATACTACATTACTATAATAATAGCGCTAGGTTTAAATTTGAGATATTTCTCCACGTGCTTATTTCAACAATCCAGCTTTCCAGTTTAAGTGTCGTTAAAAGCAGGCCGGCGGCTCAGTTAGCACACATGTCAAGATTGGGCAGCCCCTTTTAGATAGTGCCGCAGTGCCCTCTGTGGATGCTGCCGCAGTGCCCTCTGTGGATGCTGCCGCAGTGCCCTCTTTAGATAATGCAACACACCCCTAGATAAGGCCACAGTGCCCTCTGTAGATAAGGCCACAGTGCCCTCCGTAGATAAGACCACAGTGCCCTCTGTAGATAATTCAACCTAGATAATGCCAGTGTCCTCTTCAGATACTGCCACACACCCACTTGTAGATAATGCCACAGTGCCCTCTGTAGAGGCTGCCACCGTGCCCTCTGTAGAGGCTGCCACCGTGCCCTCTGTAGAGGCTGCCACCGTGCCCTCTGTAGAGGCTGCCACCGTGCCCTCTGTAGAGGCTGCCACAGTGCCCTCTGTAGAGGCTGCCACAGTGCCCTCTGTACATTCTGCCACAGTGCCCTCTGTACATTCTGCCACAGTGCCCTCTGTACATTCTGCCACAGTGCCCTCTGCAGATGCTGCCACAGTGCCCTCTGCAGATGCTGCCACAGTGATGTCAGGGGCTTGCCCAGAGCTGGAGTCCCAGAGCACTCTGGCACTCTGCCTGGGATTCCAGCTCTGCTCCTGACATCACTGTCCATATATGGACAGAGATGTCAGGGGCAACCCCAGAGCTGGAGTCCCAGGCAGAGCGCTAGTAGGCTCTTCCTGGGACTCCAGCTGTGCTCCTGACATCACTGGGACTCCTGCTCTGGGGAAGCCCCTGACATCATTGTCGATGTATGGACAGCAATGTCAGAGGCTCCCCAGAGTCCCGGAGCAGAGACGATAATAGCGCTCTGCCCGTGACTCCGCTCTGGGGAAGACCCTGACACACTGTCCATATATGGGCAGATATGTCAGGGAATTCCGCAGCGTCCCGGAGCAGAGCCTATACTATCGCTCTGCCCGGGACTCCGCTCTGGGGAATACCCTGACACACTGTCCATATATGGGCAGATATGTCAGGGAATTCCGCAGTGTCTGGAAGCAGAGCCTATACTAGCGCTCTGCCCGGGACGCCGCTCTGGGGAAGACCCTGACACACTGTCCATATATGGGCAGATATGTCAGGGAATTCCGCAGCGTCCCGGAGCAGAGCCTATACTAGCGCTCTGCCCGGGACTCCACTCTGGGGAAGACCCTGACACACTGTCTATATATGGACAGAAATGTCAGTGAATTCCACAGAGTCCCAGAGCAGAGCCGACACCAGCGCTCTGCTTGGGACTCCGGCTCTGGGGAAGCCCCAGACATCGCTGTTCATATGTGGACAGCGATGTCAGGGAATTCCACAGAGTCCAGGAGCAGAGCCGACACCAGCGCTCTGCTCCGCTCTCGGCAAGACCCTGACACACTGTCCATATATGGGCAGCGATGACAGGGAATTCCACAGAGTCCCGGAGCAGAGCTGACACCAGCGCTCTGCTCGGGACTCTGGCTCTGGGGAAGCCCCAGACATTGCTGTTCATATGTGGACAGCGATGTCAGGGAATTCCAGAGTCTCGGAGCAGAGCCGATACTAGCGGCTCTGTGTCCCGCGGGCCGCAGATGACAGCCCCAGGGGTCGCATGCGGCCCGCGGGCCGCGTGCTTGAGACCCCTGGTCTAGGCAATCCTATGTGGTGATAAATATATCTGCAGCACAAATCTCTCTCCTGTCCTGAGAGTTTGCTACAATGTATTAGTATAGGTAAAATGTCCAGAGCCCAGGCTGTTTAGTCTACATATGATTGCTTAGACTGGAAACAATTCTAGCAAACTCTAGTGACATTAACCCTTTCCCGACATCCACCATATACAGTGGAGGAAATAAGTATTTGATCCCTTGCTGATTTTGTACGTTTGCCCACTGTCAAAGTCATGAACAGTCTAGAATTTTTAGGCTAGGTTAATTTTACCAGTGAGAGATAGATTATATATATATAAAAAAAAAAAGAAAATCACATTGTCAAAATTATATATATTTATTTGCATTGTGCACAGAGAAATAAGTATTTGATCCCCTACCGACCATTAAGAGTTCAGCCTCCTCCAGACCAGTTACACGCTCCAAATCAACTTGGTGCCTGCATTAAAGATAGCTGTCTTACATGGTCACCTGTATAAAAGACTCCTGTCCACAGACTCAATTAATCAGTCTGACTCTAACCTCTACAACATAGGCAAGACCAAAAAGCTTTCTAAGGATGTCAGGGACAAGATCATAGACCTGCACAATGCTGGAATGGGCTACAAAACCATAAGTAAGATGCTGGGTGAGAAGGAGACAACTGTTGGTGCAATATTAAGAAAATGGAAGACATACAAAATGACTGTCAATCGACATCGATCTGGGGCTCCATGCAAAATCTCACCTCGTGGGGTATCCTTGATCCTGAGGAAGGTGAGAGCTCAGCCGAAAACTACACAGGGGGAACTTGTTAATGATCTCAAGGCAGCTGGGACCACAGTCACCAAGAAAACCATTGGTAACACATTACGCCGTAATGGATTAAAATCCTGCAGTGCCCGCAAGGTCCCCCTGCTCAAGAAGGCACATGTACAGGCCCATCTGAAGTTTGCAAATGAACATCTGGATGATTCTGAGAGTGATTGGGAGAAGGTGCTGTGGTCAGATGAGACTAAAATTGAGCTCTTTGGCATTAACTCAACTCGCCGTTTTTGGAGGAAGAGAAATGCTGCCTATGACCCAAACAACACCGTTCCCACTGTCAAGCATGGAGGTGGAAACATTATGTTTTGGGGGTGTTTCTCTGCTAAGGGCACAGGACTACTTCACCGCATCAATGGGAGAATGGATGGAGCCATGTACCGTCAAATCCTGAGTGACAACCTGCTTCCCTCCACCATGACATTAAAAATGGCTCGTGGCTGGGTCTTCCAGCACGACAATTACCCGAAACATACAGCCAAGGCAACAAAGGAGTGGCTCAAAAAGAAGCACATTAAGGTCATGGGGTGGCCTAGCCAGTCTCCAGACCTTAATCCCATCGAAAACTTATGGAGGGAGCTGAAGATCCGAGTTGCCAAGCGCCAGCCTCGAAATCTTAATGATTTACAGATGATCTGCAAAGAGGAGTGGGCCAAAATTCCATCTAACATGTGTGCAAACCTCATCTTCAACTACTAAAAATGTCTGACTGCTGTGCTTGCCAACAAGGGTTTTGCCACCAAGTATTAAGTCTTGTTTGCCAAAGGGATCAAATACTTATTTCTCTGTGCACAATGCAAATAAATATATATAATTTTGAAAATGTGATATATATATTTTTTTTTAATATAATCTATCTCTCACTGGTAAAATTAACCTACCCTAAAAATTCTAGACTGTTCATGTCTTTGACAGTGGGCAAACTTACAAAATCAGCAAGGGATCAAATACTTATTTCCTTCACTGTGTATACAGCGGAGGCTGGGAGGAAAGTATGGAGCAAGCTCATTGGCTGAGCCCGCTTCATAGGTTGAGCGAGTTGGCTGTATATTACATCCGACACTTCACTGCAAAAAGCAGGAATCCGCTCGTTTAACCCCTTATTTCTATAGCGACCGTGGCAATTAACCATTAGAAAGAGTGGGGCTGCCCTCTCCAATGTCCCATCAAACCCCCAAGACGCTATTGCGGTGGTGCTGATGGTAATCATGGCAGCCTGAAGGCCAAATGAAGGCCCCCAGGTCTGCCATCTTTGTACTGTTATTGAGCCCTACTGGATGTCTTGTCATTTTTATTGGTACTATTTTAGGGTACATACGACTTTTTTTTATCGTCATTGTTTTTTATTTTATAATTTACGACATTCACTGTACAGGTTAAATAACATAATAGTTTTATAGTTTGGGTAGTTACAGATGCGGAAATACTAATAATGTGTAGATGTTATGATACTTTACTATGTGATCATTTGATCGCTTTTATAATACACTTCAATACTTCTGTATTGCAGTGCATTATGCCTGTCAGTGTAAAACTGACAGGCATTCTATTAGGCCCTCCATCTGGCAGGGCCTAATAGGCATACACTAAAGGCAGACTTGTCCGAGTAAGAGTACCTGTGGTAGTTCAGACAGTAGCGATGGTTAGGCTAGGATGGAACCTTGGCAGCAGGCACCAGGTGTGGTGTAACACAACAGACGTGATCGGTGTCACAGCACGACTCCAACTCTCTAAGGTACAAGAACAAGGTAGCACGGGATACAGGATACAGGTAGCAGGAACGGGAAAACTGGGAACTGAAAAAACAATAAGGGACCATTTGCAAGACTAACACAGGTAAACACAACAACGCTCAGGCAGTGAGTGAAGGGGCAGGGCACTTCTTATAGTCCAGGGTGATTAGACAATACTGAACATGTGTGCACGCTGGCCCTTTAAGGCCGGGACTAAGCTCGATCGCGCACCCTAGTGGCCACTGCAGGCCAGGACGGCCGCATGTGCTGGCATCTCCTTGAAGGAAGGCGTCGGCAGGATGAGAGAAGTCTGCAGTCTGTGGCCTCGTGCGTTACAATGATATTCTCATCAATGGGTGCCTGAAACTTTGGGACTGAATATTTAAAAGGCCCAATTTGTCTAATGCATATATATGTGATAAGTATCTAAACAATTCAAGGACTTTATTAATATACATGATAACATTTCACAGAATATACAATATTTCACTGAATATAATTAGTGCTGCAGCCCGTTTATTGTAAGGGTTGGTGGGGCTCCCCGTAGTCGGATCTCAACCAATCAATGAGTGATGGAATGTCATATCGATATGACATCACTTACCGTAGTTTAGTGGGAAAACTCCTTTAAGCCATAAGATATCATAGAAATTACAATTTGCTAAGCAGAACAGAATGTTTTCATTTTTTAGTGATCATCTTAAAAATCATTTTAACATATGTTTTCCAGAGAAATGAAACTGGGAGCGACATTTTCATATCCCTTAGAGAAACTCTGTGTAATAATTCTTCAAGTAATTGCTCACTCAATAATAGGAGTTCCAGGTGCCATTTTTTGGAAGACCAAAACACACCCGACATCTTGAAGCTCACAGGTATGTTAGTTATTTATCTATTGCTCTTACACAGTGTTTTCTTCCTATATCATGTTTAACTTGGGTTTGTAAACAATGAAAATCTTCCCCTTTGGTTGGACACTTATGTTTCTCGCTTTGAAATTTTTCTTGGTCTTATATTTAAATCTCATGGTTGAGGTTAGCTGTAGTATAAAGGGTCTTGTGTACTCATGTGAATATCATAGTGTTATTTGATGGTGATAATACTAGGAAACCACAAACTAGATTAGACTGAGGAAGGCGTGGGCTTCTCTCTAGCACAGAGCAATGTAATGAGTTCCTATATAGCAAGTGCAGAAAGATTTGCGTGTGACATTCACCTCTCTATATCAGTCTGCATATATGGTATGTGAGAGAAGTCAGTTGTGTTACTAAACGAGAAATTGGTTCAATTATAGAAAGGCCTGTGTACATGGGCATAGCTATAGGGGGTGCATAGGTAGCAGTTGCACCCAGGCCCTGGAGCCTAAGGGGGCCAAAAAGCCCCTCAGCCGCATAAGAAGACACCAGTATTATAAATGATATGTGCAGATGGAGAACCTGTTATAGATTTAGCAATGGGGCCCATGACCTTCAAGCTACACCTCTGCCTGTATAACATATAATCTTATAAACTGGGGGTGCATCACCAGTGAAGTCTCACAGTTTAAGGAGCACTGATCTAAACATTTTAAGGAGTTTAATAACATTATCATATAAAATAGTAAATAAACATGCATAAATGCATATATATTAGATTCATATACATTATCTACGGTAATTGATAATATCCTATAGCAACAAAATTTGCTAAATTCCTCAATCCTGCAATCCCATGAATTAGTTCATTGAGCCAATATTATTGCAAATAATCAACAGTCATCAGGCTCAAACAGATGTAATATATAAATAATTTGGGTCAAGAGTCTTATACTAGTAAAAATTGGACTACAGATGCTTCAATTATGATGGGGTGCCAGGATCTTTGCTGCTCTGAATGCAAAGTTATTTCTAGAAGAGTTGGGGATAGATACACCTATTTCCTCCTTAAGTCGCTCTGTTAATAGTGTAGGATCCCTTTAATAAATGTACAATTTATATACCAATGAGGGTATGTTCACACGCAGTGTTTTCAGGCGTATTTCGGGGCGTTTATGCCTCGAAAAACGCCTGAAAAAACGGAAGCTGAATGCCTACAAACATCTGCCCATTGAAATCAATGGGAAAAACAGCATTTAGTTCATACGTGGCATCTTTTTACGCCGCTGTTTTAAAAAAACGGAGGGTAAAAAGACGCTCTGTAAAAAGAAGTAGCATGCCACTTCTTGAGGAGGTTTTTGGAGCTGATTTTCCATTGAACACTATGAAAAATGCCTCAAAAAACGCCTCAAAAAACGCCTCAAAAGAAGCCTGAAAAGAAGCATCAAAAGAAGCTCCAAATTCATTTTCAGCTTCAAAAATGCCTGAAAATCAGACGTTTTTGAGTTTGCATGTGAACATACCCTGATAGAGTATCTAAAATAGAGTTCCTTGGAACCACCAGAGAAAATTGTTGAGGTTGAGGTTTGGGGAGCGGGTACTTTTTAGGTTTAAAGAACAAGGAAAGTGCATTTTTAATTGTATCAAAATTTTGACGGTATCATTGTTAATTGAACTTATCATTAAAATGGATAATAAGTTAACAAAAATAGCAGTAAATTCAATCACCAAGTTAGCCCCTTCTCTCAGAAGTTTTGGTTGTTTGCTGTAGGATCTTATGGGTACTTTTGTGGCTGGACTTTATAATTGTGCAGGAAACTGGGATCACCGAAGGTTTCTCTTGTGGTCCCGTTCAACTCTGCATAACAACAACACCAAGTACAATAGCGACCAATCACACATACACACTTGACTTGTTTAGTATAGTCAAGATGTTCCCTACATCATGGTCCTTAAAATATTTGTATAAAAGCATTATAAGTCTCTATTTGAGGGTTAGGGTATGTTCACACGCACGATTTACGGACGTAATTCAGGCGTTTTACGCCTGGAATTACGGCTGAAGATACTGCTTGAAAGCGTCGGCAAACATCTGCCCATTCATTTGAATGGGTTTTACGATGTACTGTGCAGACGGTCATTTTTTTTACGCGCCGCTGTCAAAAGACGGCGCGTAAAAAAGATGCCTGTGCCGTTTTCCATTGACTCCATAGAAAAACAGCTCCAATTACGTCCGTAATGGACGCTGCGAAAAACGCCTGCACATGCCATTACGTCTGAAATTCAGGAGTTGTTTTCGCTCCGTAATTTCAGCCGTAACGGACGTGCACGTGTGAACATACCCTTAGAATGAAAGCCTCACTTGGTGTAAAGAGCGAAGAGAAAAAGTCAGATGAAAGTTCAGCCAAGTTATAACCAATACAGAACAGGCGCACACCAGGTTCTTGGTGCTCAAAAATATTTTTTTATTGAAGAAATCCAGACACAAGCCCACTAGATGGTTCAGTCCTCCATGAACCTGAATATAAGTAAATTGGATATTATAAGTATTTACTGCAATAATGCATAATACAACATGGAGAAAAACTATTTTAGAAGCATCATTGGTATGAAGCATATAACTTTCATGATGTAGGGTAAATGAACATAAGTAGGGTCATATGTACAGAGCAGTGGCGGACACAGACTGCAAAAGGCCCCTGTGCAGATAATGTGCCAGGGCCCCCCCGCCCCCCCCCCAATACCGACAAAGTTACCTAAACATATATATGCATATAAAAATAAACCTTACTAATAAAAATTATGAAGGAAGATTTATATTGTACATTTTATTACCAGTTTAGAACACAAGTAACACATTTTTTTCCGGGTTAAATTCTTATCTAAACTAAGTCCCTAAATGTGGGCAAAGAAAATGAAAAACCTATACTCACCTCCTCCGGCGCCTCCGTTCCCCCTCCGCAGCCCCTATCCCTTTCTGTGTTTACAAAGCTGCTGTGGTGACGCGCGGTCGATGGCACATGACCGCTGCAGCCAATCAATGCCCTCAACAGCGATTTGCTGTGGAACTACTGTCCTCAGCAGCACACCAATGAGGAGTTATTGGCAGCAGCGGTCACGTGCCATCGGCAGCGCGTCACCAGTGCAGCCTTGTACACTTGTAACACAGACCGAGACAGGAGGATGGGGGCTGCGGCGGGTGAACGGAGGCGAGGGAGGAGGTGAGTATAGTTTTTTTATTTTCTTTGCCCACATTTAGAGACTTAGGTTAAATTGAATCATTGAATATAACACAAAGCACTCATGCAACTGAGATGCAATAATTTAGATGATCTTATCATGCTTAGCTTACTGCACTGTTACCTATCAAGCAGGACTGAATCTCAAGATATCTACAGAGGGGGCTGTATGGCGTTATCTACAGGGGGGACTGTATGGCGCTATCAACAGAGGGGGCTGTATGGCGTTATCTACAGGGGGGACTGTATGGCGCTATCTACAGAGGGGTCTGTATGGCGCTATCTACAGGGGGGTCTGTATGGCGCTATCTACAGGGGGGACTGTATGGCGCTATCTACAGGGGGGACTGTATGGCGCTATCTACAGGGGGGACTGTATGGCGCTATCTACAGGGGGGACTGTATGGCGCTATCTACAGGGGGGACTGTATGGCGCTATCTACAGGGGGGACTGTATGGCGCTATCTACAGGGGGGACTGTATGGCGCTATCTACAGAGGGGGCTGTATGGCGTTATCTACAGGGGGGCTGTATGGCGTTATCTACAGGGGGCTGTATGGTGTTATCTACAGGGGGGACTTTATGGCGTTATCTACAGTGGGGTCTGTATGGCGTTATCTACAGGGGTTCTGTATGGCGTTCCCTACAGGGGGGGTCTGTAGGGAAAGTCATACAGCCCCCCCCTGTAGGGAACGCCATACAGACCCCCCTTTAGGGAACGCCATACAGACCCCCCTGTAGGGAACGCTATACAGCCCCCCCTGTAGGGAACGCTATACAGCCCCCCCTGTAGGGAACGCCTTACAGCCCCCCCCTGTAGGGAACGCTATACAGCCCCCCCCCTGTAGGGAACGCCATACACCCCCAATCACTCAAAAAAATGCGACCTACAGTGTGAAAAGACAAAAGACATGTATCCCCTATCCACAGGATAGGGGATACATGTGTGATCGCTGGCATTGATAGGGAGAGCGGGGGACCGAAAGTCCCCCGAAGTTCTCCATCACTCACCTCTGACTTCCGGTGTCTGCGCAGCTCAAGTGTGACCGGCGCTCCATTCATTTCTACGGAGCTGCCGACACAGACCCCGGAAGTCCGAGGTTTGTGATGGAGAACTTCAGGGGACTTTCGGTCCCCCGTTCTCCCTATCAATGCCAGCGATCACACACGTATCCCCTATCCTGTGGATAGGGGATACATGTCTTATGTTTAATGGCAGAGCGGGGAGATACTCCCTGCTCTGCCGTAGTGTTCCGTGGCATCGCGCTGTAGCAGCCATAGCGGCAGCTAGCGGAGATTCCGGCCAAGGTGGGGGCCCGTGCCGGCAGGTGGCGCGGGCCCCCTCATGCCGCGGCCCCGTAGCAGCCGCTACGGCTGCTATAGCAGTAGTTACGCCCCTGTGTTAGGGGGAGTTCACACTGAGGTTTTTTTCGCGAAAAACGTCAGAAAGTGCCTCCCATTGAAATCCATGAAATTTTTCCTGCGAGCAGTAAAAACCGCATGCGGGAAAAAGAAGCGCAATGCCCTTTCTTCGGGCGTTTCTGTCTCTGACTTCCCATTGACAACAATGGCAGGCAGAAAATGCGTTTTTTGCTGCGTTTCCCTGCCCACGGCCCGATGGCCGAAAAACGCCACAAAAAAACGCAATGAAAAACGCGGGAAGTGTTCTACCGGCAGGTCAAAATATGCCTCAAAATTCCGGAAGGAATTATGAGGCAGATTTTTCTACATAAAAACTTCTCCCTTCTGACATGAACTTTTTAACTTCATCTACCTGTCCTCTGCAGTCTGCACGTCCTCCACTCGTCCTGTGTCTGTCCTCCGCTCATCCTATGAGTTCTCCGGCAGTCCTGACTGTACTGTCCAGCCGCCCGAAGTCTTACGTCGCACCGCCCCCTGTCCTCTCCCCTGCCTGAGCGCTCCTCCTACCACCAGCATCGCCGTCCTGTCCTATTCATCTGTGCCAGATTGGCAGTGCAGTGTAGCGGCTATCACCGGGCCCGGGCACCCGCCCCCTCCCTCCCGATTGGTAGTGCAGTGTGGCGGCTATCACCGGGCCCCCGCCCCCTCCCTCCCCTCATGCCTAGTGTTGTGATGCTACTAGGCATGAGGGGGCCCGTGCCGCCAGGCCTGGTACATAAAATGTAATGTGCCTGTCAGGGCGACACGGGCCCCCCCATGCCGCGGGCCCCGTAGCAGCTGCTACGGCTGCTACTGTGGTAGTTACGCCACTGAACGGGCCCCCTTCCCACGCGGGGCCCTTGTGCAGCTGCACCGGCTGCACATGCGGTATGTCCGCCCCTGGTACAGAGGATGCAGCGGTAGCAGTCACATTCCTAAATTCCTCCTCTGCCACATAACAAGACACCAGTACTATAAACAGCACATGGTGGATGGCTGGTCTTGTTGCAGACTTTGCATTTGGGCTCGGGTGCTTCAAGTTATGTCTCTGAAGATAAGAATAAGCAAGTATGTTAAATAGTGGAAGAACCTGATATGTAGGTATTGCTACCCTGTGTCACAATGCTATTGTAAATGGAGGAGGAAAACACTTAAAAAATACAAAGCTGGACAGAATGTAGTTTACCAGAAGCACTACCAGTTTCTTAGTATAGAAAAACATCAGTGTGAACATAGCCTAGATTTACCAACCCAAGAGAGTTCACGACCATGTATTAAATACAAAAAAATACATTATTGATGTGTCATAAAAATACATAAACATAGATTAAAAACAAGAAATGCAAAACCCTCGCAGGTAATAGATGGAGTCGGAACATAAAAAACAATGGATGATACACATAGTTACACAGTGTCAAGGTCCTACACCAATGGAATAGTAAGTAGGCTAATCAAAACGAATACAATTTATATGCACAGGATAGTAATAAGCAGTTGGTAATAGATGCACATTGCAAATACTATAATATAAACATGAAACTGACATGAAATGTATACATACACCTATAGATGGAGGTAACAAATGAGAGACCAAGACCAGACCGCCACTGCTGACCCGACACGCGTTTCACCGTTGTTATTTATGTTCTGACTCCTTCTATTACCTACAAGGGTTTTGCATTTCTTGTTTTTATCTATGTTTAAATATTTTTATGGCACATCAATAAAGTATTTTTTTGTATTTTTTCAATACATGGTCATGAACTCTCTTGATTTGGTTTATTATATACTCACTAGGATCACGTTACTATATGGGGCTTTTTCTCGGTTTTTCTAATAGCCTGGATTTAGTTTGTTGAGGAATGTGCTTGTTAATATTGTTTTCTTTCTTTTTTTTGTAGATTGTTGGCGATATAACATCAAATCAACAAATTATACCCCAGAACTCATATGTTCTCTAGTGCTTTTCTTATCCATAATGATAATGTTCCTCAGTTATGTAAGTAAACTATAACCTTTATTGAACATTTATGGTTAACATACTCATAATAGACTTCATTACGAATTTTCCCTTAACACCTGTCATACATATAAATAATAACACAAAAAGGGTAGATAAGTGTTTTATAATCTGATATATCAAAAAGTGATTAATTATGTTTCATAATAAAATGATTATTGTTAAAAATGTAGTCAGATTGTTATCCATAATATTCCCATGGATGAAGACAAAAAAAAATATCGAAATGCTAATACAAAGAAATATAGTGCAATTTTCTGAGGCAACCTGATATAAGTTGGCTATAAACATAATGACTGTCTTATAAGATTTTAGGACCCTGGTTGGCAAACATTGTCATAGTCAATAACCATTGACAATGTAATACTAAACAGAACACACAACACAACAGCGTTAGTTTTAAGACGCTAGAATAGAGGGTGTCTAAGGTTTGTGTCTATTACTTAAACCAAAACTTTTTTCTACAACTTTTTTCTACAACATTTATAAATAGTTTCAATTAGGAAAATTCATGGAGCAAGTGTTCACTTTTTAAAAAGCATTAGGATTCATGGGAGAATTCCATACATTCATGTACAGTACAGTTTAATTTTTATTTCATTTTGAACAGTGTATATGTAAAAAAAGAACCAGTTATGTTGTGTAGCTACAAAAATCAGAATATTTTTTTATTTTATCTTTTACATTCTGGTTTAAATGTCACTGGAAAGCACTGGTATTAACTTAAAAAAAAAAAAAGCTGTACACTGAAAGAATGAATCTAAAATTCAAAGAACGTTTCACTTCCTCTTATATTTCACATTCTATTACTCTGTGTAGGAAATGTCAACTGAATGTTCTGCTTTTCTTCATTAACAAATGGAAATTCAAGTAATTTCCCTTAGTCTTGACGTTGTCAGAACTTTTAAACCATATAAAGAATAGTTAGGTTGTAATGACAGAAATTGAGAGATTGTCGTCATAAACTATCTTCATCCACAGCACACGTCAGACACTAGAAAATAGGTGATGACCAGGCTGTAATAACACATGGACAATAAGGCCCATTTAGTGGGTCCACACCGGCCTATCCCTTTGACACATGGCTTAATCGCAATGTCCTATTTGGTAGCTCATACCACACTGGCGTCAAGGCATTGATAGTGTTATTTTTTAGCCATGGTATAGTGTTAGCTGTTTAGTAGTACTGTGAGGTACCCTATACCAGTATTATGCAGGCACTGTCTGATACTATTATGTGGCACTGTGTGGGGGCATTATTTAGGGCCAGTATGTTATTGTTATGTGGCCAGTAACATGGCAGTATTTTGTTCAATTTTCCTCCTTACCAAAAAATAGGAGATGCTCCAACATATTTTTACCCTTGGCATCCACACACTTAGATCCAGCCTTGACTAATTCCATACAGATTTGTCCACCCTTACCTTTGCTTGAATTTAGTTAAGGATTCCAATTTCTCATGAAACAAATTCAATACAATATCGCGACATGCAAAACCCTTGAGAGGCTGCACTTCACATCACAACCACTGTGGCCACACATAGACACATAGAATAGACATCTCATGACAGAGTATAGCCCAACTCGAGTTTTTTTTTCAAAGCTGGTCATCTCACGCCACACCTCTCAATATATGTTGGGAGAAGAATAAAGGTAAGGAAGGACACATCTGTACCTTCCTGTAACATTGTAAAACATTTTTGAGTACTAGACCTCTAGTCTTTGTTTCAGACCGGTTTGGACCTTCTTTAATTTGTATGAGCATGACTTAGGTGCGTGAGGAAGATTAGGATCCACTTTATCCAAACCTAAATACTAAGGTTTGATTGGAGGTTTGATGCTTATATAACCAGTGAAACATACATTGCCTTGAGAAAGTATGCTGAGTATGCCTGAAATGACTCTGGAGCATTCTTTTTTTTCTGATGCACTGACTGTCTGGTTCATGGAAGTAAACTGATGGATCAGACGTTATTTATTAATTGACCATATTTTTTTTTTCTACAGCTATGCCTAAAGAAAACATTAAGTCAATATCTGAGAAGAAGACAAAAGACACTATTGCACATCAGAACTAACCAACCAAACAATGTTGAGGTGCTGTGAAAGACACATTAGGTGAAAATCACCTGTAACTTATTGATTTTTTTTGTTTTTGTTTTTGTTTTTTAATGGATGGCAGAGAATGTCATGCTTTATCATACTGGATGTGATGAAAATTTCAGTATGAGGAGAACAGTACTTATTCTTGAAGACACAATAGAAGACAAATACCTTTTTGAGCATCTGATGAGTGCAAGTCTAATGCAATAGTGGTGGAAGCTCTCTGAACCTGAACCACATCACAACATTGTCTCATGAATACCACCCTCTCCTTTTTTCATAGACCTGCCAAAAAGACCTGTCAAAAAACACAGGCCATTCTTTATATAGCAATTATACTTCTAGTTATGAAAAAGTTCAAGTAGTGCCTGCCACTTGCACCAATAGTGAATCAAGATGTAATCCTGTAACTTTTGGCACCCATTTATCCAAAAAGTATATTTTACATCACACACATTCACTGTGTGAAGCGGCCGTGAGCCGCTTGGCACAGACAGGCATGATGCAGTGACATCATCACGCCTGTCTGCGCCGACCCCCTCATAGTACAGAGTGGAGGAGCAAAGGGATCTGCACCACTCATCGTGGGAACAGAGATAGGTAAGTATTTATTTCATATTTTTTTTATTAGGCACTATGGGGCATTATACTGTATGGTGGCAGCTAAGGGGACATTATACTGTATGGGGCAGCTAAGGGGGCATTATACTGTATGGGGCAGCTAAGGAGGCATTATACTCTATAGGGCAACTAAGGCAGTATTATACTCTATGGGAGAGTTATTGGGAATTATACTGTATGGGGCAGCTAATGGGGCATTATACAATATGGTGGCAGCTAAGGGGGCATTATACTGTATGGGGCAGCTATGGGGGCATTATACTGTATGGGGGCAGCTATAGGGGCATTATACTGTATGGGGCAACTATGGGGCATTATAATTTATTGTAGCAGCTAAGGGGGCATTTTACTGTATGGGGCAGCTATAGGGGCAGCTATTGGGGCATTATGCTGTATGGGGCCGCTATGGGGCATTATACTGTATGGGCATCTGTGTGGAAATTATACTGTATGGGGCAGCTATGGGGGCATATTCTGTATAGGACATCTGTGTGGACATTATACTGTATGGATGCAGCTATGGGGGAATTATACTGTATGGGGCATTATGCTATATGGGGGTATCTATGGGGCATTATACTGTATGGGGAAATTTGTGTGGGCATTATACTGTATGGGGGCATCTGTGTGGGCATTATACTGTATGGGGTAATCTGTGTTGGCTTAATACTGTATGGGTGCATCTATCAGGGCATTATACTGCATGGGGGCCGCTATGGGGGCATTATACTGTGTGGGGGCAGCAATTTGGCATTATAATTTTTGAGGCACTATGGGGTATTATACTGTGGGGGGCAGCCATAGGAGCATTATAATGTGTGTGGAGTTTATGGGGGGCATTATACTGTGGTGAGGCACTATGGGAGCATGATATTGTGTGGGCTGAACCAGGTGTGTATGGGCGGGAAATGGGGGAGGTTAGAGGCCTGGATTAACAGTTAAAACATTTTCCCTCTATGCAATACTTGAAAGTTGGGGGGTATGCAGTTATTCACCAGCATAATTAACCGTATGTACGGAAATAGCTGACTTGGCTATCTCCCATAGACTATAATAGAGAATGAATGCGGTCACCTCTTTGCGTATCTCCCATAGACTATAATAGAGAATTAATGCGGCCACCTCTTTGTAGCAATTACTGGAAGCAGCTTGGAGGCTTGGGCTGCATCTGAGCCACCATAATGTTCAAGGTTGGCCACCACGGGTGTACATAGTATACCAAGATATCTTGCATATATTATAAAATCTGTATTATTTTTGCATATGGGGTGCCAAATGATGAAGAGATAATATCCTCAGATCTGCACCAGTACCTATGGCAGACTCCTTTACATACAGAAAATACTATCTCCAGCGACAGAGCTTCTTTCAGTATGGTGGTCTAGATCTGTAACTTACTGTACCATACCTACGAGCTGTAAATAGCCACATTTTTTGAAGACAAAACTTATTGCATTCATAGTCACTGTGTGACTGTTTAAATGTGGTACCTCTCTGTAATAATATTGTAAAATAAAGTGTTAAACTCTGCCTATAGTTCTTTAATCTTTTAAGACATTTTTAACCACCTCAGTAATAGTGTTTTAAATGACTCGGGCTTTACAAGTTTAAATTAGTTCTCTGTGTCAGCAGCAGTTCCCTTTGATCCCATGCATGGCAAATGGTATAACAATTGTATACTATGTAAATGGCTCAGAAAAGTGATCCAGAGTGTGTATAATGATGCCGATCAGAAGAAGAAAAGTGGAGCGTACAAGTAGGAACTACAGAAGTAATGACTGTGTGGCTCGTAGTCCAGCTTTGAAGCACACCGGGGAAAATATATTAAGATGGGCATGTCAAACACCAGTCCTTAACTAATTTTCATTGCCGGAAAATGCTCCAAATGCACCTCTTAATATATTTGGCGCATCTATGCCTGCTATGAGAAATGCAAATCTACAACTACTATGAGCAGGTACAGATTTGTGCCATAACTTACGTTAATTACTGTGACCTGCCCCCTCATTCCGTGGAAGAATAGTAAAAACTTGCATATTTTAGCACTAAGAGCGTGTGCGCTAAAATTTGCTAATTTTTACGCCAGAAAACTGGTGTAAGCCTGTTATGTCCAAAAAATGGTGTTATATGCATTATATTTGTCATATACAGGAAATAAGTATTAGATCCCTTGCTGATTTTGTAAGTTTGCCCACTGTCAAAGACATGAACAGTCTAGAATTTTTAGGCTAGGTTAATTTTACCAGTGAGAGATAGATTATATTAAAAAAAATAAAAAAAATAACATTGTCAAAATTATATATATTTATTTGCATTGTGCACAGAGAAATAAGTATTTGATCTCTTTGGCAAACAAGACTTAATACTTGGTGGCAAAACCCTTGTTGGCAAGCACAGCAGTCAGACATTTTTAGTAGTTGATGATGAGGTTTGCACACATGTTAGATGGAATTTTGGCCCACTCCTCTTTGCAGATCATCTGTAAATCATTAAGATTTCGAGGCTGTCGCTTGGCAACTTGGATCTTCAGCTTCCTCCATAAGTTTTCGATGGGATTAAGGTCTGGAGACTGGCTAGGCCACTCCATGACCTTAATGTGCTTCTTTTTGAGCCACTCCTTTGTTGCCTTGGCTGTATGTTTCGGGTAATTGTCGTGCTGGAAGACCCAGCCACGAGCCATTTTTAATGTCCTGGTGGAGGGAAGGAGGTTGTCACTCAGGATTTGACGGTACATGGCTCCATTCATTCTCCCATTGATGCGGTGAAGTAGTTGTAATGGCCGGAAGGAGGTGAAGGGAAAGTGAGCCCTAATCTACCCACCGCCCTGTCCCTGCCTACTTGCAACGACTCACCCTAGGCGACGAGGTACAACTGGGCGGCGGTCCCTACGCTGTCTAAGTGCACAGGAAAACAAACAGGGAACATGCAAGGGAAGGGGCAGTAGCCACGGAACGCCACGAGGAAACGGAGCGGCGAACGGACAGTCAGGACCAGGACGAAGTGAGTACACCCAAGCGGGCAAGGAGACAGAAGCAAGCCAGGGGCAAAGCAAAGAAGGTCAAGCAGAACTGCAGCAAGGCAGAAGCACGGCAGAAGCAGGCTGGAGCAAGCAGCAGTGGGGCCAGGAATCCAAAAGAATTACAAGCACTGAGGGAGAGAACAGGGCAGGTAATAAAGGACAGGGGGCGGAGCTAACTCCGACAGACCAGGCCGCGATAGGCTCTCCCACTCCTGAGCCTGCCACCCTGGTTGGTGGGAGATGGTGTCAGTCGAACAGGTCTGGCCTCAGGTGTGGATTGATTAATCCCAGGAGTATACCTAGATGAAGTACCTGGCAGATCCCTAACAGTACTCCCCCTTTTATGAGGGGCCACCGGACCCTTACTAAGGGGACCCGGTTTAGTGGGGAAGAGAAGGTGGAACCTCCTGATCAATACCCCAGCGTGAACATCACGGGCAGGTACCCAAGTCCTCTCCTCCGGCCCGTATCCTCTCCAATGGACCAGGTACTGGAGGGAGCCCTGGACCATCCTACTGTCCATAATCTTGGCCACCTCGAATTCCACCCCCTCAGGGGTGAGAACGGGAACAGGAGGTATCCTCGAGGGGGACCAGGACGGGGAGCAGCGTTTAAGGAGGGAGGCATGGAAGACGTCATGTATGCGAAATGATGGGGGGAGCTCCAGACGGAAGGATACAGGGTTGAGGACTTCAATGATCTTATAAGGTCCAATAAATCGGGGAGCAAACTTCCTGGACGGGACCTTAAGGCGCAAGTTCCTGGACGACAACCAGACCAAATCCCCGACGACAAACCGGGGGTTAGCAGAACGTCTACTATCCGCCTGAATCTTTTGTGCGCTCTGGGACGCCTCTAGGTTCTTCTGAACCTGGGCCCAGACGGTGCACAGTTCCCGATGAACATCCTCTACCTCAGGATTATTGGAACAACCAGGGGAGACGGAGGAGAATCTTGGGTTAAACCCGAAATTACAGAAAAATGGGGAGACCCCTGACGAGTTACTGACCCGGTTATTCAAGGAAAATTCAGCAAGGGGAAGGAATGAGACCCAATCGAATTGACAGTCAGAGATGAAACACCTTAAATATTGTTCCAGGGATTGGTTGGTCCTTTCCGTTTGGCCATTAGTTTCGGGATGGAAGGCGGAGGAGAAGGACAGATCAATCTCCAACTTTTTACAAAAAGCTCTCCAAAATAAGGAAACAAATTGTACCCCTCTGTCAGAAACTATATTGACTGGGGCCCCATGGAGACGCAGGATGTGTTTCACAAACAAAGAAGCTAACGTCTTGGCGTTAGGTAGCTTCTTAAGGGGCACAAAGTGGCACATCTTGCTGAAGCGGTCGACTACCACCCACACCACCGACTTGCCCTGAGATGGAGGCAAATCGGTGATAAAATCCATGGAGATATGGGTCCAAGGTCTCTGGGGAATGGGCAAGGAACGTAGTAGGCCCGCAGGTCGGGACCTAGGGGTTTTGGACCTAGCGCAAACCTCACAAGCGGCGACGTAAGCCCTAACGTCTTTAGGCAACCCAGGCCACCAATAGTTTCTGGTAATGAGGTGTTTGGTGCCCAAGATGCCAGGATGACCAGATAGAGCGGAGTCATGGTTTTCCCTGAGTACCCTCAGCCGGTATTGCAGGGGAACAAACAGTTTGTCCCCAGGGACGTTCCCGGGAGCTGCACCCTGATCAGCCGCGATATCAGAAGCTAAATCAGAATCCGTGGCAGAGACGATTATACCAGGGGGTAAAATACAAGCAGGATCCTTCTCAGAAGGAGGATTGGCCATAAAAATACGTGACAGAGCATCAGCCTTAATATTCTTGGACCCAGCCCTATAGGTAACCAAGAAATTAAATCTGGTAAAGAATAGTGCCCACCGAGCTTGTCTAGGATTAAGCCTCCGGGCCGATTCTAGGAAAACCAGATTCTTGTGATCCGTAAGGACCGTTACCTGGTGTCTGGCCCCCTCCAGGAAGTGCCGCCACTCCTCAAAAGCCCATTTAATGGCTAGAAGTTCGCGGTTGCCAATATCATAGTTACTCTCCGTGGGCGAAAACTTCCTAGAGAAGTAAGCACAGGGGCGGAGATGGGTGAGGGAGCTGGTACCCTGGGACAAGACGGCCCCCACTCCCACCTCGGAAGCGTCAACCTCCACAATAAATGGCTCCTCTTGGTTGGGCTGAATCAGCACGGGGGCCGAGATAAAGCACTTCTTGAGGGTCTCAAAGGCCTGGACGGCCTCAGGGGGCCAATGGAAGACATCAGCACCCTTGCGGGTAAGGTCCGTAAGAGGCTTAGCGACGACCGAGAAGTTGGCAATAAATCTCCTGTAATAGTTGGCGAACCCTAAAAAACACTGTAACGCCTTAAGGGAGGCAGGTTGGACCCATTCCGCCACAGCCTGAACCTTGGCAGGGTCCATGCGGAATTCATGAGGAGTGAGGATTTGCCCTAAAAATGGTATCTCCTGTACCCCAAAGACACATTTTTCAGTCTTAGCAAACAGATTATTCTCCCGAAGGACCTGGAGTACCTTCCTGACATGCTCCACGTGGGAGGACCAGTCCTTGGAAAACACCAGTATGTCATCAAGGTACACAACAAGAAAATTACCCAGGTACTCTCTCAGGATTTCATTAATAAAATTCTGGAAGACAGCAGGGGCATTACACAACCCAAAGGGCATGACCAGGTATTCGAAATGACCCTCGGGTGTGTTGAACGCAGTTTTCCACTCATCCCCCTCTTTGATGCGGATAAGGTTATAGCCGTAGATCGAACTTAGAAAACCATTGGGCTCCCTGAACCTGATTAAAAAGATCCGGAATCAAAGGAATTGGGTACTGGTTCCTTACGGTGACCTTATTCAGGTTACGATAATCAATGCACGGCCTAAGACCACCATCCTTCTTCCCCACGAAGAAGAAGCCAGCACCTACAGGAGAAGTCGAGGGGCAAATGAAACCCTTGGCCAGGCATTCTTGGATATATTCCCTCATAGCTTTACGTTCAGGACATGAAAGATTAAATATCCTCCCCTTAGGAAGCTTGGCACCAGGCACCAAATCGATAGCGCAATCGTAATCTCTATGGGGGGGCAACACCTCGGACGCCTCCTTAGAAAACACATCGGCGAAGTCCTGAACAAACTCAGGAAGCGTGTTTACCTCCTCCCGGGGAGAAATAGAGTTAACAGAAAGACATGACATAAGACATTCATTACCCCATTTGGTGAGATCCCCAGTATTCCAATCAAACGTGGGATTATGCAACTGCAACCAGGGAAGGCCTAAAACCAGATCAGACGATAATCCCTGCATCACCAGTACAGAGCACTGCTCCAAATGCATGGAGCCAACAAGGAGTTCAAAAACAGGAGTATGCTGAGTAAAATAACCATTAGCAAGGGGAGTTGAGTCGATTCCTACTACAGGGATAGGATAAGGTAAATCAATACAAGGCATCTTTAGAGACATAGCAAATTCCGCAGACATGATATTAGCAGATGACCCTGAATCCACGAAAGCACTGCCCGTGGCAGCCCGGCCAGCAAACGAGACCTGAAAGGGAAGCAAAATTTTATTGCGTTTCACATTAACGGGAAATACCTGTGCGCCCAAGTGACCTCCCCGATGATCATTTAGGCGCGGAAGTTTTCCGGCTTCTTATTCTTGCGCCTGGGACAGGTGTTCAGTAGATGCTTGTCGTCCCCACAGTAGAAGCAGAGACCATTCATTCTGCGAAACTCCCTACGTTGTCGAGGGGACATGGAGGCCCCGCGTTGCATAGGTACCTCCGAGTCCTCCGTGGAGGGGCGAGGAGACGGGACCTCGGGGGGGATCGCAGAAAAGTCAGAGGGGAGCACACTGAAGCGTTGTAGCTGACGTTCCCTGAGACGTCGGTCAAGTCGTACTGCTAGGGCCATAACCTGGTCAAGGGAGTCAGACGAGGGGTAGCTAACCAGCAGATCCTTCAGGGCGTCAGATAATCCTAACCTAAACTGGCACCTTAGGGCCGGATCGTTCCACTGAGAAGCTACGCACCACTTCCTAAAATCAGAACAGTATTCCTCAACCGGTCTCCTACCCTGACGTAAGGTCACCAGCTGACTCTCGGCTAAAGCAGTCCTGTCAGTCTCGTCGTAAATGAGTCCGAGGGCAGAGAAAAAACGATCAACAGAGGAAAGTTCAGGGGCGTCAGGAGCCAAGGAGAAGGCCCACTCTTGGGGCCCTTCCTGGAGTCGGGATATGATGATACCCACCCGCTGGTTCTCGGAACCTGAGGAGTGGGGCTTTAGGCGGAAATACAGTCTGCAACTCTCCCGGAAGGAGAGAAACGTCTTACGGTCCCCTGAGAACCGGTCAGGTAATTTGAGGTCGGGTTCTAGAGGTGAGGTGAGGGGTACTACTAAAGCAGCGTCACCCTGATTGACCCTTTGGGCCAGGGCCTGGACCTGTAGGGAGAGGCCCTGCATCTGCTGGGCCAGGGTCTCAAGGGGGTCCATGATAGCGTCAGCGTAGGAGAAATGGTAGACTAGGTAAGGGCTTGTAATTATGTAATGGCCGGAAGGAGGTGAAGGGAAAGTGAGCCCTAATCTACCCACCGCCCTGTCCCTGCCTACTTGCAACGACTCGCCCTAGGCGACGAGGTACAACTGGGCGGCGGTCCCTACGCTGTCTAAGTTCACAGGAAAACAAACAGGGAACATGCAAGGGAAGGGGCAGTAGCCACGGAACGCCACGAGGAAACGGAGCGGCGAACGGACAGTCAGGACCAGGACGAAGTGAGTACACCCAAGCGGGCAAGGAGACAGAAGCAAGCCAGGGGCAAAGCAAAGAAGGTCAAGCAGAACTGCAGCAAGGCAGAAGCACGGCAGAAGCAGGCTGGAGCAAGCAGCAGTGGGGCCAGGAATCCAAAAGAATTACAAGCACTGAGGGAGAGAACAGGGCAGGTAATAAAGGACAGGGGGCGGAGCTAACTCCGACAGACCAGGCCGCGATAGGCTCTCCCACTCCTGAGCCTGCCACCCTGGTTGGTGGGAGATGGTGTCAGTCGAACAGGTCTGGCCTCAGGTGTGGATTGATTAATCCCAGGAGTATACCTAGATGAAGTACCTGGCAGATCCCTAACAGTAGTCCTGTGCCCTTAGCAGAGAAACACCCCCAAAACATAATGTTTCCACCTCCATGCTTGACAGTGGGGACAGTGTTCTTTGGGTCATAGGCAGCATTTCTCTTCCTCCAAAAACGGCGAGTTGAGTTAATGCCAAAGAGCTCAATTTTAGTATCATCTGACCACAGCACCTTCTCCCAATCACTCTCAGAATCATCCAGATGTTCATTTGCAAACTTCAGACGGGCCTGTACATGTGCCTTCTTGAGCAGGGGGACCTTGCGGGCACTGCAGGATTTTAATCCATTACGGCGTAATGTGTTACCAATGGTTTTCTTGGTGACAGTGGTCCCAGCTGCCTTGAGGTCATTAACAAGTTCCCCCCGTGTAGTTTTCGGCTGAGCTCTCACCTTCCTCAGGATCAAGGATACCCCACGAGGTGAGATTTTGCATGGAGCCCCAGATCGATGTCGATTGACAGTCATTTTATATGTCTTCCATTTTCTTACTATTGCACCAACAGTTGTCTCCTTCTCACCCAGCATCTTACTTATGGTTTTGTAGCCCATTCCAGCCTTGTGCAGGTCTATGATCTTGTCCCTGACATCCTTAGAAAGCTCTTTGGTCTTGCCCATGTTGTAGAGGTTAGAGTCAGACTGATTAATTGAGTCTGTGGACAGGAGTCTTTTATACAGGTGACCATGTAAGACAGCTGTCTTTAATGCAGGCACCAAGTTGATTTGGAGCGTGTAACTGGTCTGGAGGAGGCTGAACTCTTAATGGTTGGTAGGGGATCAAATACTTATTTCCCTGTGCACAATGCAAATAAATATATATAATTTTGACAATGTGATTTTCTTGTTTTTTTTAAAATATAATCTATCTCTCACTGGTAAAATTAACCTAGCCTAAAAATTCTAGACTGTTCATGACTTTGACAGTGAGCAAACTTACAAAATCAGCAAGGGATCAAATACTTATTTCATCCACTGTATATATATATATATATATATATATATATATATATATATATATATATATATATATATAAATATGAAAGACTCGCACCATTTTTAATCGTGTTCAACAAATTTTAAAAAAAAGTTGCATCAAAGGGGCTAAACAAGTCACAATGGTTTCCTCAAAATTATTATTGACTTGTACGTTATTTTTTTTAATGCTGGCACACATGTAAGGCAGCCATAAGATGGTGTAAGCATGACCGGTTTTATAGAAAATGGGGCCTTCTGCAACTAGCAAAGTAAAAGGTATGCAATTTTTGACAGTTTTTCTCATAATTTGAAAAGCTGCATTTATGAAATAATACTGCCTTACAATACTTATATATTACTTCATGCAGTTCTTATGACACTATTGATAATTGTGACTCATTGATAATTACTCCCACAATGTGCCACACACAAAACGAAACATCAGACACTGAGCTGATCAACAGCGATTTTGTTGTTTTTGTTTGCAAGAGCATGTAAAAAAAAATATGTGGGAATTTATCAACCTTTTTATGCCAGAAAACTAAAATCTACGCCAATAAAAAAAGAGAAATAAAAAAATTGTCGCAAAGACGTACAAAACTTCTGATGGAAAATAGCCCAATAATATGGCATTCAACTGAGCATGCCACAATTTTTTTGCATTTCATATGAAATCCGAGGAATACTAAGCTGTAATTATGGCTGCAGACAAAGAAGGTTGTACGGTAAAGGGTTATTTCCATTACACAAAGTGATGGCATATCGCTAGTATGCCATCACTGCCAGGGAACTACAACAATGTTCTATTCAAGTGAATAGGGTCGGCTGCAGTTCCATGTACAGCCAGTTTGCCATGAGCACCAGTTTTCCATCACTTTGTGTGATCGGAATAACCCTTTAATATGTTTTTGTGCATAAGCCCTTAAAGGGAAAATGTGTAATCAGAATATTATCTCATGTTTAAATCAAGGTTTTATGTTAAACATATTTTTTTCACAAATTTGGGTTATATTTTTATATTTTGTATGTCATTATCTGTAGGGATGAGCGAACTTTTCAAAAGTTCGGTTCGGCTAGTTCTCCGAATTTCACAAAAAAGTTAGATTCGGACCGAACTAGTTCGGACCGAACCTGTCACTTCCGTGCGCCGAGCATGCTACTGTCCAGGGTACTGATAGAGTTAATGGGCTGCACTAACTCTTTCAGCAACCTTGACAGTACATGCTCGGCGCGCGGAAAATAAAATTTTAATGTAATAAAAAAATAAAAATAATATGTTTGTACTTACTTTCCTCCTGTCCGGCCTCCAGCGATGACGTTTCATCCCTTTCGCCGCTGCAGCCAATCACAGGCTGTAGTGGCGGTCACGCACGTCAGGATGACGCTTAATCCCACGTGACCGCCTCTGCAGCCAATCACAGGATGCAGCGGCGACATGGATGAAACGTCATCGCTGGAGGCCGGACAGGAGGAAAGTAAGTATGAACGTATTATTATTATTTTTTGGCATGTATGTATGTTGTCATGTATGTATGTATGTATATATGTGCATGTATGTTTGCATGTATGTTGGCATGTATGTATATATGTGCATGTGTGTATGTATATTTGCATGTATATATTTGCATGTATGTATGTATGTTTGCATGAATGTATGTTTGTATGTATGTATGTATGTATGTTTGCATGTATGCATGTTTGCATGAATGTATGTTTGCATGTATGTATGTTTGCATGTATGTATGTTTGCATGTATGTATGTATGTATGTATGTATGTATGTTGTCATGTATGTATGTATGTATGTATGTATGTTGGCATGTATGTATATATGTGCATGTGTGTATGTATATTTGCATGTATGTATGTATGTATGTTTGCATGAATGTATGTATGTATGTTTGCATTTATGTATGTTTGCATGTATGTATGTATGTATGTATGTTGGCATGTATGTATGTATGTTGTCATGTATGTATGTATATATGTGCATGTATGTTGGCATGTATGTATCTATGTGCATGTATGTTGGCATGTATGTATATATGTGCATGTATGTTTGCATGTATGTATATATGTGCATGTTTTATGTATATTTGCATGTATATATGTTTGCATTTATGTATGTTTGCATGAATGTATATTTGCATGTATGTATGTATATTGTCATGTATGTATGTATATATGTGCATGTATGTTTGCATGTATGTTGGTATGTATGTATATATGTGCATGTTTGTATGTATATTTGCATGTATATATTTGCATGTATGTATGTTTGCATGTATGTATGTATGTATGTATGTATGTTGTCATGTATGTATGTATGTATGTATGTTTGCATGTTTTTATTTTTGCATGTATGTTTGCATGTATGTTTATATATATGTGCATGTATGTAATTATGTTTGCATGTATTTATGTTTGCATGTATATTTGTGCATGCTTGTATATATGTATGTATGTATCTTTGCATGTTTGTTTGTATGTATGTATGTTTTCATGTGTGTGTGTATGCATGTATGTATGATAGTTTGCATGTATGTATGTATGTATATATGTGTGTATGTTTGCATGTATATATGTGCATGCTTGTATGTTTGTATGTATGTATGTATGTATGTTTGTATATATGTATGTATGTATGTTTGCATGTATGTTTGTTTGTATATATGTCTGTATGGCCATGTATGATACTGTCTGCTGGCGCCCTGTATCTAAGTCAACTTCGCGGCAGGCTTCTATACATGGTATAACAGTCAGTATCACACATTAAACTGAATCTAAGCCTACGACATGTTTTATTTCATTTTTTTTTTTTACAGGTTTGGTGTTTGGACTACGTCGGTTTCGAGGACTACTTCGATGATGTTTTTTTTTCTACAATAAAATGGTTAATGAGGGTTGTGGTGGGGGTGCTTTATTTCAATAAAATATTTTATCTATATCTTTGTCTTTTTCTTTTCAAATTTTATTACTACCACTTTAGTAATGGCCGCTGTCTGAGTGACAACATCCATTACTAAGGCGAGGCTTAGTGTTAGCCGGTGCAGAGGCTAACACTAACCACCATTATTACCCCGGTACCCACCACCACCAGGGGTGCCGGGAAGAGCCAGGTACGATCCAGTACCCGACCATCTGTTGTGATGGTCGGGCTCTGGGGCGGCCGCAGGCTGGTATTATGAGGCTGGGAAGGGCCAAAAACAGTGGACCTTCCCACCCTTATAATGCTAGCCTGCTGCTGCTGTGTTGTATCTGGCTGGTTATAAAAGTGGGGGGGAACCCACGTCATTTTTTTTTAATTATTATTATTATTTTATTTTTTTAAAAGACATGGGGTTCCACCCAATTTATCATAACCAGCCACATACAACACAGTGTTATTAGCCTGGGAATGGACAAAACCAGTGGCCCTTCCCACCCATGTAATGCCAGACTGCTGCGGCCTTGTAAATGGCTGGTTATTAAAAATGTGGGGGACCCAACGTCTATTAAATTTGTTAAATTCAAAAAAAAAAACGACGTGGGGTCCCCCCCATTTTTATAACCAGCCCGAAACAACACAGCAGCAGCAGCCTAGCATTACAAGGGTGGGAAGGTCCACTGTTTTTGGCCCTTCCCAGCCTCATAATACCAGCCTACGGCCGCCCCAGTACCCGACCATCACAACAGATGGTCGGGTACTGGATCGTACCAAGCTCTTCCCGGCACCCCTGGTGGTGGTGGGTACCGGGGTAATAATGGGTGGTTAGTGCTAGCCTCTGCACCGGCTAACACTAAGTACCGCCTTAATAATGGACGCTGTCAATCAGCCAACTGCCATTATCTAGGCACTAATAAAGTTTAAAAAAAAACCACAAAGACAATTATTTTTTATTGAAATAAGAAATCCCCAACAAAACCCTCGTTAACCATTTTATTAAAATTTGAAAAAACGTAGATCTACGCAGTAGTCCAACGAATCGAAGACGTAGTCCAATCGGTACATCAAAATCTGCAACAACATAAAAAAACAGTTATCAATGTGAACAATAACAATACTTCTACTCACCTACACACATATATACACGCACACACACAAACAAACAACCATACACAAACACACACATATACACAAACACACATATAAACAACCCATATATACACACAAACACACACACATAAACACACACCCATATACACACATATACACAAACACACACATATACAAAAACACACACACACAAACATCTACACACAAACATATACACATACACCCATATATACACACACACACATATACACAAACATATACACACAAACACACCCATATATACACAAACACACATAAACACACATATACACAAACACACATATAAAAACAAAAACAGACAAAGACACATACCCAAACACACACACACTGTTTCTTTTAAATGCTGCTGGGGAACCCGCTCGATCCACTATATAAGGCTGCGCTATAGTGCAGCATTTAAAAGAAACAGGATCCTGACCTGTCCATAGAGTTTAAGGCAGCACAGAGTATTTCAGGAGATGAGCGTGCAGATTCAGTGCTGCTGTGAACTCTGCTGTAATGGATCTGCCAGGCACTACGTCTGTGGAGACTCCCAGGGTTAATCAGTCGACACCTGAGGCCAGACCTCTTAGACTGACACCGGCTCCCACCAATCAGGGTGGCAGGCTCAGGAGTGGGAGAGCCTATCGCGGCCTGGTCAGTCAGAGTTAGCTCCGCCCCCTGTCCATTTATACCTGCAGTTTTCTCTTCCTCATTGCTTGTTATTCTTTTGGATTCCTGGCCCCACTGCTGCTTGCTCCAGCCTGCTTCTGCCGTGCTTCTGCCTTGCTGCAGTTCCCCTTGTCTTGCTTTGCTTTGCCCCTGGCTTGCTTCTGTCTCCGTGCCCGCTCGGGTTACTCACTTCGTCCTGGTCCTGACTGTTCGTTCGCCGCTCCGTTTCCTCGTGGCGTTCCGTGGCTACTGCCCCTTCCCTTGCGTGTTCCCTGTTTGTTTTCCTGTGCACTTAGACAGCGTAGGGACCGCCGCCCAGTTGTACCTCGTCGCCTAGGGCGGGTCGTTGCAAGTAGGCAGGGACAGGGCGGTGGGTAGATTAGGGCTCACTTTCCCTTCACCTCCTTCCTGCCATCACAGAATAACAAGCCCTTACCTAGTCTACCATTTCTCCTACGCTGTCGCTATCATGGACCCCCTTGAGACCCTGACCCAGCAGATGCAGGGCCTCTCCCTACAGGTCCAGGCCCTGGCCCAAGGGGTTGGGCGCACCACCTCACCTCTAGAACCCGACCTCAAGTTACCTGACCGGTTTTCAGGGGACCGTAAGACGTTTCTCTCCTTCCGGGAGAGTTGCAGACTATATTTCCGACTTAAGCCCCACTCCTCAGGTTCCGAGAACCAGCGGGTGGGTATCATCATATCCCGACTCCAGGAAGGGCCCCAAGAGTGGGCCTTCTCCTTGGCTCCTGACGCCCCTGAACTTTCCTCTGTTGATCGTTTTTTCTCTGCCCTCGGACTCATTTACGACGAGACTGACAGGACTGCTTTAGCCGAGAGTCAGCTGGTGACCTTACGTCAGGGTAGGAGACCGGTTGAGGAATACTGTTCTGATTTTAGGAAGTGGTGCGTAGCTTCTCAGTGGAACGATCCGGCCCTAAGGTGCCAGTTTAGGTTAGGATTATCTGACGCCCTGAAGGATCTGCTGGTTAGTTACCCCTCGTCTGACTCCCTTGACCAGGTTATGGCCCTAGCAGTACGACTTGACCGACGTCTCAGGGAACGTCAGCTAGAACGCTTCAGTGTGCTCCCCTCTGACTTTTCTGCGATCCCCCCCGAGGTCCCGCCTCCTCGCCCCTCCACGGAGGACTCGGAGGTACCCATGCAACTCGGGGCCTCCATGTCCCCTCGACAACGTAGGGAGTTTCGCAGAATGAACGGTCTCTGCTTCTACTGTGGGGACGACAAGCATCTACTGAACACCTGTCCCAGGCGCAAGAATAAGAAGCCGGAAAACCTTCCGCGCCTAAGTGATCATCGGGGAGGTCACTTGGGCGCACAGGTATTTCCCGTTAATGTGAAACGCAATAAAATTTTGCTTCCCTTTCAGGTCTCGTTTGCTGGCCGGTCTGCCACGGGCAGTGCTTTCGTGGATTCTGGTTCATCTGCTAATATCATGTCTGTGGAATTTGCTATGTCTCTAAAGATGCCTTGTATTGATTTACCTTATCCTATCCCTGTAGTAGGTATCGACTCGACTCCCCTTGCTAATGGTTATTTTACTCAGCATACTCCTGTTTTTGAACTCCTTGTTGGCTCCATGCATTTGGAGCAGTGCTCTGTACTGGTGATGCAGGGATTATCGTCTGATCTGGTATTAGGTCTTCCCTGGTTGCAGTTGCATAATCCCACGTTTGATTGGAATACTGGGGATCTCACCAAATGGGGTAATGAATGTCTTACGTCATGTCTCTCTGTTAACTCTATTTCTCCCCGGGAGGAGGTAAACACGCTTCCTGAGTTTGTTCAGGACTTCGCCGATGTGTTTTCTAAGGAGGCCTCCGAGGTGTTGCCCCCCCATAGAGATTACGATTGCGCTATCGATTTGGTGCCTGGTGCCAAGCTTCCTAAGGGTAGGATATTTAATCTTTCATGTCCTGAACGTGAAGCCATGAGGGTGTATATCCAGGAATGCCTGGCCAAGGGTTTCATTCGCCCCTCGACTTCTCCTGTAGGTGCTGGCTTCTTCTTCGTGGGGAAGAAGGATGGTGGTCTTAGGCCGTGCATTGATTATCGTAACCTGAATAAGGTCACTGTAAGGAACCAGTACCCACTTCCTTTGATTCCGGATCTTTTTAATCAGGTTCAGGGAGCCCAATGGTTTTCTAAGTTCGATCTACGGGGGGCATATAACCTTATCCGCATCAAAGAGGGGGATGAGTGGAAAACTGCGTTCAACACACCCGAGGGTCATTTCGAATACCTGGTCATGCCCTTTGGGTTGTGTAACGCCCCTGCTGTCTTCCAGAATTTTATTAATGAAATCCTGAGAGAGTACCTGGGTAATTTTCTTGTTGTGTACCTTGATGACATACTGGTGTTTTCCAAGGACTGGTCCTCTCACGTGGAGCATGTCAGGAAGGTGCTCCAGGTCCTTCGGGAGAATAATCTGTTTGCTAAGACTGAAAAATGTGTCTTTGGGGTACAGGAGATACCATTTTTAGGGCAAATCCTCACTCCTCATGAATTCCGCATGGACCCTGCCAAGGTTCAAGCTGTGGCGGAATGGGTCCAACCTGCCTCCCTTAAGGCGTTACAGTGTTTTTTAGGGTTCGCCAACTATTACAGGAGATTTATTGCCAACTTCTCGGTCGTCGCTAAGCCTCTTACGGACCTTACCCGCAAGGGTGCTGATGTCCTCCATTGGCCCCCTGAGGCCGTCCAGGCCTTTGAGACTCTCAAGAAGTGCTTTATCTCGGCCCCCGTGCTGATTCAGCCCAACCAAGAGGAGCCATTTATTGTGGAGGTTGACGCTTCCGAGGTGGGAGTGGGGGCCGTCTTGTCCCAGGGTACCAGCTCCCTCACCCATCTCCGCCCCTGTGCTTACTTCTCTAGGAAGTTTTCGCCCACGGAGAGTAACTATGATATTGGCAACCGCGAACTTCTAGCCATTAAATGGGCTTTTGAGGAGTGGCGGCACTTCCTGGAGGGGGCCAGACACCAGGTAACGGTCCTTACGGATCACAAGAATCTGGTTTTCCTAGAATCGGCCCGGAGACTTAATCCTAGACAAGCTCGGTGGGCACTATTCTTTACCAGATTTAATTTCTTGGTTACCTATAGGGCTGGGTCCAAGAATATTAAGGCTGATGCTCTGTCACGTAGTTTCATGGCCAATCCTCCTTCCGAGAAGGATCCCGCTTGTATTTTACCCCCTGGTATAATCGTCTCTGCCACGGATTCTGATTTAGCTTCTGATATCGCGGCTGATCAGGGTGCAGCTCCCGGGAACGCCCCTGGGGACAAACTGTTTGTTCCCCTGCAATACCGGCTGAGGGTACTCAGGGAAAACCATGACTCCGCTCTATCTGGTCATCCTGGCATCTTGGGCACCAAACACCTCATTACCAGAAACTATTGGTGGCCTGGGTTGCCTAAAGATGTTAGGGCTTACGTCGCCGCTTGTGAGGTTTGCGCTAGGTCCAAAACCCCTAGGTCCCGACCTGCGGGCCTACTACGTCCCTTGCCCATTCCCCAGAGACCTTGGACCCATATCTCCATGGATTTTATCACCGATTTGCCTCCATCTCAGGGCAAGTCGGTGGTGTGGGTGGTAGTCGACCGCTTCAGCAAGATGTGCCACTTTGTGCCCCTTAAGAAGCTACCTAACGCCAAGACGTTAGCTTCTTTGTTTGTGAAGCACATCCTGCGTCTCCATGGGGCCCCAGTCAATATCGTTTCGGACAGAGGGGTACAATTTGTTTCCTTATTTTGGAGAGCCTTTTGTAAAAAGTTGGAGATTGATCTGTCCTTCTCCTCCGCCTTCCATCCCGAAACTAACGGCCAAACGGAAAGGACCAACCAATCCCTGGAACAATATTTAAGGTGTTTCATCTCTGACTGTCAATTCGATTGGGTCTCATTCCTTCCCCTTGCTGAATTTTCCCTGAATAACCGGGTCAGTAACTCGTCAGGGGTCTCCCCGTTTTTCTGTAATTTCGGGTTTAACCCAAGGTTCTCCTCCGTCTCCCCTGGTTGTTCCAATAATCCTGAGGTAGAGGATGTTCATCGGGAACTGTGCACTGTCTGGGCCCAGGTTCAGAAGAACCTAGAGGCGTCCCAGAGCGCACAAAAGATTCAGGCAGATAGTAGACGTTCTGCTAACCCCCGGTTTGTCGTCGGGGATTTGGTCTGGTTGTCGTCCAGGAACTTGCGCCTTAAGGTCTCGTCCAGGAAGTTTGCTCCCCGATTTATTGGGCCTTATAAGGTCATTGAAGTCCTCAACCCTGTATCCTTCCGTCTGGAGCTGCCCCCATCCTTCCGCATACACGACGTCTTTCATGCCTCCCTCCTTAAACGCTGCTCCCCGTCCTGGTCCCCCTCTAGGAAACCTCCTGTTCCCGTTCTCACCCCTGAGGGGGTGGAATTCGAGGTGGCCAAGATTGTGGACAGTAGGATGATCCAGGGCTCCCTCCAGTACCTGGTCCATTGGAGAGGATACGGGCCGGAGGAGAGGACTTGGGTACCTGCTCGAGATGTTCACGCTGGGGTATTGGTCAGGAGGTTCCACCTTCTCTTCCCCACTAAACCGGGTCCTCTTAGTAAGGGTCCGGTGGCCCCTCATAAAAGGGGGAGTACTGTAATGGATCTGCCAGGCACTACGTCTGTGGAGACTCCCAGGGTTAATCAGTCGACACCTGAGGCCAGACCTCTTAGACTGACACCGGCTCCCACCAATCAGGGTGGCAGGCTCAGGAGTGGGAGAGCCTATCGCGGCCTGGTCAGTCAGAGTTAGCTCCGCCCCCTGTCCATTTATACCTGCAGTTTTCTCTTCCTCATTGCTTGTTATTCTTTTGGATTCCTGGCCCCACTGCTGCTTGCTCCAGCCTGCTTCTGCCGTGCTTCTGCCTTGCTGCAGTTCCCCTTGTCTTGCTTTGCTTTGCCCCTGGCTTGCTTCTGTCTCCGTGCCCGCTCGGGTTACTCACTTCGTCCTGGTCCTGACTGTTCGTTCGCCGCTCCGTTTCCTCGTGGCGTTCCGTGGCTACTGCCCCTTCCCTTGCGTGTTCCCTGTTTGTTTTCCTGTGCACTTAGACAGCGTAGGGACCGCCGCCCAGTTGTACCTCGTCGCCTAGGGCGGGTCGTTGCAAGTAGGCAGGGACAGGGCGGTGGGTAGATTAGGGCTCACTTTCCCTTCACCTCCTTCCTGCCATCACATCTGCTCTTACCATTATGTAGCTCTCAGTCTGTTACCTCTCCTCCACTCCTGTCCTCAAGAACACCTTCACATGATTGGCAAGTCACCACGTAATGGTAAGAGCAGAGTTCACAGCAGCACAGAGTATTTCAGGAGATGAGCGTGCGGATCTTGTGCGGGGTGGTGACTTGCCAATCATGTGAAGGTGTTATTGAGGACAGGAGTGGAGGAGAGGTAACAGACTGAGCTACGTAATGGTAAGAGCAGAGTTCACAACAGCACAGAATCTGCACGCTCCTCTCCTGAAATATTCTGTGCTGCTGTGAACTCTGCTCTTACCATTATGTAGCTCTCAGTCTGTTACCTCTCCTCCACTCCTGTCCTCAAGAACACCTTCACATGATTGGCAAGTCACCACGTAATGGTAAGAGCAGAGTTCACAGCAGCACAGAGTATTTAAGGAGATGAGCGTGCAGATCTTGTGCGGGGTTGTGACTTGCCAATCATGTGAAGGTTTTATTGAGGACAGGAGTGGAGGAGAGGTAACAGACTGAGCTACGTAATGGCAAGAGCAGAGTTCACAGCAGCACAGAATCTGCACGCTCCTCTTCTGAAATATTCTGTGCTGCTGTGAACTCTGCTCTTACCATTACGAAGCTCTCAGTCTGTTACCTCTCCTCCACTCCTGTCCTCAAGAACACCTTCACATGATTGGCAAGTCACCACCGCGCACAAGATCCGCACGCTCATCTCCTGAAATACTCTGTGCTGCTGTGAACTCTGCTCTTACCGTTACATGGTGACTTGCCAATCATGAAGGTGTTATTGAGGACAGTAGTGGAGGAGAGGTAACAGACTGAGAGCTACGTAATGGTAAGAGCAGAGTTCACAGCAGCACTGAATCTGCACGCTCATCTCCTGAAATACTCTGTGCTGCCTTAAACTCTGTGGACAGGTCAGGATCCTGTTTCTTTTAAATGCTGCACTGTAGCGCAGCCTTATATAGTGGATCGAGTGGGTTCCCTAGCAGCATTTAAAAGAAACAGGATCCTGACCTGTTCACAGAGTTTAAGGCAGCACAGAGTATTTCAGGAGATGAGCACGGCCGGCCACAGGCAGCCGGTCGTTTTTCCAAGCCGTGCTCCCATTATGCACACGACCATAAAAACACCCGTTATTGCGGGTCGTAATTACGACCCGCAATAACGGGCTCATAGACTTCTGTTATCCACGGGTACCTTCCCGTTTTCTCACGGGAAGGTGCCCGTGCCGTTAAAAAAATAGAACATGTTCTATTTTTCTATTTTACGGGCCGTGCTGCTATAATTAGGGTATGTTCACACGACAGCGTCCGTAACGGCTGAAATTACGGGGATGTTTCCTCCTGAAAACATCCCCGTAATTTCAGCCGTAACGGCATGTGCAGGCGCTTGAACGCCGCGTCCATTACGGACGTAATTGGCGCTGCTATTCATTGGAGTCAATGAATAACGGCTCCAATTACGGCCAAAGAAGTGACCGGTCACTTCTTTGACGCGGGCGTCTATTTACGCGCCGTCATTTGACAGCGGCGCGTAAATATACGCCTCGTGTGAACAGACAAACGTCTGCCCATTGCTTTCAATGGGCAGATGTTTGTCAGCGGTCAGCGCTATCGACTCCAATGAATAGCAGCGGAAACATCCTCGTAATTTCAGCCGTAACGGACGCTGTCGTGTGAACATACCCTTATAATGACAGCACGGCTCGCAAAAGCTTGCAAAAGCGGCCGGCGGCCCGTAAAATAAAAAAATAGAACATGTTCTATCTTTTTAACGGCACGGGCACCTTCCCGTGAGAAAACAGGAAGGTACCCGTGGCTAACAGAAGTCTATGGGCCCGCTATTTCGGGTCGTAATTACGACCCGTAATAACGGGTGTTTTTACGGTCGTGTGCATGAGGCCCCGTAATGACGGGTGGCTACATGTGTGCACCCGTCATTACGGCAGCGTTGCTAGGCGACGTCAGTAAATAGTCACTCTCCAGGGTGCTGAAAGAGTTAACTGATCGGCAGTAACTGTTTTAGCACCCTGGACAGTGACTACCGATCACAATATAGAGTACCTGTAAAAAAAAAAGACGTTCATACTTACCGGGAACTCCCTGCTTCCTCCAGTCCGGTCTCCTGGCCGTTGCCTTGGTGACGCGTCCCTCGCTACATCCGGCCCGACATTCCTTGATGACGATGCAACCCATGTGAGCGCTGCAGCCAATCACGGGCTGCAGAGGCCTCTGCAGCCAATCACAGGCTGCAGAGGCCTCTGCAGCCAATCACAGACTGCCGCGTCAGAAAAGAAGGTCAGACTGGAGGAAGAAGAGGGACTCGTCACCAAGACAACGACCGGGTACGTATGAAATGCTTTTTATTTTATTTTTAATCAGCAGCATCTTTTTTCTATCAGTGATTGATAGAGATAAGTGGCTGCCGATTTGTATAATATTTTTGACCGGGTTCGGTCAAAACGGGTTCGGCCGAACCCGGTGAAGTTCGGATTCGCTGCGAACCGAACTTTTCCGGAAGTTCGGACCGAAACCGGGTTCGGTTGTCCCGGTTCGCTCATCTCTAATTATCTGTATTAAAGAATAATACTAAAATCTTGCAGATTTCACACTGGCCACTGAAGCTCACAATAGACTGACACTTCCTGTTCTGTACAGATCACTTCTCAGCAGTCATCTCATTATCATAACAGGCAGGATTACAATGAAAGGTAACACTACTATATAGATAACACAGAATCAACAATTGACAGTAGGTGATGGACTCAGCTACCCTCCTATCCCTTTCTGCACAATGACCATTGCACAGGTCACAGAGCATGCCTAGAAAACTCTTCCATAGAAGTCAATGGGTCAGCTCCAGACTATTGTTTCCTATGGTCCATGTGGCTGCTGTAAAGCATCTCGCTAAATGCATAGTTGCCAACAGTCCCAAATTTGCTGGGACTGTCCCGAGTTCACAGACAGTCCCAGCAATTTACTGTCCCGGACGTGTCCCGGCAACTGCCTTATTCAATTGTATCTGCGTCCTCTGGGGGTGTGTGCGCCACTATCTACAAGGGATGGTATGTGCCACTATCTACAAAGGGGTGTGTGTGGCAATATCTACACAGGACACCGTGGCATTATCTACAGAGGGCACCCTGGCATTATGTAGGGGGATGTGGAACTATCTACAGAGGGCACTTGTAATGGATTTGCCTGACACAGCTTCTTTGTCGACGCCCGTGGTTAATCAGCCTGCATCTGTGCCTAGGTCTGTTAGAGTGACTCGATCTGCTACCACTCAGGCTGGGAGGCTGAGGAGTGGGAGAACCTATCACAGCCTGGCCAGACGGAGCTAGCTCCCGCCCTCTGTCTATTTATACCTTCATTTCCTGCTCCTCCTTTGGCTGTGATTCTGTCTTGTTTCCTGGCTCTGCTGCTTCTGCTTGTACTATTGTCCTCTGCTTCAAATTGACCCTAGCTTTACTACTACTCTCCTGCTCTGCGTTTTGTACCTCGTACACTCCTGGTTTGACTCGGCTCGTTCACTACTCTTGTTGCTCACGGTGTTGCCGTGGGAAACTGCCCCATTTCCCTTAGCTTCTGTGTACCCTTGTCTGTTGGTCTGTCGTGCACTTATTGAGCGTAGGGACCGTCGCCCAGTTGTACGGCGTCACCTAGGACGGGCCGTGCAAGTAGGCAGTGACTGAGTGGCGGGTAGATTAGGGCTCACCTGTCTGCCTCCCTACCCCGTCATTACAGCACTATTGCATTATCTACAGAGGGCACTGTGGCACCATCTACAGAGGGCACTGTGGCACTATCTACAGAGGGCACAGCAGCACTATCTACAGGGGGCACTGGGTCACTATCTACAGAGGGCACTGTGGCATTATCTACAGAGTACGCTGTGGCAGTATCTGCAGAGGGCACTGTGGCACTATCAAGAGGAAGCAGTATATGGCAATATCTACAAGGAGCTGTGTGTGGCACTATCTACTGGGGGCAGTGTGGAGCACCATCTACAAGGGGTACTGAGTATGTCACTATCTACGCTGGTTTTTATGCTAGTAGTAGTCAGCACATATTACCTAGCCCTAGTGATAAAGTGAGACATCACCTGCCTGTATACAACCAAGAGAGATAATGGCCACCATAGTAGTTGTCAGCCAAACTAGTGCAGACATTTTTGTTTGTTTATTTGTATGCAGAACTTCTGGGAAGTTAGCCACTCCCACCACATAAGACACACTCGCATAAGCCACAACCACCAAAGAAGACACACCCTAAGTGTCCCTGCAAGAAATGTCTAATGTTGGAAACTATGCAAATGCTGTTAACAGCAATTGTGTATAGAAAATAGAATAAAAACATCTGCAACCCAAAATGTAAAAACAGATTAGAAAAAAAAATGTTTCATTTTTTTAATTAGGAAAAATATATATGCAATACATACCCTTTAAAGGAGTTTTCCAGCCAGTAAAAATTGATGGCCTATCCTCAGGATAGGCCATCAATATATGATATGTTGGGGTCTGACTCCCGGGACCCCGCTGATCATCTGTTTTGAAGGGGGTGCAGCATACGAACACTGCTTCCGCTTCATTTCTATTTCTACTTGCGCACTGTGAATCTTTGACACGCATTTAGCGGCGATTCACAGGTATTGCAGTCTTTTCTCCCATTGATGTGAATGGCGTAAAAGCCTGCAATACCTGTGAATCACAGCTAAATGCGTGTCGATAAAATAGAAATGAGGGAAAGCAGCACTCGTTCAAGCGCTGCACCCCCTACAAAACAGCTGATCGGCAGGGGTTCCGGGAGTCGGAACCCGACCCATCAGCTATTGATGGCCTATCTTGAGGATAGGCCATACATTTTTACTGTTTTGAAAACCCCTTTAACTTTCATAAACAGCCTATATGCACTGCTCCATGCGGTCGCTAGATGGTAGCGTTGTCTTGGAGGAGCACTGCATTACAAGGACTTGCCTAGTTCGGTTTGGATCTTGAACAGTTCAGACATGTGTTTGTCTTGTAGCATTTTTTGTTAACACAGATCAAGTTCAAAAGTTCAGCCCAGACTTACAGGCATTCAGCCTTCATTGCAGACTATGTGCCCTAGCACATGCACCCTGGCCATTTAATATAGAGATGAAGGACTGACTTCACCACCCCCTGCAGCTATATACTGGGGAAATATATTTTATTAGGGATAAAGTAGTCTGCATTCATAAATAAAGTTCCAAGCTTCACATTCTACAGAAAATCTTCTCAATGTGTTCCACATGTCTTACAGCATCTATAATACCTGATAAAACTGTGTTTAAGCTGCATTTCATATTGTGAAAGTGATTAAAATAATGTTGAAATGGTTTAATTTTATGCAGCGGCCATCTTGTCTGGAGTCCCCATCTTGTTTCTATTGTAATGAATAAGAAAGTCATTACTCCTTTAAGACAGGTTTTCATGTTTCTAAGTTGAGCTATCTTTGACCTTGGTTCCCATACAAGGCTTGGAGAGAAGGAACAGGGAGTGAGATGGGAGGAGGGCAAATATGCATGTGAGAATGTCTCCCCCATCGTACAGGAATATTCTTGTCAAGAGAGATAAGGCATCTGCAAACCTGATGTGAGAAGAATTATAATAAGGTATCTGGAATGTATCGTGTGTCTGTAATTGGCTGAATTTGAAATATTGTCACATTGCCTCTGATTGGTTAACTTCAAGCCTACACCACTTCTGAATGATATTATTGTAATTGAGTTTGGCAATAAACCCGCAGAGAAGGATTTGGAGTATACAAGCATGGTCTCTTGTGTCCTCTTTTCTCTCAGAGATATATATATATATATCGATTACCTATGATTTGGAACTGGATAAATCACTGGAGGGCGGGTATCGGTTGACATACCCATTACAAATTTCAGTCTAATATATTTTGACCCATGATTACGTTAAGTATACATAGACTAGTTAAGGTGTATTCACACAGTGAGGTTTTGCCTAATTTTTTGCTGCACAGCCAAAAACTACATTACGAAAGCGCATGCCTTTTTACTGTGATTTGATGCGGTTTTACAGCTAGCACGGAAACTATGCCACATCGGAGGTAAATTTGCATGCAGTTTTGCAGTGTTGTTTTCGGCCATGCTGCAAAAAATGTGGCAACTCCGCAACATGTGAATATACCCTTAAAAGGATTATTTTTAATAAATATAAACTGGTACCTCTGTTTGAGAGTTCCCTTACTTTGTAATATACATTCCATTACAATTACAGCCACAAGGCACAGATCTCAGGGTGTACAGCTGCAGAAGGGGGGGGGCACTCTTTCTTTACATCCAGTACATCATTTCCCTATGCTAATGGATCACAGTTGATGTACTCCTGATCAAAGGGTTAATTCGTTTTAAACAGAACGGGATGTAAGCATTAAAAAAAAATGCTGGATGACTATTGTGCACAAAAGGCCTTGTTCACATCAGCGTCGAGTTTCGTTTGTGGGTTCTGTTAGACCTTTCCATTAGAGGAACCCACGAACGGAAAGACAAATGAAAACCATAGCTTACGTTTGCATTACCATTGATTTCAATGGTAATTCTTCTGTTGCAAATGGTTTCCGTTTGTCTCCGTTCAGTAAAGGTTCTTTTTTTTAGCGGAAACAATAGCGTAGTAGACTATGCTATTGTTTCCGCAAATTTTTTTTATAGATTGTAAGCTCTTGCGAGCAGGGTCCTCACTCCTCTGGTTTGAATTGTAAATTAACTTTGTCACTATGTAATGTCTGATATTGTTTGTTTCATGTTCCCTCTAAATTGTAAAGTGCTGCGTAATATGTTGGCGCTATATAAATAAAGATTATTATTATTATACATAGATTAGCCTTAGCCCAAATTAATTAATAATATCACCATACTGTTACTGGAAAATATCACGAAACCGTGACTGGATATCACCACTATACTGTAACTGGATAATATTGCCATACCATGAATGAATAATATCAGAATACCGTGACTGGATAACACCACCATATTGTGACAAAGTAAAACCACAATACAGTGACTGAATACCACCTGGCTGTTGCTGAGTCCAAAACAGTACACAATAACCAAAATTACCATTTAACTCTATGTGACTAATAGGCTGGGTTCACACACCCTATTTACGGGCGTAATTCGGGCGTTTTAGCCTCGAATTACGTCCGAAAATACGGCTCCAAAGCGTCGGCAAACATCTGCCCATTCATTAGAATGGGGTTACGATGTTCTGTGCCGACGGTCATTTTTTTACGCGCCGCTGTCAAATGATGGCGCGTAAAAAAGACGCCCACGTCAAAGAAGTGCCTGTCACTTCTTGAGACGTAAATGGAACCGTTTTCCATTGACTCCATGGAAAAACAGCTCCAATTACGTTCGTAATGCACGCAGCGAAAAGCGCCTGCAACATGCCATTACGTCTGAAATTCCTGAGCTGTTTTCTCCTGAAAACAGCTCCATAATTTCAGCCGTAACGGAGGCTGCCGTGTTAACATACCCTTACCAACATACTGAGACTGAATAAAGTGAGCATATAGTGGACAGATGCCACATAGGCAGTCTGCAGAGTATCACCTGCTGAAGGCTGGACAAATTAATTAAATACTGATCAGACTCAGGCAAAGGCAGTATAAACAATTAAATCAAGTGATTTACGGATGACGTCTTCTCTGATTGGAGTCGTTTGTTTTACCCATCTTCTCCATTTGGTCCAGACCACTATGACGACTTCTTCCAGCTGCGAATCGCCTCTACAGAGTTTGCCACACAAACATCTTTGGCTCCATGCTTTCCCAGCACATTCCTACCTTCTTCACAATCTCTCTGTCCTTCTGCTACCACTAATTATGTGTCTGCTGTTCTGCTCAGTGCCCCCAAATACTGTACTGCAGTAAAAGACAGCGACTCACACTAAATATTAGCATACACATAGTGACCCCAAAGTGCCTCACAGTAAATATCACCATACAGATGGTGCTGCACACAACAAATAGCGCTACACAGATTATGCCATAATACAGATAGTGCCCCCGTAAGTGCTCCACATAAATTTGTACCATAAATAGTGCCCCATGTAAAGCTGTGCCATACAAAGTGTGCCCCAGTAATGGCCAGTTTACAATACTTACCTACCCTCGTTTCCATGAGGAGTCCAGTGCTGCCTCTACTTGCTCCCTGCCCGACAGTCAGACCCTAGATACAAAAATTTATTCAGACCCCAAAACAAAGTCCTCAGTTTATTAAAAACCCCGACCAGACCCCTACATTGATCCAGACCACAGACCAAACCCCTAAATTAATTCAGACCCCAGGCCCCAAAATTAAATCCGACCCCTTGTCATGCCCATGGCCGCAGGCCGTCATGCGCACTCACCTCCTGACGCCCGCAGCCATGGAACTGTGAGCGCTGGTCCCCATCTCCTCCTCAGGAGACGCCAGCGCTCACTTCCACTTCTCCAGGCCGGGTCCCGTAGAGCGCGCACGCATGCTCATACCCGCTCTTAATGGGCCAGCGCACGCACCTGAAATTAAGTACAGAATTAGCCCATGAGCCATGAACTATAAGAGGGGTCCAGCCCCTTCCGGCCTTGCCTGAGCCTTGTTGTCGTTACCCTAGTCTGTCTAAGCAAATGATCTCCTAAGTGTATTCCAGTTCCCAGTGTTTCCCCGTTCCTGCTACCTGTAACCTGTATCCTGTGCTATCCTGGTCAAGTACTGTGTTGAGCTGAAGTCGTGCTGTGATGTATACCACGCCTGTCCTGCTACACCACGCCTGGCGCCTGCCTGCTGCCTAGTCCCAGCCGAGCCTGTCTTGCTACTATCTGAACTACCACAGGTACACTATACGAACTATAGACTGTGACGTGTGTCCTGTTGGCCAGCTGCCATACCGTCAAGGCGGTACGGTTCAGTGGGACCACGTACCCAACGTGACAGTAGGCTCAGGCCATAGACCCCGCTGGTCAATCCAAGACAATGATGACGTCACAAGAGATGTGGGCGGATATGCTAAACCTCCAGTCTCAACAGGACCAACTCCTCCAGACCTTGAACATTATTGCACGTTGGCTGGAGGTGCATGCTGCCAATCCTCATACTAAACCTCCTGGCAGTGCTGATCCCTCATTTTCTTTGCCACTTCCTGACCGCTATGATGGAGACGCAAGGACCTGCCGTGGATTTTTGAACTAGTGCCAGATCCACTTTAGCCTGTATGCAAGGACATTTTCGTCTGATGGCGCAAGGGTCACTTTCATCATCTATCTCTTCACTGGCAGGGCCCTTGCATGGGTGAACCCTATCTGGGAGAGACAAGGATCAGAGACCTGTTACTTCCAGTGGTTCCTACGGACGTTTCGCATGGTGTTTGTGGAGCCTGGATGAGTCTCATCTGGAGCCGCCTCCTTTCTAAACCTATGCCAGGGAGACACCTCCGTGGGTGAGTACGCCATCCACTTCCGCACCCTGACGGGAGAACTGTTGTGGAATTATGAGGCCCTGGTGGCTACATTCCGGCAGGGACTGTCTCCTAAGATTAAGGACGAGCTTGCTGCCCGGGATCTACCGTCTACGCTGGATGACCTCATCTTTCTGGCTGCCCGGATTGATATAAGGTTCCGAGAATGGTTCCAAGAAGCTTGTCGGGAGGGAGGACTCCCTAGTCCGGTTCCTACTTTGCAGCAACCCCTGCTGTCTTCTGATTCTGATCCTCCTAAGGATCCTGTGAGGACGGACCAGTTTAAGCTGCTACCCAGGAGAGACAACACAGACCCACCTCGGGACTCATTCTATATTGCGGCCTTGGAGGCCATCTTGTGTATCTGTGTCCCCAAAAGCTCCAGAGCCTAGGATTGGTGGGAGAGACAACCTTGGGTAAAGAAGGACTTTCGTCTAAATTATCCATTCCCGTGACCATAGTGTCCGGCGAGAAAACGCATCGGGTCTCTGCGTATCTGGACTCTGGATCCGCTGCTAATTTCATTAGTAGAGACCTGGTGGATATTCTCCAATTGCCCACTACCCCTCTGGAGAGGCCGTTGATGGTTGCATCTGTGAATGGACTACTGCTGCCAGACCGAATTATAGCTGTGACCAAACCGCTGAGGCTCCAAGTGGGAGCCCTCCACTCCGAGCTCCTCTCGTTCTTTGTCTTGGCTAAAGCCATCAATCCTGTGCTGCTGGGCCTGCCCTGGCTCCGACTACATGCTCCGGTCCTGGGCTGGAATTCTGGAGAGGTTCTGCAGTGTGGGCCGCGAGTGTCTCAAACGTTCCTGGTACAAATTCTCCTCTGCCTCAGTCCTTGGCAGGATTGCCCGGTCATAATTATGCATTTTCGGATGTCTTCAGCAAGAGAGAGGCAGAGATGCTGCCCCCACACAGGGCGTATGACTGTCCTATCGACCTAGTTCCTGGTGCATCGCTTCCCCGTGGTACGGTATATCCCCTCTCCTTGCCAGAGACTCTGTCCATGTCCGCCTATGTTAAAGAGGCTCTGTCACCACATTATAAGTGCCCTATCTCCTACATAATCTGATCGGCGCTGTAATGTAGATAACAACAGTGGTTTTTATTTCGAAAAACGATCATTTTTGAGCAAGTTATGAGCAATTTTTGATTTATGCTAATGAGTTTCTTAATGATCAACTGGACGTGTTTTTACTTTTGACCAAGTGGGCGTTGTACAGAGGAGTAAATAACAAAACCGAAATAGCAACATGAATCAATATATCCCAATGGAAGAAATACAAAAATAGGATATGTCTGAACTTCAATGGGTTGATTCAAGGGTGTAAAGCCCAAACAGCATCACTACTGAATATATAGAACCAAAGAAGAAAAAATGAATGCTGGGAAACAAAGAAGTATTGGAAATACAAAAATATTTTATTTACATAATTAATTTATACAATAATAAAAGAATCCATAGACCAACAATAAAAACATGGATACTCAGCTGGGAATTGGTCTAAATATGCACGAATAGTGCATGAAACATGTGTGAATCTCTCAAATGAAATGGTATAGGATATGTATACAATGATATTATAAAGTAGTCAACCTAATTACATAAGTCAGGTATATACACATGCACAGAGGCAAAAAGTAGATGTCATGAACACATAAATAAACATCTGAAAGCCATTTCAAGTAGTGGCTAGTGTTATAGTCATGACATGAAAGCCTGTGTGCCATACATATATTGTGCATGCGGAAAAACCAGAGATAGAGGAGTATATTACACAAAGAATTAGGATATAGTATAAGAGTTTAACATACCCATAATCGAGAGACAGAGTAACCACAACTGAGCTCCACTGGAGAGATTTATCTTCATTTATAGGTGCAAAAATGTTTTAAAAGTGAGAAGATGAAGAAATCTAAGCGGAAACTGCAGAAATGGGTCGTGGCCGGGAGAAGTCATAGAGGTCTAGACCGGATGGAGAAGAAAAGATAAAAAGAACTAGAGTCTGAGACGTCACCGCTGAGTCACTTAGTGTAAATATTTATTCTGCCTCTAATCAGTAGTCAGCGAGATGATGGGTGGTTTGATTTTGATATGATTTCATTTGTGAAGCAGCATCTCCTTACCATTGTTAGGGCCATGCTGGGAGCTGTAGATTTACGCCGTACAAACGTATACGGCGGGGGTTGCACTAAACGAGCTTAGTTCTGGGGCTGTATATATGTACTGAGCTTGGTTCTGGGGCTGTATTTATGTACTGAGCTTGGTTCTGGGGCTGTATCTATATAGTGAGCTTGGTTCTGGTGCTGTGTTTTTGTACTGAGCTTGTTCTGGTGCTGTATTTATGTACTGAGCTTTGTTCTGGTGCTGTATATATGTACTGATCTTGGTTCTGGGGCTGTATTTATGTATTGAACTTAGTTCTGGTATTGTATATATGTACTGACCTTATTTCTGGTGCTGTATACATGTACTGAGGTTGGTTCTGGAACTATATTTATGTATTGAGCTGGCTCTCGTGCCGTATATATGTATGAGCTTGGTTCTGGAGCTGTAATTATATAGGATATATTTATAATAACAAAATTGCAGGGCAGATGGAATTGTTTTCAATTACTTGTATATTTAATGGGAACCTGTCTGGTAGTTTTAACCCCTTGAACCGCCACCATGCAGTAATACATGATTTGACAATATTTCCAAATGTGTTTTTTTCATATACAGCAAAAATCTATAAATCTTTTAAAATGGCCCATACTATATGGTAATTACTCATTAAAGGGTCATGGGGCGGTGCCGCTATCCTGAAGAGCCACATAGTCCTGCCTCCAAACCCACCATTCCATGTTTGATTGACATCCCCCTGGCTGATACAACTTTCACAGATGCGCCATTCGCTTCATCACTGCACTTCGCATGCCAGGGGAGTACAAGGCAATGGCGCATCCGCAAGGGTTTGAGAAGGCTGGTAGTGATGTAGGGGGATGTCAATCAAAATCTGGGGGGCGCCATTTAAATTTTTGCCTCAGGCAGCATAAAAGCTAGAATCGGCCCTGAGGCTGCAGGCCACTATAGGCCTGCAGCCTATAAGGTGCTGGAAAGACTCCATGCGCAGGCCTGGTCTGCGCATGTGTCCTGACTGGAGCCTGTGCAGCGCTCCATCCGTTGAAAGAACGGGACAAGGTAAGTACAATATATTTTTTTGGGGGGAGGGGCTGTGTGGCACTATATACAAGTGCGGAGCAGGGTGGCACTATATACAAGGGGGGAGCAGGGTGGCACTATATACAAGGGGGAGCAGGGTGGCACTATATACAAGGGGGAGCAGTGTGGCACTATATACAAGGGGGAAGCAGGGTGGCACTATGTACTAGGGGGGCTGTGTAGCACTATGTACAAGGGGGAGCTGTGTGTCACTATACACAATGGGAGCTGCATGGCACTATATACAAGGGGATGTGTGGCACTACTAAAGAGGGGCAGTGTGGCACTACTAAGGGGGGGTGGCTGTGTGCCATTATCCACTATCTACTAGCACTGCCTACAGGGGGGCTGTGTGGCACTATCTACAGGGGGCACTATCTAAAGGGGGCTGCATGTGGCACCTGGGGCGGCTCAGTCAAAAGTTTGCTATGGGCCCAGTCTTTCCTAGTTACGCCCCTATTTGTAACAAATCATTTATAGTATTGTTTCCATGAATGATCTTTAATGGGATGAGTAAGAGCCTTTATGATCAGAAAACAACACAGTCTACCCAAATTTTCCTTTACAACCAAACTATTTTAAACTGCATATCTCTTTGAAAATGTCCAGTAATTATACTTCAAAATTATTCTCCATACCATCTACAATGCAGGTTTCAGACTCCCTTTTCTTTGTTTCTGTCACCAGTACTATGCTGGTGCAAGGACTTTGATGCAAGGTTTTCCTTAAGCTTAATCCCTGAAACTTCACTAACTGCAGCACCAATATTTAGGTACATAGTCGTCAGACACAGGTGTAATGAAATCAAGGCAAAGGGTCTGCAACAAGCTGTCCTGCACGATATAAAGGATGAGAAATAGTTAAGACAGTCTGGGTCAGAATTCAAGGTCAAAGACAAGAAGAACACTTACAGGAGAAAAATACTATAACTGGAACTGCACTGGTACCAGGGGATAATGAGGGTGACCTATATACAGAGGAGGATTACTTTTTATTGGCTCGGTTAGTAGGCAGCTCTTTGAAAGATCTGGGCTTCCAGAGTGCCACTGGAGTGAGACTAAGTACATTTTTATTACAGGTACATACTTTAGGGATATATGGGACATTTATCAGGCACTCCAGAAAATACCGACCCCCTCATGTACCACTACAGTGAAAGTAATAGACCCAATGGAAAATTGATTGTTTGAGGTTTTGTTCACTTTAGTCCTTGTAAATATGTGAAGGATTCACAATTGTGGGGAAAGTGTTTAATCATAGAATAGTGGAAGTATATATATGTATATGTATGTATATATATATATATATATATATATATATATATATATATATACACACACTGCCGTTCAAAAGTTTAGGGTCACTTAGAAATTTCCTTATTTATGAAAGAAAAGCACAGTTTATTTCAATGATGATAACATTAAATTAATCAGAAATACACTCTATACATTGTTAATGTCCTAATTGACTATTCTAGCTGTAAACGTCTGGTTTTTAATGCAATATCTACATAGGTGTATAGAGGCCTATTTCCAGAAACCATCACTCCAGTGTTCTAATGGTACATTGTGTTTGTTAACTGTGTTAGAAGGCTAATGGATGATTAGAAAACCCTTGAAAACCCTTGTGCAATTATGTTAGCACCGCTGTAAACAGTTTTGCTGTTTAGAGGAGCTATAAAACTGACCTTCCTTTGAGCTAGTTGAGAATCTGAAGCATTACATTTGTGGGTTCGATTAAACTCTCAAAATGGCTAGAAAAAGAGGGCAGCTTTCATGTGAAACTTGACAGTCTATTCTTGTTCTTAGAAATGAGGGCTATTCCATGAGAGAAATTGCCAAGAAACTGAAGATTTCCTACAACGGTGTGTACTACTCCCTTCAGAGGACAGCACGAACAGGCTCTAACCAGAGTAGAAAGAGAAGTGGGAGGCCCCGCTGCACAACTGAGCAACAAGACAAGTACATTAGAGTCTCTAGTTTTAGAAAAAGACGCCTCACAGGTCCTCAACTGGCAGCTTCATTAAATAGTACCCGCAAAACTCCAGTGTCAACGTCTACAGTGAAGAGGCAACTCCGGGATGCTGGCCTTCAGAACAGAGTGGCAAAGAAAAAGTCATATCTGAGACTGGCTAATAAAAGGAAAAGATTAATATGGGCAAAAGCACACAGACATTGGACAGAGGAAGATTGGAAAAAAGGACAGACGAATCAAAGTTTGAGGTGTTTGGATCACACAAAAGAACATTTGTGAGACGCAGAACAACTGAAAAAATGCTGGAAGAGTGCCTGACGCCATCTGTCAAGCATGGTGGAGGTAATGTGATGGTCTGGGGTTGCTTTGGTGCTGGTAAAGTGGGAGATTTGTACAAGGTAAAAGGGATTTTGAATAAGGAAGGCTATCACTCCATTTTTCAACGCCATGCCATAACCTGTGGACAGCGCTTGATTGGAGCCAATTTCATCCTACAACAGGACAATGACCCAAAGCACACCTCCAAATGATGCAAGAACTATTTAGGGAAGAAGCAGGCAGCTGGTATTCAATCTGTAATGGAGTAGCCAGCGCAGTCACCAGATCTCAACCCCATAGAGCTGTTGTGGGAGCAGCTTGACCGTATGGTACTCAAGAAGTGCCCATCAAGCCAATCCAACTTGTGGGAGGGGCTTCTGGAAGCATGGGGTGAAATTTCTCCCGATTACCTCAGCAAATTAACAGCTAGAATGCCAAAGGTCTGCAATGCTGTAATTGCTGCAAATGGAGCATTCTTTGACGAAAGCAAAGTTTGAAGGAGAAAATTATTATTTCAAATAAAAATCATTATTTCTAACCTTGTCAATGTCTTGACTATATTTTCTAGTCATTTTGCAACTCATTTGATAAAGTGTGAGTTTTCATGGAAAACACAAAATTGTCTGGGTGACCCCAAACTTTTGAACGGTAGTGTATATATATTGTATATACATTTAATGGCCACTTTATTAGAGACACCCATCTATTAGCGCGTTGGACCTCGTTTGGCCTTCAGAACCCCAGCAATTCATCATTTCATAGATTCCCCTAGGTGTTGAACTCGTCCTGCAGGAATATTGGACCATGCGGCAGTTACTGCTAAAGTATTCTTCTGCCATAGAGTAAACAGCGGCCACAATGTTTAGCTAAACCCTACTGTTCAAACGTCCACCCACAGGTATCAGAGAGCCCACGGTGTCCCAAGAAAACATTCCCCACACCAGTACTCCACCTTCACCAGCCTAAACGGTTGACACCTGACAGAAAGGGTTCAACAAGTCATGCAGTTTACGCTAAATTCTGATCCTCCCATCAGCATGGACAAGGGAAAATTGGATTAATGTAGCCAGGCAATGTTCTTCCACTGCTCGGTGATCCATTTTTGTGCTCTTTTGCCCATTTGGGTATGTTCACACGGCCAAATTACGGACGTAATTCGCAAATTACGGCTTGAATGCGTTGACAAACATCTGCCCATTGAAAGCAATGGGCTGATGTTTGTCTGTTCACACGAGGCGTATATTTACGCGCCGCTGTCAAAAGACGGCGCGTAAATAGACGCCCGCATCAAAGAAGTGACCTGTCACTTCTTGGGGCGTAATTGGAGCCGTTATTCATTGACTCCAATGAAAAGCAGCACCAATTACGTCCGTAATGGACGCGGCGCTCAAGCGCCTGCACATGCCGTTACGGCTGAAATTGCGGGGATGTTTTCTCCTGAAAACATCCCCGTAATTTCAGCCGTTACGGACGCTGCCGTGTGAACATACCCTTAGAGTCTTACATTTTTGTTTCCCTTAGACAGCAATGGCACTCAAACTGTTCGTCTCCTGTTAGGGTATGTTCACACGCTTAACAAAAAACGGCTGAAAAATACGGAGCTGATTTCAGAGAAAACAGCCTCTGATTTTCAGTCATTTTTGAAGCTGAGAATGAAATTTGGAGCTTATTTTGAGGCTTCTTTTCAGAAGTTTTTTGAGGCGTGGGAACAGAACATCGTAATTACCATTGAAAGCAATCGGCAGATGTTTGTAGGCGTATTAGGGGCGTTTTTTAAGGCGTAATTCGAGGCGTAAAACACCTCCATTACGTCTGAAAATAGGTCGTGTGAACCCAGCCTTTTAGTCCAACCATGCTAAGGAACGGTGAGTTGTTCATACGGACACGTTAGTTGGAGGACCAGCATTGTATTTAGCTGCAATTTGCTTGACTGTGCACTGCCTAGCGACGAGTTGTTTACATCCACAGGATCCACTTTCGGTGACGTTGGCTAAAATAAAACCCCTGCATCATAAACTGGACAAAACTGCCCTGAATGAACCTGGCCTTATAATGAAGTTCCTCAGGCTTTTTTTTTTAAAGATATTAATACTCTTTCAACTCAACTATTCAAAGTAATTTATAAGTAAATCCAGTAACCAAGCATGTGTGGGTTTCCCATAGACTAATTGGTTTCCTATGAAAATTCACTAGTATGTGTGAGATTGCGAAATTTGATTGCCAGACCCACAGGGGGATAGGATCTACATAAGCAATGGGAAATCAAGAAAATGAATAAATAGCATTGTAGAGATGTACAGAATCTGTCATAGTAAAAAAAATACAATAATTACGAAATCTAATTTGTGCAAAGTGTTAACATAAATACTAATGGGTGATACCATAAATTAAAAATGGGTTGTCCGTTTGAAATGATGCCTGGCTTTAGACAAGCTATGTTATTCCAGTATGCCAGAGCTTGGTGTCAGCAGAGGATTGCAAGTACACTGCCACAGGCTACAGCCTGAAAGTTATTATTCAATGATTAAAGGAGCCAGACAGGAAAGACAGATAATGAAGAAGGGATTTGAAATATGCAGTGCTGGCTGCAGGCACATTGCCTCATAATGCTGTCAATGAATGTTGGAAACACTGTAAATTAACCAAGTGAACTTGTGTCCTTTAAAAGAATTCTATTTTAGGTTTCATGCTGAATTGGTGGGATTTGCCTTTGAAGCGGATGCAGTTGCTTGGAATAACAGTGCCCGAAACAATAAAATACAGAATACTCTATAGCAGTGGTCCCCAACAGTGGCTCGGGAGCCACTTGTGACTCTCAGGCTTCCTGCATGTGACTCTCCAGCTGACAGTGATATCATAGCATTACTACAGTCGAACATGGTACTAGAGTCAAAACCATATCATTGGAAGATAACAATAGGGTAAGAGCCATATCAATTGGTCATATCTTTAATATGCTTTTTCCCTTTTATTATTCAACGTAGCTCAACTCCTTCTGTAAGTAGATTAAGACCTACAAAAGGTTTAGGACCTTTGCTCTATAATAAATGGAGGAATTTTTCAACATTCTGCATGGTAACTAATTGTCTGAGTTTTTTGTTATAAATAAGTAGCCAGTCTCCAGACCTTAATCCCATCGAAAACTTATGGAGGGAGCTGAAGATCCAAGTTGCCAAGCGACAGCCTCGAAATCTTAATGATTTACAGATGATCTGCAAAGAGGAGTGTGCCAAAATTCCATCTAACACGTGTTCAAACCTCATCATCAACTACAAAAAACATCTGACTGCTGTGCTTGCCAACAAGGGGTTTGCCACCAAGTATTAAGTCTTCTTTGCCAACGGGATCAAATACTTCTTTCTCTGTGCACAATGCAAATAAATATATATCATTTTGACTATGTGATTTTCAGTTTTTTTTTAAATATAATCTATCTCTCACTGGTAAAATTAACCTAGCCTAAAAATTCTAGACTTTTCATGTCTTTGACAGTGGGCAAACTTACAAAATCAGCAAGGGATCAAATACTTATTTCCTTCACTGTATAGGCCTAGTAGGCTGCAACTGGGATGAGTGCTTGCTTATCCTGATGGAAAGACTACATCAACCACTGCTCATGTAATTACACACTACTGTGGGGAGACTTCTGCCTACCACCCACAACTTGATCCAGGACCTCTGCCACAAGCCCAACGACGTGCTGTCGCTACTCCAGCGGCACCTTAACAACTGCCTTAGCAGCTCTTCACAACACTCTCTCTCTCTGAATGCAGCTCAGGTGCTCCCTCTGCCTCCCAAACACTTAATAGCGTTAGGCGGAAATACTGGCTTTTATATAAAAGGTGTTGCCCCCAGTGTAACCACGTGCTGATGTCATCACCAGGGGTGGGATTCGGCTGGTTCGTCTTGGTTCTCCCGAACCGGTTGTTAAGATTACAGCCGGTTCGGAGTACCGTGGTGAAGTGGGAACCCGGAAGGGGCCATATTTAAAGGGGCCTTATCTACAGGGGACCCTACAGGGGCACTATCTACAGGGGACCCTACAGGGGCACTATCTACAGGGGCCCTATCTACAGGGGACACGAAAGGCGGAAGTATCTATAGGAGGCGCTATCTACAGAAAGCCCTATATACAGGGTCCCTATCTACAGGTGACTCTACAGGGGGCACTATCTACAGCAGACTCTACAGGGGGCACTATTTACAAGGGACGCTACAGGGGACACTATCTACAGGAAGCATTATTTACAGCCTGTAGACTACAGGGGGCACTATCTATAGGGGACACTATAGGGGGCTCTATCCACAGTGGCCCTATCTACAGGGGATGCTACAGGAACCCTATCCATAGGGGATGCTACCAGGGGCACTATCTTAAGGGGACTCTAGAGGGGGCCCTATCTATGGGCCCTCTCTACAGGGGATGCTACAGGAGGCACTATCTACAGGGGGCACTATTTATAGGGGACTCTATAGAGGCACTATTGGGGCCCCTATAGAGTCCCCTGTAGATAGTGACCTCTATAATTAGCTATAGGGGGCACTATCTCCAGGGGACCGTATAGGGGGCCCTATCTACAGGGGACTCTACAGAGGGCCCTATGTACAGTGGATTATACAGGGGGCCTTATCTTCAGGGGACTCTACGGTGGGCCCTATCTACAGGGGACTATGGGGAGCACTATCTACAGTGGACCCTACAGGGGGCCCTAGCTATAGAAAGCCCTATCTACAGGCAACTGAGATGCAATTGAAGTATAGACTTTCAGGTTTAATTCAAGGGGTTGAACAAAAATATCCTGTGAAATGTTTAGGAATTGCAACAATTTTTCTACACAGCCTCCTCATTTCAGGGGCTCAAATTAACATTACCATAAATAAAATATATATATTTTTTAATACTTTGTAGAGAATCCTTTGCAGGCAATGACTGCCTGAAGTCTGGAACCCATGGACATCACCAAACGCTGGGTTTCCTCCTTTGTGATGATTTACCAGGCCTTTACTGCAGCTGTCTTCAGTTTTTGCTGGTTTGTGGGTCTTTATGCCTTAAGTTTTGTCTTAAGCAAGCCAAATGCATACTCAATCAGGTTGAGATCTGGTGAATTACTTGGCCATTGCAGAATATTCCACTTCGTTGCCTTAAAAAAAACTCCAGGGTTGCTTTCGCAGTATGTTTTGGTTCATTGTCCAACTGTACTGTGAAGCGACCTCCAATCAACCTTGCTGTATTTGGTTGAATCTGAGCAGAAAGTATATCCCTGAAAACGTCAGAATTCATCCGACCGCTTCTGTCTTCTGTCACATCATCAATAAACACTAGTGTCCCAGTGCCTTTGGCAGCCATACATGCCCATGCCATCACACTGCCTCCACCATGTTTTACAGAGGATGTGGTGTGCTTTGGATCATGAGCCATTCCAAGCCTTCTCCATACTTTCTTCCTCCCATCATTCTGGTACTGGTTGATCTTAATTCCATCTGTCCAAAGAATGCTGTTCCAGAACTGGGCTGGCTTCTTTAGATGTTGTTTGGCAAAGTCTAACCTGGCCTTTCTATTTTTGTGGTGAATCCCCCTTATTTGCTCTCATGAAGTCTTCTCTTTATGGTAGACTTAGATACTGATACACCTAGGAGAGTGTTCTTCACTTGGGTAGATGTTGTGAAGGGGTTTTTCTTCACCATGAAAAGGATTCTGCAATCATCTACCACTGTTGTCTTCCGTGGAGGTCCAGGCCTTTTGGAGTTCACGAGATCACCAGTACGCTGTTTTTTTTTTTTCAAGAATGTGCCAAACTGTTGATTTGGCCACCCCTAACATTTGTGCTATCTCTCTGATGAATTTCTTAATTATTTTTTCAGCCTAACGATGGTCTGTTTTACTTTAATTGAGAGCTCCTCTGACCTCAAGTTGTGGGTTCACAGCAACAGCTTCCAAATGCAAATGCCACACCTGGAATCAACTCCAGACCTTTTTCCTGCTTAATTGATGATGGATTAATGAGGGAATAGCCCATGCAGCCCATTAAATAGCTTTTGAGATAATTGTCCAATTACCTTTGGTCCCTTAAAAAAAGAGGTAGCTACATATTAAAGACCTATAATTCCTAAACCCTTCCTCAAATTAGGATGTAAATACCCTCAAATTAAAGCTGAGAGTCTACACTTTAAAGCCCATATTGATGATATAACTGTATATTCAATATGTTTTGGTAAATAGCTAAAATGCCAAAACTTGTGTCACTCCCAAATAGTTCTGGACCTAACTGTATGTACTGACAATCTCTTGGCTGCTGTATATATGTATTGAGCTTGGTTCTGGAGTTGTATGTTTGTACAGAGCTTTGGTCTGGTGTTGTATATATGTATTGAGCTTTGTTCTAGTGCTGTATTTATGTACTAAGCCTGGTTCTGGTGCTGTATTTATGTACTGAGCTTGGTTCTGGTGCTGTATTTATGTACTTGGCTTTGTACTGCTGCTGTATTTATGTACTGAGCTTGGTTCTGTTGCTGTATTTATGTACTGTGCTTGGTTCCGATGGTGTGTATATATATATAAATATATGTATATATATATATATATATATATATATGTACTGAGCTCTGTTCTGGTGCTGTATTTATGTAGAGAGCTTGCTTTTGCTGTTGTATATATTTACTAAACTTGATTTCGGTGTTGTATTTATGTACTGAGATTGGTTCTGGTGTTGTATACTAGTATATGTAATGAGCTAGGTTCTGTTGCTGTATAAATGAACTGATCTTGGTTATAGTGCTGTATATATGTACTGGGCTTTGTTCTGGAATTGTATATATGTATTCAGCTTTGTTCTGGTGCTGTATTTATGTACTAAGCTTGGGTCTGGTGCTGTATTTATGTACTGAGCTTGGTTCTGGAATTGTATATATGTACTGAGCTTGGTTCTGGTGCTGTATTTATGTACTAATCTTGGTTCTGGCACCATATCTGTGCATTAGCCGGGAGATTTGTTGTCGCTTACTGCGCACGCCGCACTGTTCCCCAACCTTCTTACAGGGCAAAGCCTAACTAAATGGGCTGAGCATGCTTAGGATATTGAATGTGTGCATATAGGTCGATACGTAATGGGTGAGTTTAATATAATGCATTGGTAGGTAGGTATTTACGCTTATGTAATTAAGTGTGTAAAAAAATAGTGCGGATATCCAGTTAAACATTCTGGACAGAGAATTGCTTTATTTAGAGTAAACTTTAATATAGGGTGTATTTGGAATATTGTAATTGTTTTATTTGATTAGTAGAATCATTTTTCATGGTGCGATACACCGCAAAACACTGCGACCCACACCCCGACACTCTATGTCTTTGTCGGCAAAACAGAGAACCTGTTGTTAAAAATGTAAATCCCAACACTGGTCATCACGCTGTTATAGTGCTGCAAATATAGTCAAAGATGGCGTCTGGGCTGTACATCCCGGAATTTAGTACCTAATCAGCCAGGCATAATGCCAGATTTTACAGAAATATTTTTTTTGTACAATACACAACAAAAATATAAATACAGGTCAGATGACATCGGTAGATGACATACGAACACAGTTGCCGAACATACCACTCATTCCAGAACGCCACCTAGTGGGGGTAAAGGCTCATGTCAACATGTTACATTACTGTGCATTAAACAACTCCAATAACAGTTACAATGTCACTATGGGCCCAAAATACAATATTGTTCTCCTCCTCACCCTTACAAGCAGGAAAGAGCAATTGAAGATTGGTATAACCCTCAGTATGAACAACTGACTGTGATGTAAGCATACCTCCCCACCATCCCGGATTCAGCGGGAGAGTCCTGGATTCCGGGCGGTGTCCCGTTGTCCCGGGTGGCAAGGGATATGTCCCGCTGTCAAACTAATTCTGAAGCAGGGAACCATCAGCTCCCTGCTTCAGAATTAGTTCATAGTGGAGGAGCAGAGGGAGCTCCTCTGCTCGCCGAGGACTCCCCAGGCCCAGTGCTACTTTAAGCTCTATGCTCGGGGAAGCCCTTGACGGTACAGTCCATTTATGAGCGGAATCCCCGGCCAGAGCAACGGGAATTCCGCTCAAAGATTAGCCACTGACGTCACTGTCCATATATGGACAGTACTGTCAATGGCTTCCCCAAGCACAGCGCTTATAGTGTGTCCGGGGAGCAGGGTTGCCAACTGTCTCTAAATGGGGTGACCTCAGTCAGAGACACACATACCGTCATTGGATCGGTGCCGGTATCAGTAATCTGTGAGTCATCTGGTCCTGACCTCATGTCCAGAGACCAGGCAGGGTGGGGGGGAGGGGTGCAGGTGGATTGAGTGTCTGACTCACTAGTCACAGCCCCGCTTGTAGCTTTCCTGTGCTTAATTATCTTGGGAAAGCTACAAGCGGGGCTGTGACTGGTGAGTCTCCCAGTGCACACTGTATGCGGCAGCAGCCGCAGCCAGTCTGTCTGTGATTCTCTGACCAGTCACCACCCACATGCAGCAGACAGACAGAAGTTGCCAGTAGGATAGACTGAGATAGTGTCTGTCGTTATTGAGTGAACCTCAACTACTACTGTTTCAGAGGTATTGAATATGACAGCTTCTATAGTGTAGTGGACAGCTTGTCTGCCTTACATGTGGAAGGATGCTGGTTCAAAGCCCAGCAGGGTTTGTTTTTTTCTTTAAAATATTATTAACATCTTAATTGTATTTAGGCTAAGTTCACACTAGCATTAATATACGTTTATCTCACTTCCGTCAGTGGAAGAGAGGATCGATACGTTAAACGGAAAGCAACGGTTCCATAAGAATTACCATTAAATGTAATGGTAATTCTTTTGTATCAGTTGCTTTCCGTTTGTCTCCGTTCGCTAAGTTTCTGTTCTTTTGAATGGAAATAAAAGTTCTGCAGACTGCACTTTTGTTTCCTTTAACAGGTTCCCGACCGCTGGCCGTAAATATACGGCCAGCGGTCAGGGTCTCTAAAGTCCGCCGTATAGACTATTTACGGCGGCACTTCAGAGACTGTGCACGCGCGATCGCGTGCACACAGCTCTGTGCCCTGGCTGTTGCTAACAGCCATGGGCACTGGGCAGAATGTCAGGGGTCAATCTTTTGGCCCCTGAACATGTGATCGCTGTGACAACCAATCACAGCGATCACATGCAATTCTGCATAGAAAACAGTGTGCACGCAATCGCGTGCACACAGCCCTGTGCCCACGCTGTTACCAACAGCTCTGGGCACTGGGCAGGGTATCAGGGACCAATCTGATGGTCCCTGAACATGTGGTCGCTGTGAAAACCTATCACAGCGACCACATTTGTTTTATTTTGACTTTTCTGGCAGTAAATCTCCTGCCTCTTTTCTTCTCCTCAAACATTGTTTCAGTTTGAGGAGAAGAAGAGACTCGGGAGAATTGCTGCCAGAAGATTACAATTACAGTTACACAAAAAATACAGTGACACTCCTAAAACATTCTCTGTATAGATAGATTTCTATCTATCTATACAATCTATCTATCCATCTATCTTTTTTTCTATCTATCTACCTTTCTATCTTTTATTCTATTAGAATAGGCAGGTAGGGAGTATATAATTATATATATATCCACATATATATAATATATATAGCAATAGCGGTTTATTTTTTTGTTATCGGTAGTGTAGATATATATAGCAGTTAGTTTGTGTGTTTTATATAAAAAATAAAATAAAAAAAAAACAATTTGTTTAGTTAGTGTTAGTGTTAGATACGTTATGGCGAGGAAGTTGTTTAGCGCCGAGGAGGCATACGCCATGCTGTGGTCTGAGTCGGAGACCGCATCAGAGATGGCGTCCGAGATGGAACCTGTTTTAGGTAGTGACGATGACAGCGTCACTTCAGGTTCATCTTCAGGGGACGTTGTCCCTGATGCAGTTGAAACTGCAGAACTTGAAAGCGCAGGGCCAAGTAGCGCTGTAGCACGGGACAGCCTGGTCCCTTCAGTCCAGGCTCTTGTATGGGCACCTGCCCCATCTTTTGGGCCTAGAATCCACGGATTTACTGCCACTCCTGGCATAACCGTGGACAATAAAAATTTTGTCCAAATGGATTACTTCCATTTATTTATAACGGACGACATCCTAAATCAGATTGTCCACGAAACAAATTTATATGCCACGCAATATATAAGGCAGTAACCTTCATCCACCCATGCCAGAGATTGGACGCCCACCAATTTGCAGGAATTAAAAAAAAATTTGGGGCTCACCCTAAATATGGGTATTGTCAAAAAGCCCTCCATTAGGTCTTACTGGTCAACAAGACCCGCCCAAGCCACCCCAGTATATTCTGCAGTAATGCCCAGGTCTCGTTATGAGACAATAATGAGGTTCCTCCACTTCAATGACAACGCACAGGCCCCCCCAAGTACCGATGCAAACCGGGATCGGTTGTTCAAAATAAGACCGCTAATAAATTCCCTGAATAATTTATTTCTGCAACTCTACACCCCTGAGCAGAATGTAAGTGTGGACGAATCCCTCCTCAACTTTCATGGCAGACTTAGCTTTCGCCAATATCTACCTTCAAAAAGGGCAAGATATGGCGTTAAGCTCTACAAATTGTGTGAAAGCGGGTCAGGATATACCACCGCCTTCAGAATTTATGAAGGGCGGGACCGCACAATAAATGTTCCTGGATGCCCCCCTGATCTTTCCACCAGCAGTAAGATTGTGTGGGAGATAATGCAGCCTCTGCTTCACAAGGGGTACCACCTGTACTGTGATAATTTTTATTCGAGTGTGCCCCTGTTTAGGCATTTGCATGCTGCAAGGACTGGGGCATGTGGTACCATGCGCAAAAACAGAATTGGTTTTCCACAGCAATTAGTGGGGAAGCGCATGGTAAAGGGGGACTCCTGTGCTTATGCATCTGAAGAATTGCTGGCGGTCAAGTTCAGGGATCGCAAAGATGTGTATGTGCTAAGCACGATTCATACCGCAGGAACAGTGGCAGTGAGGGAAAGGGGGGCAACATCGGACAAGCACAAACCAGTGAGCGTGTCCGAATATAACAAGTACATGGGGGGGGGGGGTGGATTTAAGCGACCAGGTTTTACAGCCCTATTTAGTAAAACGCAAAACTAAAACCTGGTACAAAAAAGTGGCCATTTATTTGTTACAGGTGGCCATTCACAACTCTTTTGTGCTCTACAAAAAAAACAGAGGCAGAGACACATACCTGGATTTCCAGGAGAAAATTATTGAAGGCCTCATTTTTGATGTTCAGGACACCCGAGAATGCCCCCAGTCTGAGGATGTCACGCGACTGACTGAAAGACACTTCATCAGTCGGATTCCCCCAACACCAACCAGAAGCAACCCTCAGAAAAAGTGCCGCGTCTGCAGAAAAGACGGGCACCGCAAAGATTCCCGATATTTCTGTCCCTCATGTCCCTCACAACCAGGCCTGTGCATTGAGCCATGTTTTTAAAAATACCACACTGTTCTGAATTATTAGATTTTAGTTAATTCGTTGAAAATATATTTGCCCTACATAACGTTTTTATTTTTCCCCTGATTTTACTCCAAGGGTGAGGGAGGGAATGGGTGGGTGGGGGGTGGATGTCATGTTTGCATATTCTCTAAAGTTCATCTGCTGGAGAGCTCCATTTGCATAAACCTGCAATTTCTTATTTTAGAAAACCCCAAAAAATAAATTCCCATTATACCCCTAGATGAATATTTTGGGATTTCTGCTTCAAGAGCAGATATTTTGGAAGCGTTATAGAAACTCTGTTGAGTTTTGTAAAACCAGCTTTGAAAAAAAGCGATTTGTGAAATAAGCTTCTTGTATCGTCCGCCCTCCTACTTCTCTATGTGATAAATAAGACACACATATTTGGTATCCCCATGCTCAGGAGAAGTGGAAGAATGTGAAAGGAGATGAATTTTGGCCGTGGTCTATGTCGTGTGTGAAAAATGCTGGTATAAACTGACGCATTTGCTAAAAAATTGCTAATTTTATTTTGATCCATCTTATTCAAGAAACTTTCAGAAGAAAACTGGACTGTCTAAAAATATGATAAACCCCTTGAAGAAAACCTTGTGGGGTCTACTTGCGTGAATGAAGTAATTTATGGGGTGATTCTAATCTTTCAGCAGCATTAGGCCCCCCAGAAAACAGTATGCGGCTATAAAATCAAGTGCAGAATTCCTGGACCGAAAAGGCCAAAAAGCCTCCTTTTATGCCAAGCCCTGGCACATGCCCGTGAATAAAGCACACATATTTGGTATCCCCATGCACAGGAGAAGTGGAAGAATGTGAAATGCGATGAATTTTGTCCGTGGTCCATTTTGTGTGTGAAAAAGCTAGCATAAACTGACGCATTTGTTAAAAAAAGGTAATTTTATTTTGTTCCATCTTATTCAAGAAACTTTCAGAAGACAACTGGACTGTCTAAAAATATGATAAACCCCTTGAAGGAAACCTTGTGGGGTCTACTTGTGTGAATGAAGTCATTTATGGGGTGATTCTAATGTTTCAGCAGCATTACACCCCCCAGAAAACAGTATGCGGCTATAAAATCAAATGCAAAATTCCTGGACCGAAAAGCCTCCTTTTATGCCAAGCCCTGGCACATGCCCGCACAGTGAATAAGGCACACATATTTGGTATCCCCATGCACGGGAGAAGTGGAAGAATGTGAAAGGAGATGAATTTTGTCCGTGGTCTATACCGTGTGTGAAAAATACTAGCCTAAACTGACGCATTTGCTAAAAAATAGCTGATTTTTTTTTGTTCCATCTTATTCAAGAAACTTTCAGAAGAAAACTGGACTTGCTAAAAATATGATAAACCCCTTGAAGGAAACCTTGTGGGGTCTACTTGTGCGAATGAAGTCATTTATGAGGTGATTCTAATGTTTCAGCAGCATTAGGCCCCCCAGAAAACAGTATGCGGCTATAAAATCAAATTCAAAATTCCTGGACCGAAAAGCCTCCTTTTATGCCAAGCCCTGGCACATGCCCGCACAGTGAATAAGGCACACATATTTGGTATCCCCATGCACGGGAGAAGTGGAAGAATGTGAAAGGAGATGAATTTTGTCCGTGGTCTATACCGTGTGTGAAAAATACTAGCCTAAACTGACGCATTTGCTAAAAAATAGCTGATTTTTTTTTGTTCCATCTTATTCAAGAAACTTTCAGAAGAAAACTGGACTTGCTAAAAATATGATAAACCCCTTGAAGGAAACCTTGTGGGGTCTACTTGTGTGAATGAAGTCATTTATGGGGTGTTTCTAATCTTTCAGCAGCATTACACCCCCCAGAAAACAGTATGCTGCTATAAAATCAAATGCAAAATTCCTGGACCGAAAAGGCCGAAAAGCCTCCTTTTATGCCAAGCCCTGGCACATGCCCACACAGTGAATAAGGCACACATATTTGGTATCCCCATGCACGGGAGAAGTGGAAGAATGTGAAAGGAGATTAATTTTGTCCGTGGTCCATACCGTGTGTGAAAAATGCTAGCATAAACTGGCGCAATTGCTAAATTCTTGCTTTTTTTTCCAATTTTGCCCACTTTAGAGAAAAAAATAAAAATGATATATACTGACAAATGCCACTAAAACAAAGCCCTATCTGTCCTTTAAAAAGAGTGTAAAATTCAAAGATGAACTTTATTCACCTGCTGAGTTATAGTCATCTAAAGAAGCGCATAGCAAAATTGTGAAATTTGCTCTGGTCATTTAGCTGTAAAACAGCCTAGTCCTTAACCGGTTAAAAAAAATGGAAACTTAGCGAACGGAGACAAACGGAAAGCAACTGATACAAAAGAATTACCATTACATTCAATGGTAATTCTAATGGAACCGTTGCTTTCCGTTTAAAATATCGATCCTCTCTTCCTCTGACGGAAGACAGGTAAACGTATAGAAACGCTAGTGTGAAAAAAGCCTTAGGGCCTGTTCACATCAGCGTTGGCTTTCCGTTCCGGGGTTCCGTCTGAGGTTTCCGTCAGGTGAACCCCCAACGGCAAGTCAAACTGAAACCACAGCTTCCGTTTCAGTCACCATTGATATCAATGGTGACGGAAACATTGCTAATGGTTTCCGTTCATCACCATACTGCATGGGTGCCTCTATGGGGCATTATACTGTATTGTGGCAGCTAGAGGGCATTATACTGTGTAGGGGCAGCTATTTGGTATTATACTGTGTGGGAGCATGATACTGTGTGAGCTGAATCGGGTGTGTATGGGCGGGGATTGGGTGGGATTAGAGGCGTGGCTTAAAAGAAAAAAATTGTGATACTTGAAAGTTGGGTGGTATGATGTAAGTATAGGCAGTGGAGAGTTTGCAGATGCACCCATGTCCTGTAGCATGAGCGGGCCTAAAAGATCCCTCTGACTTATATGAGGAAACTGGTAAAATAAATAACATGTGATAGCTAGGGGACTGAGTTACAGATTTTTTTATTGGGGTCCAGGAGCTTTAAGTTATGGTTCTGCCCTCTGAACTACATTGGTGGGATGTATAATAAAACTTTTATCATATTTAGGCATACTTCCCCCGATCAAAACTTTATGAAGGTGATATCTATTGCCATACTGTCTTCAGAACTGACATGAAGCGAAACATATTGACCAATGAATTTCCCTAACTAACAAATTAGATTTCTTAATCCTACATATTCACTAACATAGATTTTTTTTTACCCATTCACCCCATGGGAATAACGTTTTCTAATTATGAAGTGAGGAACCACGTAATATACCATATTAGTTTATATTGAGTACATTCAGCTGGACATGCAAGTGCACCCGGCTTTGATCGATTCAGTAAAAACAAATAGGATGAAATTTAGCTGTTCTCTGTCTTAGACCTCCCTCAATGTCTGCAAAGCAGATTAACTAAACTAATCTAATCATGGACAGTAACTGAACAGGAAATCAGGCTACATTTCAGCTAATATATCTCACCAATTACTGTTTATTATCTGCAGTACAATAAAAGTCCAGATGTGCCGAAACATCTTGACAAATAATTTGCCAATAACTGAAAACATTGTCAGATTGGTAGTACTGTCATTCTAACCTAATGATTCCATAATGGCATTAAAAGAAACCAGGCCAAATCTAACCATATGGCAAATAAAATTAAAGGGGTACTTGCCAGTTTTTTTAAATAAAAGGCATGGCGTGTGCATGCTTTTCTGCTGATATTGAAAAGTACCCGACTCATTAGCTGCCCTTTCATTCTGGCTACTGTGCACTAAAATAGATGCCTAGCCATCTGTCATACTAGTGGTTCAACACAGCAGAGGTAGCAACGAAGGAGCGAATGGAGAAAGATAAAATTAAATGTACTTGAAAAAATGGCCTCATTCCCAGTACAACATAATTCTGAGATCCTGGGGACTAAAATCTGTTTTAGGATGGATTGCACAAAGGAAAAAAGATGTGTCTTAAAGCAGAGGGCTAAGAAAGTGGTTGGTGTAAAAGTACTGGAGGAGCCGTATGTTCACACAGATGGTGTCCACGCAGAACATTCAGTATGGAACAATAGTGGCCACTGCAGGAGAGTTATGTTGTATTGCTGCCTTTCCACCCCTTTCAGCAGGTGTTTCTCTCTTATAAAGTCGTTTGGGCTTCTCAGAACAAAGGATAATAAAGATTAATTAGTTTGGTAGCATGCTTCCAAATAGTAAGCAGGATGGCAAGAGTCATTATTATATGGTATTTTAAAGAGGACTTGTCTTCACTTCTTTACTCTATTAAATAGAGCGTACATGTCTTCTGGACAGTGCTAGGGGTTACCAATCACATCATAAATAAGTAACCAGATGCTAGGTTCACACCATGTTTTGCCTCTACATTTGTCGTATATGCTGGGAAATTCTACCGACGTATAAACGTATACTGTGCCTATAGACTATCATTAACTAAATGTATGGCAAATACGTGGACTATCCTTTGCAATACAAATGTATTCCCAAACAATGTAAACTGCACAATATACATGTTTTGTTTTTTGGGGGGAGTCAATGGCAGACATATGCAACCAATAGTGAATGTTTGGCAGACTTTTTCAAACGTTCCTGCCAAATCGAATGCCTGAACGTGGGTTGAACAGCCTCAGGGCCCTTTTACACCTGCCAATTATCCGGCAAATGAGCGTTCACAGAACGGTCGTTCCCGATAATTGCCCTCTGTAAACAGGGCAACGATCAGCAGATGAACGTTCATCGGCTGATTGTATCATTTTAAATGACCAAAATATTATCGTTGTCGGCAGCACTTCTCCCAGTGTAAACAGGGAGATATTCTGCCGATATGATAGAAAAAGCAAAAAATAAAAAAAGCAAAAAATAAAAGCAGCACCGTTCCTCCGATTTAGGGTGCACAGGTACCTGTTCAGACACACGACCAGCGTCCAATACACAGCAAACTCCAATATACAGGTCAGCACTCCAAGTATGGTGAAAAAATGGATCTTTTAATCAATACATGCAACGTTTCAACCCTGCTCAATGGGGCCTTTCTCAAGAAGGGGTGCAGCGCTCGCACGAATGCTACTTCCCCTTCATTCCAGTCACTTTCTCACACTGAATCGCCAACACGGACGTGTCAGCGATTCACAGTGTGAGCAAGGAAGGGAAATGAAGGGGCGAGCCCTGCACCCCGTTCAAAACAGCTGATTGTCGGGGGTCCCAGGGGTCAGACCCCGACCCATCAGCTATTGATGGCCTATCCAGAGGATAGGCCATGAATGTTTAGGGACTGGAATACCCCTTTTAAGCCTACCATGTCATAGGCATAGATACAGTGCCCAAGCAGATAGTACTCTTATACTGTATAAGATTACTGACTGCTGGACCCGGTATCTAAGCCTACCTTAGGCTTAGATACAGGGTCCAACAAACAGAATCACACATGCACTTGGGCCCTGTGTCTAAGCCTACCATATGTGTTAGGCTGTGTTCACTTCAGCATTGCCCTTCCGTTGAGGGGTTCCGTCGGAGGTTTCTGTCGGGTAACCCCTCAACGCAACGGAAAACTGAAACCTCAGCTTCCGTTTCCCTCACCATTAATCTCCATGGCGACGGAAACGTTGCTAAAGGTTTCCGTTTGTCACCGTTGTGACAGGGTTCCGTTTTTCTTGACGCAACCAATAGCCTATACTAGGCTGCTGCTGCTATTTTGTATCTGGCTGGTTATAAAAAATTGGGGGCAGCCCACGTCATTTAAAAAAAATAAAAATAATAATAATTGGAAAGAACGATGTGGGGTTCCCCCATTTTTATAACCAGCCAGATACAACACAGCAGCAGCAGCCCAGTATTACCAGGGTGGGAAGCGCCACTGTTTTTGGCCTTTCCCAGCCTAATAATACCAGCCTGTGGCCACGCCAGTGCCCAACCATCACTACAGATGGTCAGGTACTGGATTGTACCTGGCTCTTCCCGATACGGTGGGCGGTGGGTACCGGGGTAATAATGGGGTTACTGTTAGCCTCTTCATGTCTAACATTAAGCCCCGCCTTAGTAATGGATGTTGTCAATCAGCCAGCCGCCATTACTAAGGTGGTAGTAATAAAGTTTAGAAAAATACAAATATTTTATTGGAATAAAAATCCCACACAACCCTCGTTATCCATTTTATTGAGAATAAAAAAAAAGCCGCCATCGAAATAGTCCTCGAATGTGAAGTAGTCCAACAACCGAACCTGTAAAAAAACACAAACACACAAAAATAATTAGTAACACATAAAAAAGCAAAACAATTATTATTCTTACCTTTCCTGGGTCCAGCGCTGGAGCCACAATATCAGCGAGCTGGGCTCTACATCTAATCCTATCATGTGTGATACTCTTCTGCTTAGCCACTGTATCTAATCCTATAATGTGTGATACTGTCTGCTGAGCCACTGTATCTAATCCTATCATGTATGATGCTGTCTGCTGGGCCTTATTTCTAATCCTATCATGTGTGATACTGTCTGCTGAGCCACTGTATCTAATCCTATCCATAGCTATAGGGTCGTAGTGCTACATATATGCTGCCTCCTATATACACATATACATACACGCACACACATTTTTTTTGGGGGGACACATGTGTATTGGGGCTATTTCCCCTGACGTTTCAAGACCTTAGTGACGCCTCTGGCTGCTAGTGCTGCATCGTTGGGTCACTTAGTAGACCCAGCGATGCAGCTGAAAGCTGCGGGCCGTCGGCCATGAGAAGTTTGGGGAGGGGGGGGGGGCCCAAGAAGAATCTTTGCATCGGTGCCCATGAGCCTTTAGCTACGCCCCTGCTAGGATTATCTAGATTTATACTTTGCACAAACAGATTCAGAATTGTATCGTGAGAAATTTATGCCAGTTCGATTATGAGAGACCCAATGGGGGTCAGCAAGTCTAAGGATTAAAACAAAATGAAAATCTGTGAAGAATAATTAAAAGAAAAATGCTGCAAATAGAGAGTTTTAAGTTCATTTGTATGATAAATATTTATACTATTTCTATGTACCAAGGAAAGCTGATCATTCCCTTTCAATTCATCACGCTACTCTGAGCATATTTGAACAAATGATAGGCTTGAATTAAAGGAAAGAACATAATTCAATACATGCAGTGAAACATAAAATTATCTGTTACAAGTTAAACAGCATGAACGAAAGACAAATTCAGCCATCTGTGAGCAAGGATGTAGGGGAAAAAGGTAGCAAATTTCCAGTGTCATTACAATAAACAATTTACCAATGCAGTTCCTTCAATTGTAAAGCCAGGTGTAAATAAATACTAATAATAGTAATTAGCACAATTTAATAATTTGATATTAAATCACTTTTCTGAGATCTGGGTATGTGTCATAGGGTGCACAATAAAACCGCTGTAGTATCTTTTTGTGAATTTTTTTTCTTCAAATTCGAATTCCCCAAGCTGCACATAAATTGCACACCCCAGTGACTTCCGTGAAAAGAGGAGTCTTAAGCCCCTGAATGAAGTAAGACTGGCCATATACATAAGATAGTTGTCTGACACATGATCACTGGGCTCTCCCTTATCTGCTTAGTTAGGCTAAATGTCAATGCTGTTTAATAGTAAGAGAACCTGCTTAGTACAGGAAGGGGGGAACCTGTCAGTAGGACTGCCCATTTCGTTTTTAACTAACAAGACGTTGAGTCCGCTAACTGATTTGGGGTGTACTATACAGAGTTCTACATATGCTAACCTCTAAGTGGTGCCAACAAGTTCTAACTTCAGTACCAGCGTCCTAATGAAAAGTTCCTCGTATAAATTATTTAAAGGCAATGCTAAAATATTAATTAATATTGACTCCAGCATACTAAAACAAAAAATACCTTTAAATTAAATATAAATTAGCACAAAATATAAAAATAACTAAACACTAAACTCACAAACGGATCTTGCCACACAGTGCAGTAACATTACTGTCAGCACGGACCCAAGGTCTGCTATGCCCATCGGTATGGTCAGCATAGTGGCATCGGTGCCAGTGTTGTAAGCAACAAAGTAAGGCCCCTATCACACCACGTTTGGTTGGTTACTTCACACACATGTTTTTAGTTTAGAACAAAAAGAGGATTTAATTAACCCCTTAGTGACCAGCCCATTTTAGGCCCTAATGACCAAGCTATTTTATTCGTTTTTCTATAGTCACATTCAAAGAGCTATAACTTTTTTATTTTTTCGTCTACATAGCTGTATGAGGACTTGTTTTTTGCGGGATTAGTTGTACTTTTTAATAACACTATTTTTGGGTACATATAATTTTTTTATTAACTTTTATTAACTTTTTTGGGGGGGATTATAAAAAAACTGAAATTCCGCCATTGTTCTATGCGTTTTTAAATTGACGCCGTTCACTATGCGACGTAAATAACATGTTACCTTTATTCTATGGGTCGGTACGATTACGGCGATACCACATATGTAGCGGTTTTTTATGTTTTACGACTTTTGCACAATAAAAACACTTTTGAACTAAAATTATTTGTTTTTGCATCGTTGCTTTCCAAGAGCCGTAACTTTTTTTATTTTTCCATCAATGTAGTGATTTGTTGGGCTTCTTTTCTGCATTTTCTGCAGGACGAGACGTAGTTTTGATTGGTACTGTTTTGGGGTGCATGGGACTTATTGATTCATTTTTATTATGACTTTTTTGGGGGGCAATGGAAAAAAATTTAAATTTCGCCATTGTTTTTTGCGTTTTTTTTTTACGGTGTTCACCTTGCGGTTTAAATTATTAACTTTATTAATGGAGTCATTACGGTCGCGGCGATACCATATATGTGTACTTTTATTTATTTTTTACACTTTTACTAAATAAAACCACTTTTTATGGAAAAAAATGGTTTTATTTTTTTTTTTACTGTGACTTTTATTATTCATCTTTATTTCACATTTATTATTTATTTCACTAGTCCCACTAGGGGACTTTACTGTGCGATCTTCAGATCGCTGATATAATGCTCTGGTATACTTCGTATACCAGAGCATTATTGCCTGTCAGTGTAAATCTGACAGGCAATCTGTTAGGACGTGCCTCCGGCGCGTCCTAACAGGCATATGTCCAGGGCAGACCTGGGGGCTTTTATCAAGCCCCCGGCTGCCATGACACCCCATCGAAGACCCGCGATTGCATTCGCGGCCCGCCGATGGGTGACAGAGGGAGCGCACTCCCTCTGTAAACAAAGTTAAATGCCGCGGTCGCTATTGACGGCGGCATTTAACGGGTTAAACGGCCGCGATCGAAGTAAACTTCGATCACGGGCATTGGAGCAGGAGCTCAGCTGTCATCAGACAGCAGAGCCCCGGCTCCAGCCTGCACGGGAGACCCGTGCAGGACTTAGACTAGGCGAACGTGAAAAGGCGTCAGCCTAGCCTAAGGCCCCTTAGTGACCAACGTAAAAAGGCGTATTGGTGGTCACTAAGGGGTTAATGAATACTCTCCTTTTCCCTTGTGCCTCAATTTGACGCTTCTTTGCATCTAAAAAAAAAACACATGGGAGAATGGATCTCTCGAATGTCATGTGAAAGGGGACTTAGTACAGTGGTAACATGGTCATCTTGAGCAGAAATTCTGAAAATCCAATAGTTTGAAATTTCTGATAATCTTGGAGGTACTAAGCAAGCTGGATTATCCAAATTGTGCTGTATTGTATTTATATACTGCTAACATATTTTCAGTGCTATAAGTTCTCTTGCAATGCTTGCATCATTATATGTTAATAAATACAATAATATAAGCAGGGCCGGCTTTAGGGGTGTGTGACCTGTGCGAGTGCACAGGGCGCTGCACCCTCCCACCATGTATGGGACGCCACTGGGCTCTGCCTCTGCTCTGTCCTCTGCTCCTTGTTACACACACTGACGAAACAAGAGCCGAGGAGCAAGAGCCAAGAAGGAAGCTCTGCCCACATCCTGCCCTGTAAGAAACCAGTGAGCCTGTCAGCAAGGAGAGATGGTAAGTGCCTATGTGTCTCTGAGTTTGTGTGTGTATATGTTTCGGTATGTGTGTGTATATGTGTATATATGTCTCTATGTTAGTGTGTGTGTATATATATATATATATATATATATATATATATATGTATGTATGCCTCTGTGTGTTTATATATGTGTGGGTATAGTTTTCACTGTGTGTTATCTGTGGAATTACATAGGACTGCAGGTAACATCTACTACATTATATGTACTGTGTTATCTGTGGTATTACATAGGACTGCAGATGGAATCTACTACATTATCTGCACTGTGTATATATGGGTATGTTTGTGAATGTGTCTTTTTGCTTGTAAATATGTACCTTTTATGTATTTGTCTATGCTCCTGTTAGTGTAATTATGTGCGTGTGTGTGTGTGTGTGTGTGTGTGTGTGTGTGTGTCTGTATATACAGTATGTGTATGCATGTATATATATTTACATTTATGTATGTATGTATATATTCCAGAATGTGTGTACATACATTTGCCTGTTTGTCTAAATATGTCCCTCTATGTATGTACAGTATTTATATTCCAGTATGTGCGGTCTATAAATGTGGTTAATTTTTGGTTTGTGGAGGGCAGCAATAGAGAATCCCGCACAAGGCGCCATTTAACCTAAGGCCGGCCCTGAATATAAGGATAATGGATTGTTTTCTCTAGGAATAGCTAGGCATGACCTACAGATTTCCATTTACTCTAACCTGGAAAAAAAAAGGAAAAATTCTGATAAGTGGCCTTAAGAACTTCTTGATAATAAAGATCATATATTTTTACATTCCTCTAAGTATCTTGTAGGTTATATGCATAGCTTTACTTATACTTCCTTTTCTAAAGTCTGACAAAGATTAAGTACATGTCCCCGACATGGACGAATATGGCATCCTGTGGCCTCAGGTTTTGCTTTTTTTAATGCTTTTTTAATAGAAAGCATCTAATCTGCTACGTTTTAAGTAAAAACCATTAACAAAAGGATCTATTAGCAATTTCAAAAAATTAGAGGAAAAAAGGTCAAAAAGATGTGGATCTGAAATTCTCTGCACACCTGTGCTTTTGTGTCCTTTTAACAATGCTGAGGTCTTATTCGTTCGTAGAAATGTGGTGGAAAACAGTGCTGCGCCCGACGTCAAGATTACCCTTATGATGCATAGATGCAATGTAACCCATTTGGTTCAGGAGATGCAAGCACTAAATAGTGCATTAATGTTATACAGATTCAATGCAGAGGGGAAAAGTTAAAACTCTTGACAAGGTCACAATGGCGTATCTTTTTTCTTTTCTTTTTCTCATGTGTGGAGAAAGAACAATGTAAAGTAGACATGAAGGGGGAGCTGAGCAGCAGCAGAAAGCTACGCAAAGCGCAGAAGGGGATTTACTCTGGAAACCATTAGAGCACGTGCGGCTTTATTTCAAGGTCTGCCAAAGACCCCTTGCTGAGTCTCTGAATGGAAAAAGCAATAGAAGAATGATCAGGAATTTCCAATGCTTATGAAAAGCAACTGCTGTCAGCATGTTCCACAAATATGCCAAATGCTTCCTTTGGCCACTGCTCTAGCGGAAGAGGTAATGTTGTGCTGCCCATGAGAACTTTGGCGTTTATATAAAAGTTAGTGATTAATCTGGGCCAGAAATTGACATTGGAGGCTGAGATGTGGATTAGAAGAGCAAAATCTACTATTACAGTCTGGTAGAGCTTCCCTGTAAGGGATGTCGGGGAGATAACACATCTGTTATGCAAATGTATAGAGTCTGTTCCGATTTAGAACTTTTAGTGTTTTTAATAGTCAAGTAGGATCTATTGCATTTGTAAAACTAAGAAAACAAAGTAACATTAATAAATCATACTTGTGTGAGAAAAGAAAAGGGGGTCTGCTTTTTTCTTTTGAGAAACAGAGCCACCATTATCTATGAGCTGTGTTTGCTATTACAGCTCCGTCCCAGTCCAGTAAGAGGGGATGCGCTGCAATACCAGACACAGCCCATGTACAAGGGTGGCACTGTTTCTAGAAAAAAAAGCAGATCCTTTTGTCAAATCCCGGACAATCCTTTAAACATTGTCATCATCAGCCTGGTAGTATATGTAAACTACTATATAGGTACAATTGAACTGAATAGAAATTGTAGTCAATACAATGTCAGTGCCAAAGCTTATTATTTTTATTTCATATAACTATTCTATTCATCAAACTTTACATTCAATACAGAATCCTCCATTTACAGCAATTGCAGCTAAGCAGATGTTTCGCTTTCTAGCTGTTAGGGGGATTCACACGAACGTGTATTGGGTCCGTGCGGGCCGCGTGGTTTTCACGCGCCACGCACAGACCAATACAAGTCTATGGGGCAGTACAGACAGTCCGTGCTTTTTGCGCAGCGTTTGTCAGCTGCGCAAAAAGCGCGACATGCTCAATATCTCCGCGTATTTCGCGCATCACGCACCCATTTAAGTCAATGGGTGCGTGAAAACCACGCAGGTCGCACGGAAGCACTTCCGTGCGAACCGACTGAAACAGCGCACCAGCTGTCAAAAGGATGAATGTAAACAGAAAAGCACCACGTGCTTTTCTGTTTCCAAACATCCAAACGGAGTGTCTTTGAGATGAGCGAACCCGGACAACTGAACCGAACTTCACCGGGTTCGGCCGAACTCGCTTTGGCCGAACCCGGCAAAAAAATTTCCGGTACGCGACGTCAGGAGATAGTCACTGTCCAGGGTGCTGAAAGAGTTAAACTGTTTCAGCACCATGGACAGTGACTTCCGATCCCAATATACATGAACCTGTAAAAAAAAAACGAAGTTCTGACTTACCGATAACTCCCGGCTTCTTCCTCCAGTCTGACCTCCCGGGATGACAATTCAGTCCAAGTGACAGCTCCAGCCAATCACAGGCCAAGCACAGGCTGCAGCGGTCACATGGACTGCCGCGTCATCCAGGGAGGTGGGGCCCGATGTCAAGAGAGGCGCGTCACCAAGGACGCGTCACAAAGGCAACGGCCAGGAGGGAAGTTCTCGGTAAGTACAAACTTTTTCTTTTTTTTTAACAGGTTTCTCGATATTGTGTTCGGCATTCACTGTCGAGGGTGCTGAAAGAGTTACTGCCGATCAGTTAGCTCTTTCAGCACCTTGGACAGTGACGGGCGTCGACTAGCCTCATCTCTATGATGGCGGCTGCGCGAAAATCACGCAGCCGCGCATCATACACGGATGACACACGCAGCTGTCAAGTGTTTTTTGCGCGCGCAAAACGCCTCGTTGTTTGCGCGCGCAAAAATGCAACGTTCGTCTGAATCTGCCCTTAGTTTGTGAAGATATTCGGGGGAAATTTCTACCTATGACTTCTGTGTGACTGACCTGTGCGCTATTTTTCCTACACTATACAGTGAAGCTCATCTCATAAGAATTCAGTTGATCTGCTATTTGGCAATTGTGTAAGACAGTCCATCAAAATAGAAACTTGCCAGCTGGCAACTAATACCTAGGCTCCAATCAATATAAAACATACATTTTATTAGTCTTATATTGGACATATCACTGTGCGTGAGAACGAGGTAGTAATTTAAAAAACGGTTATAGATCAGCCAATAAATGATGTTATATTATGAGCTTGATAAAGGCTCGCATGGGTGAATAAAAGTTCCCTTTCTTTTGGATGTGCTGCCTTGTCTCTCTTTTGGATAATATGAGCCAAGGCATATTCAGATAATACAAAGTAGTGATGGTTTAGTTACAGTCCACCCAGCACAAATATCCCTTTGGTATCAGACGCCTAATGTATAACCGCTATTTAAAACCAGAAACACAGCCCTCCATGGGGATAACATGTTTTTCCTATCGTAGAAAGAGATGGCCTATTGCTAGGTCCCAACTGCTGGGACCCCCACCGATCATAAAAATGAAGGGGCCACAGCGCTGACATTTCCGGCAACTGACTGCGCAGGGAATTGCAGCACAGCCTTATTCACTTGAATGGAGCTGTGTTGCACTTCCCTGGAAAGCGGGTGGCCGGGAGTACCACTGAGCAGGGAAAAACTGTGAAGGGCCCACCGTGATGATCCTTCATTCTCAGGATCGGTCCAAGCAGCTGGACCTGCAGCGATCAGAAAGATCATATCCTAGCGATATGCCATCACTTTCTATGATGGAAAAACAATATGGGCACTATTGTACTTGCTGGCAGTTCCTTATTGGCATAAGGATTGGTTTCATGAACGCCTGTCTATAACTGTCTTTTTAATCACTACTTTCTTTTTGCTCACAGTGATTTCTATTTTTTTTTCATAAGACTAATAAATGTTACATTTTGTATTGATTTAAGCATAGGTATTACTTGCCAGATGGAAAAACAAAATTTCCCATTTTTAAGTGCCAATCAATAGGTCTTGGGTATTTTGATAAACAGTCCACTACAATGGCTCCCTTCTTTCTTCACCAATTTTTTGTGCGGCTTAGAAGTATGCTTCCCAAGATGTCCACAGGGGATGGCATGCCATTGTAAAATCGAGTGGTAGACATTGTTCCTTGTGCTTTGTGTAAACCTCTCACCTTACCAGCGCCAAAGCAGCACCATACAATTACAATACCTCTGCCAGCATTCAACCGCACCATGTGAATACACCCTAATTGATTAGAATAATGAGTTTCAGCCGTGTTAACACAATTTTATGACTTTATTTACATGCATAATTTTTTTGCTATTTTTTTTTTTTAAATGAGAGGAAAGAAAACGCAGGGTGTAAATACAGCATAAGGCCGGTTTCACGCAGGGTGTTTTCAGTGTAATTGTCCCCCCATTTTTTTAGCTATATAATTGTCTACATACACACCGTATTAATTCGACCGTATTTGTAGTGTTTTTAATGCTAGTGTTATTTTTTATCAAAGTGCAAAATGCCCTTGCTATGGCATTTGTTTTTATGCCATTTTTCTCCATATGCCTCTCAATAGAAAAATCGGCAGAAAAAAAAAACGTTTCAATCGCCAGCAGTTTTTTTAAAACAATGGGAAAAAAAACACTGTATCAAGGAGGCCTAGGTTCAAATTCACACATTGCTGTTTTGATCCAATAGTGTAGCCTACAAAAAGAAGTAAAATTGAAGTATTTATTTTTTTCTTCTGGATCCTAGTTTTGGTTAAAATAAAATCGACATCAAATCTGTATAAAATGAAGTGTGAACTGATTCATTAACCCCTTATGTCACCAATATTTACAACCATGGAGCAGTAATGGCAGTTATAATTGTACTGTATGCTGCAATTCTTGTGATGGGGCTGACACATTGTCAGTCCAATCTTAGCAAAACGACCGGGTACTGAAATTCTCAGTTCCTTGACACAAAAGTGCTAAACACAGTACTCACAATGAGCACTGTGTTTAACAATGTGCAGGAGTTTTTAGATTACATTGATATATCATTTATATATATATAGGAATGCAGGAGCAACACAGATCATGTTATCCCTGCATCACTAGCCCTAAAGGAGTAATTTAAAAAGCAAATGTAATGAAAAACTAAATAATAAAAAAGCCCCATACAATAGTCAATGATCATCCTGCATCGCCCTCCTATATCTACTGAAACTGGCTCAAGCAATAAGCCGGTGGCTGCAAGTTTCTTACGAATCTATTCACGGTAGAAGTGATTGATGTGCCCGGAGCATGGCCAAACCAGGTGAGCAGATCACTCATCAGGTTTCCTGACTGCTTGCTGCGCTGCGTTCATCATTTTTTTCAGAGATGATGCTTTATGAGGCATTGGCATCCTGTTGTGTTTTTTTTCTCAGTATTTACTGCAAGGTATATTAATTAACCCCAGGAGGCTCAGTTTATAAATCCTTAAGTTTATACTGGAGTTCCACTGCAAGGCTACTTTCACATTTAGGTCAGTATTTTGCATCAGTATTTGTAAGCCACAATTAGAAGTGGAACCTACACAGATAAAAAGTATGATGGGAAGATTTGTACCTTCTCCGGGTGTCGGACCCATTCCTGGTTTTGGCTTACTAATTCAGACCAAAATACTGCCGTGTGAAAGTGGCATAAGGATGCGCTAGGGGAGTTTGCCATTAGGACAAGAGTAATCGCTGCTGCAAATGGGGCAACTGGTCATCTGTGAATAAAAAAAATATAAATCAGTCTATCAAGCATTAATAGTCATTTGCAACATTCATAATGTCTTAGCTATATTTTTAAACAATTTACACGTCTATTATATAATATCTGCATGATCCTTACACAGGTAAAAGATTTAGGGTATGTGCACACACACTAATTACGTCCGTAATTGACGGACGTATTTCGGCCGCAAGTACCGGACCGAACTCAGTGCAGGGAGCCGGGCTCCTAGCATCATAGTTATGTACGACGCTAGGAGTCCCTGCCTCGCTGCAGGACAACTGTCCCGTACTGAAAACATGATTACAGTACGGGACAGTTGTCCTGCAGCGAGGCAGGGACTCCTAGCATCGTACATAAGTATGATGCTAGGAGCCCGGCTCAATGCACTGTGTTCGGTCCGGGACTTGCGGCCGAAATACGTCTGTCAATTACGGACGTAATTAGTGTGTGTGCACATACCCTTAGTAAGAAAATATATACTGTATGTGAGCTCATTGTCCATAGGTGTAACGTCTATGGCCACGGTCCGTCGTTCGGTCGTTAACCTCGACGGCCGTGGCCATGGACAGCTTACCTCGCTGCAGCGTCGTCCCCCTGTCAGGCGCCGACACTCACTTCTGGATTCAGAGTGTCTCCGGCGGGCGCGCGAACCCGCGCATGCACGAGCTTAAAGGGCCAGTGCGCGCATTTTTGCAGTTAGGCTGGGTTCACACGACCTATTTTCAGGCGTAAACGAGGCGTATTATGCCTCGATTTACGCCTGAAAATAGGGCTACAATACGTCGGCAAACATCTGCCCATTCATTTGAATGGGTTTGCCGACGTACTGTGCAGACGACCTGTAATTTACGCGTCGTCGTTTGACAGCTGTCAAACGACGACGCGTAAATTGACTGCCTCGGCAAAGAAGTGCAGGGCACTTCTTTGCAATGTAATTTGAGCCGTTCTTCATTGAACTCAATGAAGAGCAGCTCAAGATTTACGAGCGTCACAGACGGCTCGCATAATACGAGGAGGAGCTTTTACGGCTGAAACGAGGCAGCTGTTTTCTCATGAAAACAGTCTGTCATTTCAGCCGTAAAAGCCTCTCACCGTGTGCACATACCCTAACTCTGCAATCTAGCCCAGGATGCCCTGGGCTATAAAAAGGGCTTTGCCTCCTTGCTCTTTGCCAGAGCGTTGTTCGTTACCCATTGTTTGTCATGCTTATGGTCTCCCAGTGTCTTCCAGTGTCCCAGTGTACCTTGCTCCTGTATCCTGTATCCTGTTTCCATGCTACCTAGTGCTATTGCCGTGCTGTGCTATTGCTGTACTGTGCTACAGTCTATACTTGATCTGCTACGCCTCACCTGACGACTTCCCGCCGCCTGGTAATGGACGTGCCTACTTCGCTACTGCCTACGATTGCCTCAGGTACCCTCGCTGAACTAATTGAACTCTGTACTTACCTGTTTGGCCAGCTGCCATCCCGCTATGCGGTACGGGCCAGTGGGTCCACACCCCGCATCGTGACTGTACGCTCTGGCCATGGACTCCGCTGGTCAATTCAAGGGCTTGGCACCCTCCCAAGCCATGCAGGCGGATCTGCTGGATCTCTGAGCTAGGCAGGATCAGCTCCTCGTGGCAGTGGACTCTATGGTGCAGCAGCTAGGGACGCTAGTTGCTTCTCTTCCTGCCTCTATGCAAGTCCTTCAAGCCGATCCTCCTGTTACTCCTCCTGGCAGTTCCTGTCCGGATCCTCGGTTCTCGCTACCATTGCCCTCTCGGTTCGATGGAGACGCCAGTGCTTGTCGGGGGTTTCTGAACCAATGCCACATTCATTTTACCGTGCACTCTCGAGCATTTCCGTCAGATGGCAAGGCCCTGGCATGGGCTAATCCTATCTGGGAACGTCAGGGATCCGAGACCCAAGATTTCCAGGAGTTCGTGCGAATATTCCGAACTGTTTTTGAGGAGCCTGGGCGAGTCTCATCTGCCATCTTCAACCTTCATCAAGAGGACACCTCCGTGGGCGAGTATACGATCCAGTTCCGGACTCTGGCAGGAGAGCTATCCTGGAACAATGCGGCCTTCGTGGCATCCTATTGGCATGGCCTGTCGTCCGAGATCAAGGATGAACTGGCTGCTCGAGACCTGCCTTCTGCCTTGGACGACTTGATTCTGCTTGCACTCGGGTAGACATAAGGCTGAGGGAAAGATCTCACGAGGTTCGTCAGGAGCGTCGGCGCCCTAGACTGGTGCCCAACTTTCAGCAACCCCTCTTGCCTGCTTCTATTGCTTTGCCCGAGGTCCCGATGCAAGTAGACTGACTAAAATTATCGGTCCAGGAGAAACAGCGCAGGCGCACCTCTGGACTTTGCTTATATTGCGGCCTCACTGGCCATGTCGTGCGTCTGTGTCCTCACAAGCCAAAAAACCCCAGCGCCTAGGTTTGGTTGGAGAGACAACCCTGGGCGTCAACACATTGAATCAAGAATTCTCTTCCAAACTATTCATTCCCGTAACCATCATTGCTGACGAGAGGTCCCATCAGGTCTCCGCATATCTGGACTCTGGCTTTGTAGCCAACTTCGTCTGCCAGGACCTTGTGTATCTCCTACAGTTGCCTACTATCCCGCTTGAAAGGCCGCTGATCGTTGCTTCGGTGGATGGACTGCCATTGCCGGACCCAGTTGTGTCCGTAACTAAGCCATTGAGACTCTAAGTGGGAGCCCTTCATGCTGAACTCATCTCCCTGTTCATCCTGTCCAAGGCCGTCAACCCCGTGCTGCTGGGTTTTCCTTGGCTTTGTCTGCACGCCCCCGTCCTGGATTGGAACTCTGGAGAGGTCCTCCAGTGGGGCCCGAAGTGTCTTGACCGCTATCTGGGTCATATCCAGTCGCCACAACCTGTCCCTCTTCAGTCTTTGACAGGGTTGCCTTCCTGTTTCTCCATGTTCTGCGATGTCTTCAATAAAAAGTAGGCCGAGACCTTGCCGCCACACCGGGCATATGACTGTCCGATCGACCTGGTTCCTGAATCGTCTCCTCCTCGTGGTAGAGTGTACCCTCTCTCCCTGCCAGAGACCCAGTCCATGTCGGCCTACATTAAGGAGAACCTGGAGAGGGGTTTCATTCGTAAATCCTCATCTCCGGCCGGAGCGGAGTTCTTCTTTGTTAAAAAGAAAGATGGATCGTTACGACCTTGCATTGACTACCGAGGCCTAAACCAGATCACGGTGAAGAACAGGTACCCCTTGCCTTTGATTTCTGAACTGTTTGATCGCATACGGGGGCAAATTTTTTTTCGAAACTGGACCTGCGGGCGGCCTATAATCTGATTCGGATTCGTCGAGGTGACGAATGGAAGACTGCCTTTAATACTCGTGATGGGCACTACGAATACTTAGTTATGCCCTTCGGCCTTTGTAACGCCCCCGCAGTATTTAAAGAATTTGTCAATGACATTTTTCGTGATCTCCTTTATGTTTGTGTTGTGGTGTATCTCGATGACATTTTGATTTTTTCCCCAGATCCAGTAACTCATCAAAGTCATGTCCGCCAGGTGTTGCTCCGTCTAAGAGAGAATCGCCTTTACGCCAAGTTGGAGAAGTGTGTTTTTGAGAAGAAGTCTCTATCCTTCCTGGGCTATATTATCTCAGATCAGGGCCTCAAGATGGACCCCCAGAAGGTAAAGGCTGTCCTGGAGTGGCCACGCCCCCAAGGCTTAAGGGCCATACAACGCTTCCTAGGATTCGCCAACTTCTACCGACTGTTCATCCCCAACTTCTCATCTTTGACTGCTCCTATCTCCACTCTCACTAAGAAGGGTATGAATGCCAAGATGAGGCTGAAGCCGCATTTGAATCCTTAAAGAAGGCCTTCACGTCTGCATCCATTCTGCACCATCCGGATGTATCCCTACAGTTTTTGTTAGAGGTGGACGCTTCCTCGGTGGGTGCTGGTACACTGTTGTTCCAGAAAAATCGAAAGGCAAGGCTGTGGTATGTGGCTACTATTCCAAGCTGTTTTCTTCCGCAGAGCGCAACTACTCGATTGGGGACCGGGAGTTACTGGCCATCAAGCTGGCTCTGCAGGAGTGGAGTCATCTACTGGAGGGCGCAGCTCATCCTATCCTGATCTTCACGGATCACAAGAATTTGACCTACCTACAGACGGCCCAGTGGTTGAATCCTCGTCAAGCCAGGTGGTCGTTCTTTGCTCGGTTCCGTTTCGAACTCCACTACCGACCCGCCGACAAGAATGTGAGGGCCAATGCCTTGCCTAGATCTTTTGAAACCGAAGACGCCATGGAATCTCCACAGAATATTATTGACCCATCCTGCATCTTCTCTATGAATCCCCTGCAAGTTAGAGACATTCCTCCGGGTAGGTCTTTTGTACGTCTGGCTGACCGAGGAAGAATTCTTCGCTGGGGTCACAGTTCTAAGCTGGCAGGTCACGCGGGTGCTCGTAAGACTCAAGATCTAATCACCCATCAGTTCTGGTGGCCCACGCTACCCAAAGATGTTATGGACTTTGTCTCCTCTTGCACAGTATGTGCAGCAAATAAAGTTGCTCACTCCAGACCTGTTGGCCTGCTCCAACCACTGCCTGTGTCCGTTGCCCCGTGGCAACATGTCGCTATGGACTTTGTCACAGATCTTCCTTCTTCTGCGAGTTGCAGTGTGATCTGGGTGGTGGTGGATCGATTTTCCAAAATGGCACACTTCATTCCCTTGACCGCCCTGCCGTCTGCTACGTGATTGGCTGACCTTTCATACAACACATCTTCCGTCTGCACGGCTTGCCCCTGCATATTGTCTTGGACCGAGGTGTCCAGTTCACCTCAAAGTTTTGGAGAGCACTCTGCGGCCTTCTCGGTGTAAAATTGGACTTCTCTTCGGCCTGTCATCCCCAGTCCAATGGGCAAGTCTAGAGAGTTAACCAGATTATGGAGAACTATCTACGTCACTTTGTTTCCAGGCGCCATGATGATTGCGTGCAGTTGCTCCCGTGGGCAGAGTTCTCTTATAACAACCACACCAGTGAGTCGACCACATCCAGTCCATTCTTCATCATCTACGGCCAACATCCTCGGATACCTCTTCCTGTTTCTACGATGCCCCAGGTGCCTGCAGCCGATTCAACCTTCAGGGACTTTCTACAGATATGGCAACAGACCCGATCTTCTATCCTGTTGGCGATGGAACTCATGAAGAGAAAGGCAGATACAAGAAGACAAGGCTCCACCGCAGTTCCTCCCAGGGACTAAAGTCTGGCTGTCTTCTAAATATCCGGCTGAAGGTGCCGTCGTGTAAATTTGCTCCTAGGTTCCTTGGTCCCTTCGAAATCCTGCTACAGATCAACCCGGTATCCTACAAGCTGCGGCTCCCCCCTACCCTCAGGATTCTTAACTCCTTTCACGTCTCCCTGCTGAAACCCGTGGTCCTGAACCACTACTCCAGGACTCCTAGCTCCACAGTGGCCCCTGGTGGCTCATCGGGGACTTTCGAAGTAAAGGAAATTCTGGCTACCAAGAAGGTGGGAGGAAGGACATTTTATTTAGTGGATTGGAGGGGGTTCGGTCCAGAAGAGAGGTCTTGGGAGCCAGAGATTGATGCTCCTGTCCTCGTGAGGAAGTTTCTCTCCCACTCTGGTCCCAAGAAGAGGGGCGTAAGAGGGGGGATACTGTAACGTCTATGGCCACGGTCCGTCATTCGGTTGTTAACCTCGACGTCCGTGGCCATGGACAGCTTACCTCGTTGCAGCATCGTCCCCCTGTCAGGCGCCGGCACTTACTTCCGGATTCAGAGTGTCTCCGGCGGTCTTAAAGGGTCAGTGCACGCATTTTTGCAGTAACTCTGCAATCTAGCCCAGGCCGCCCTGGGCTATAAAAAGGACTCTGCCCCCTTGCTCTTTGCCAGAGCGTTGTTCGTTACCCATTGTTTGTCGTGCTTATGGTCTCCCAGTGTCTTCCAGTGTCCCAGTGTACCTTGCTCCTGTATCCTGTATCCCGTATCCTGTTTCCGTGCTACCTAGTGCTATTGCCATGCTGTGCTATTGCCGTACTGTGCTACAGTCTACACTTGATCTGCTACGCCTCACCTGACGACTTCCCGCCGCCTGGTCCTGGACGTGCCTGCCTCGCTACTGCCTACGATTGCCTCAGGTACACTCGCTGAACTAATTGAACTCTGTACTTACCTGTTTGGCCAGCTGCAATCCTGCTACGCGGTACGGCCCAGTGGGTCCACACCCCGCATCGTGACAATAGGCTATGAATCAAAAGTGGTTATCTTTATGCGAACCTAAGAAAATTATATTAAATACGTAAATTAAGTGATATATTTATGTAATTATTGTTGTATAGCAAGGAAAAGTGGAATTCAGGGCTTTTATCTACTATCTGACTAACTGCACTCATAGTAATGAGTAATTTTGGACACTTCTGATTGTTTCCAATATGTCAATATGTCACTTTCTTTATCTCAGCCATGTGACATATGTATAAAACTTGTAGAAATAGGGATGGGAATAGCACACCGTCCCATTAAATGGGGATGAAGGAATGCAACAAATCGTTTTTATGGACCAGCTCCAGCCCACTCAAGGATTCACAGGAAGAAGCTATGATGTCAGCATAGAAGACCCCTCACATTAGCCACTTGATGTCATACAGTTCTTACTTTAAATGGTTGCTAAATGTTTAATGCATTTGTCACTCAATGGTCAACCACAAATTTTTGTAGGAAATGTCAGATGAAACTAAAACAATTCTCAAACGCCTCTTATATACTACAAGCCTATGCGTCTGTTTTGGAGACTGAATTACATTTCCTCCCAGTGACTTTTTGTAGATGAGACCCTAAGCATTTACTATTCACACTGTAGTGTCTGAGAACCCCGAAGAGGGCAAATCACATGCAGTCAATGGTTTTTCCCATCATTCTTTTCTTCGTGAACATTTTTGTGTTGAAATACATGTGGCACCGCTGATGTCTGCGGAGTAAAGTTATCAGAACCTCCCATTATTGGAAACAGAACAGAGAGATCTTCGTATGTTTATTTGATTTAACAACTTTTCCTCCTTAGCATTGTGCTGTTGTGTGAAAGAAACACTTTGCTGACTAAGCATTGGAAGCTGCTTGTTCCCAGATGGATAAGTATTGCACACTCCACAACACATCTGGATGGCGTCTGATTATTATATTAGTTGTATGTATGTATATATATATATATATATATATATATATATATATATATATATATATATTTGTCCGTTTTAGGTGTCCACTATGTGCATCTATAAAAACATGGGTTATAATCCTCGTAAACTTGCTTCCATTTGTGCTTTGACTACACATTTAATAGAAATTCCAGCTGTGTCTCTGTGCTTTTCACTTCTGTCTTATGCCTTAACTCAGAGTAACAAAATATGATATCTGCTCGTATCATTCAGCTAGTATTCAGTACAGTCTGCACTTGCGGAACGTGCTAGTTCTTGTGACCTGGCTCATGTATATCTTGATTAGCACTTCTATGTTTGAGTAAATATAGTCCTTTGGATGACCCTCATAATAAACTCAAATACTAGTGTTAAAAGAAACCTTAAATGTATACAATGAATATTTTTGAAATATAGATGTAAAAAAGATTTATGTTTAACCTACAGAAATTTGTATTATATAACAAAAATCTTGCATTGTCATTGATGTGACAGGAAATTGGCATTGTTTCACTGAAAGTGGATGTCGACCTTTGAACACCATTTTGTTTTCTTTAATATAAATAGGTCCAAAATTCTGTGCTGAATAATTTAATTGTTAATATAGCTCCATTTTTCTCAAATAAAGCTTCAAATCACTTGTATAAACAAAGGGGGGAATTTATTAACTTTTCCATCCCAGGTTTCTGGCGTAGAAAAGTTGCGAACAGCACGAAATTTTAAAAACATTTTGTTAAAATGGACTGTATGTTATAGTCTGGAAGGGGGAGTATGGAGGGGCTCATACTTTAGCAAGTGTCGACTGTAACACATCGGCTACATTTACATGACAGTGAAAAAAAATGGCCATTAAAAACTTATCAACTGTCAGTTTTTCTTGGCCATTTTGCATTAGTGTGTCTCTAAATATTCATCCATTTTCAGTCCGTCTGTCCGTTTTGAATGGCTGTTTGTCATCTGTAAGCCACCCGTTTTTCATGGCTGTTAAAACAAAAAAAAAAAGGATGGATTTAATTTGTCAGGGTTTTTTTCTCCCAACTCCATGAAAACACCACATACATGGACTGTGATATCAGGAGAGCAGAACCCCCTGCCAGAGCGGGCCGGGGATTTCGCTAATAGACTGGGCCCCTGATGTCTCTGTCCATATATGGACAGTGACGTCAGTAGAGCGGAATAACCCTGTCAGAGCGGGCCGGGATTCCGCTCCACAAGTAACCCCTTGACGTCACTGTCCATATATGGATAGTGACGCCGGGGGCATCTCCAGGAGCGGAATCCCCTGCCAGAGCGGGGTCTGGCCGCCGGGGATTCCGTTCCTACAGGGAGCTACAGTGGTGCTATCTACGGGAGATGGGGAGGGTTGCTATCTTCAGGCAGGGGGGTGCTATCTACATGGAGGGGAGCTATCTACAAAACTGGAGTCCCCAGCCAGAGATCTTGCGATGCTCTGGCCGGGGATTACATTGTTGAAAGCCCTGACTTCACTGTCCTTATATGAACAGTAATGTCAAGGTCTTCCGTGAGCTCATCGTTCAAAATAGCGCTGTGTGCGGGGAGTACTCGGCCAGGATCAGTTTTCACCGGCTGTTACAAGTATTGTTTCCTGAAAAACGGCCGGTAAAAAACAAATCCATTGACTTCTATGGGAGATGTCACAATATTCACGGGCCGTTAAAAAACACGGCCATGTGAATACACCCATAGAACTTATTTTTTTCTAATCCTGGACAACCCCTTTAAATTTGTCTAGAATTCTCCATCATCTATAGAAATTCATAAAAAAAAACAATTGCATAAAGTCTTTTTTTTTTTTTTTAAATCCACACAATCATAATATTACTGCAAATATAATTTAGCTCTATTTAGGTCTATATGCATTTGTGTATAATATAGGTATTACTTTACTTTGATAATCATACCTGTGTAGAAGCTTTCACACCTCAGTACCCACACTCGTCTAGGTTCCACACAATCATTTACCTCGGCGTAGAAAAAGCTATGATTAAAAAAGTCATTTCAACACCAGGACCCAGCCACATTCATCATCCGCTGCACGGTATCACAGCCCCACCACTTCTAGACTTCTCAGTTACAAATCATAAATTGGGGCAGCTCAGAGACCCAGAAGAAAGCTAACTCACTGAATTCAATGTGTCCTGGCTCCTGTAGAGATCTAATTTTCTTGAAAAATGTGTGTTTGTCACTAAAGAAATAAAACATAACCTTGTTTTCATCACAAGGCAGATACAATTTAAGGGTGTATGAAATGAAAACCCCAGGATAGAAATTGGCAGTCGGACTAGAAGAGATTTTAGTTGCAGGTTTCTTCAATATAAGGTGAGGCGGATTGTATAATACATTCCCTGGTGATCAGAATTATACACTTACGCACGCACGTACGCACGCACGCACGCACGCACACACGCACACACACACACACACACACACTAAAGGTAAATGACAAAGAATCTTCATTTAGATCCTTATCTATGGCAACTTTATACCATGTTTAAGGTATAATGAGACATTTATATAATTCATTATTTTATGTTTGCACTTTAAAGTAGGGGATCTTGTATCCTGACCTAATAGGCTCGGTCAGGAATAAATTGAGGGGATTTGTGGATGAAGCCCAAAACAAACGCCATTTCTCTTTTGGCTTCATATATAAAAACTGCCTCCAACAGTGACCTTGTTGATTTCTGATTTGTTGCTTTGGGTATGAGGACACTTTATCTCAGAGACAGTGCTTTGTAATGTCATATCAACAAACATACAGATACAATAGAGGGACAATCTATAAGAAGCCATATAAAGCATATTTGCCTACTTTGGGAGAAAGTTGATGAGGCAGGGCAATTTTTTCTTACATAAGGCCCACTAAATTCTCTGAACAACGTCTGCCCACACCCATTACCCAATACATTGTCTTAACCTGCAAGCATACTGACGACCTTGATGTTCACGCAGAATTTCCACCATTAATTCTGGAGTTTCCCATATATTCTAGGAAAGTAGACAAGTAATGTTTAAACAATTAAAGGGATACTATCACATTGCCGCTATAACAGGGAGGCCCATACGGCCCCATTATAGTAAAATCCACACTGCCCCCAGAACAGTAATGACCATGTCTCCTCAATAACCGTTCGAAACACTGTGCTACTGTAAAGACAATCTTATTCAGTGGTGGACACAGGCAGCTGAGGGGTTCTATGCAAAAACAGTCTATGGGCCCATTGCTCTCCAATATCTCATCATAGATCGCCCAATCCATCAGTAATTGTTAACCATAAAATTCATCATCTCAGCAATTTACATGCAAACTATTAGACAGAAGAAGGTTCCTATAAGGTGATAGTAGGCCCCTTACCTACTGGGCCCCTGTGCAGCCGCACATGTTACATCAATGGTCTGTCCGCTCCTGACCTTATTACACCCTTACTATTGACAGCCATATTTCTCCTATTACAAGATTTCTAATACACAGTTTGCTTCAGGAGCATGTATAAAACCATGTAAACTGACATACCCTGGTACAAGTTTTTCTTAATGTTCTTATTGATTTCTAGGTTTTATGTTACTTTGAGTTGGTTGCCCTTCTTTGAACTTTCTCCAGCTCCTTGATATCTTTCTAAGAACTAATGCTCAAATCTGTACTACATATTTAGGATGTGGCCACACCCATACATAATAAAGTGTTAAAATAATACCTTATTTCTAAAAGCCATGCCCCTTCTAATAAAACACAATATCTTTAATGCTTTAGCTGCAGCAGTTTGGCATTGCATGCTGTAATTTGGATTATTATCATTAATAATGTGTGACTGTTGGGATTATGTTCTTACTGAGTGTTGCATTCGCTTTCCACTAGACATAATGGGAACTGTATTGTCCAATTCCACATTTGTCTCATCTGTTCATAAAACATTATACATTTTTTGCAAATAAGAGACAACTATGTATTGCTGTTTCTCTGAGATATCAGTGGTGTCCATCTACTCTTCCATTTTGCTCAATCTCTTTAATATAGTCATGAACAATTATCATAGCTGACACTAATGAGGTCAGCAGTTCTTGAGATGTTCATCATGGATTAATTATTGTATCGCCCTCTCAATCATTTTATCAGCCTGGCAATTTTTGGGAAGACTTGTCATTGTTCCAAATGTTCTCCATTGGTTCTCCCTGTAGTTTGATGGAGACCCAGATCCTTAAAAATGTTTTTGCAACCTTTTCATGACTGATTTACATATGCATCTGAGGCTCTGTTAGGAGCCTCCATCGCAGATCCGGTGAGAAATGCCGGACTAATGCTAGACAAAATAGTTACTGACACCATGACGGAAAAGTAGACCATTAAAGTCAATGGGTTCCAGTGGGCGCCTTTGGTGTCCATCGTGCAACAGATATGATGCCTCTGGCTTTTCGTTGAAAACCAGAACACAGATGTGAATGAAGCCTAACATCTAAAAACAAATTGCGGGTTTTAATTATAGCTGCTAACGGTGGTGGAAGCCATTATTGAGCTCTAAGTGAAAATATAGGTTCTGGTTATAATGGCTGATATAGGTGCTAGAGATCTTTGCTTATGATGCCCTATGTCAATTATTACATATTGCAAAACTGTTCAATTAGAACTGACATCTGTAATTGCACTTATTGAAGAGCACTGAATGTGGAGTCTATTGCATAAATATTTATTAACTCTTACACTTCCACCGTTTAGTTCTTCTTTTTTCTCTCTGACACTTGTTCAAAAAGTCCCACATGAAATATAACCCAGTTCTCACTTATTTTGAATTAGGATAATAACCCTGTGCCTCTGTTACATGATTCTCCACTGGGACACACTTCTCATTTTCTTCTTACAAATAACTTACAGAAGGAATAGTCTAACACAGCAAATGAATTAGGTTGCATTTCCTTCAAAGAAACATGATTAGAATTGTTGATCTCTATTTTTCCAGTGGCTGCAACTACTAGAAAAAGCTAAAGAAGTTCTTATGAAACACGTCTGTGTCTGTATCATTGCCAAAAGGCTTTATCATAAACATATGGTGCTTAAATGATGTAGAACTACATAAAAAAAAAGGTAGGGTTTATTCATTTATTTTTTCCTTATACAACACCCTACTTGAAACACTTTGTTATTACTAGTTATAGCACCTTCTTGTTTCTAGGAATCATTAAGTACATTTTGTACAGCGCATATCACATTTGCAAAATACAGCTCGAAATGCAAAAAGGTTTTATATTGGAATTCATTATTTCGAGCTGGCTTTGAGACTCAATCATACAATCCAAAATATTTAGTAACTTTTTGTCGATCATGGATCATAAATTGTTTTACGCATTCAAGTTAATTACAATAAACTAAAAACTATTTCATTATTTATTTTTGGGGAATTAAAGGGCACAGTATTATTACTTTCAGATATTAATGTACGTATTATTTATCAATTTAGGCCCAGGCCCAGTTCACATCATGTTCTGGCCTGTATACAACGGAAGGACCGACCCCCAATATATACCTCTGATGGAAAGCTGCAACGTATCCCACTGCATAGACATAAAGTGGGATACGTCGCCAACACTGCCCCCTCCTCACAATGCCATCTGCCCCGCTCCATGCTCAACACAGGCCGCTCAAAATTTGATAATGTAAGATACTATTAAAAAGATAATATTGTCTTAGGGACAATATCAATATATTTATTTTATATACTATGTATTATGTCCACCGTGCCATTTTTAGGCCCAACATTCTGTGCTAATTCATTTCTTAATATATAATTATAGCAGTTTGTGCTCCATTTTTCTGATTCAGAGCTCCAAATCCCCTGCAAAACTGGCATGATCTAGTATGGGTACCTCCTAGGTATGTGGACCCACTAGGCCGCTCCGCCGTAGCGGAGAGTAAGCTGGCCAAGTTACAGTCAATGCAAAAGTCTATACAAAGATTTCGTAGCACAAGGGTACCTGAGATAGTCCAAACAATAGCAGAGGGTTTGGCACCGATGGGGCTAGATGTGGCAGGTTGTGCCAGACGTGGTGAATGATACCAGGAGTGGCAGATGACACCAGACGACGTGGCGTAAAGCAGTAGAAGTAGCAGGTTGCGCCAGATGTGGCGGATGACAGCAGACGTGTCGTATAGCAGTAGGCGTAGCAGGTTGCACCAGAAGTGGTGGATCACAGCAGGTGGCACAACAAGACTCCAACACTAGACAGGCTGAGGAAGAAAACACAGCACGGGATACAGGATACAGGTAATAGGGCACGGGAACACTGGGAGCAGGATAATACTAAGGGAGCATTTGTGATACAGACATTGGAAGACTACAACAACGCCCAGGCAAGGAGTGAAAGGGCAGGGCCCCTTTTATAGTTCAGGGTGATCTGGAGATAATTAATTAATTACATATGCATGAATTGGCCCTTTAAGGCCGGGAACTAGCTAGCAAGCAAGCGCCCCCTAGTGGACACTACAGGGCATGGCGGCTGCATCTGCTGACGTCTCCGGGGAGGGAGAAGTCGGCAGGAAGAGAGAGGTCTGCGGTCCTCAGGGAAGTGGAGGCTGCGGTCAGTGACTGCGGTCATTGCAATAGCCATATAGTTAAATATTAAAATTCTGGCTATCCACAACCACGACTAGAGTGCAATTTAGAGCTTACTGCATGCTGTTTTGTTTTTGCATTTGATGTATAAACTGCATGCAGTAAGCTCCTAAGCTCCCCCCAGTGGTGGCCGCAGGTAGTCAGAATTGCATCTTATATGTGTTGTACGTTATATTTATTCGTTTTTGGTTGAAGACATCTTAAATGCTAAAAGCTTAATAGGTTCAAACAAAAAATATTGTATGTATACGTATTCTGTAATGAAAAAACATGTTCTATTAACATCTAGAATAAAAAACAGCAAACAATGAAAGTTTGTAAAATAAATTTGTTTTCAGATGCATACTCAGTCCAAGTGACAAAGCGAAATTTCCTCAATGAACATAAGCTTCCCATCGTAAACAGCTGCGCAATTTTTTTTACAAGTGTCTATTTTTTATTAAAGGCTATGTAAACCTTTGAAAGGCATTTATATACAGTATATACACGTCATATAAATTTGCAGTCATAGGTGTTCTTGCACCTGTATACACGTTTTGTTTCATTTTGTTGGAATGTGCTGTTCAAACTTTTGTGTTGTCTATGTGATACATATATGTGGGGTTAGTGACTGCCTCCATTTCTTGATCTTGCACTCCTCACATTCTTGCCTGGGTGATTTTAATTAGTTTAATGCTGATTCCTACCATCCCCAAGAATATGTAGGCTTAGTCCCAGTTCTGGGTGTATGTGCAGCATAGGTTCCCACCTCATAGAGGTCGCCTTGTCGTGGCAGGTGGGCTCACACAATTTGATCAAAATGTGCGCTAAGAACCTCCCTATTGTAAGTAGATTTAGCAGTAATGCATATTTATTTATAACTAGTTTTTTTTTATAAATAATTATTTTTTGTACGGATTGAAATGTCTATTTTGATTGACTTATGTATCTATAGTATCATTTGTATATTGTAATAAAATAAACTCCTTATACGTCATGCCCTGGAAGAAGGCAGTTCAAGCGAAAATTGAGTGAGGCGTTGCATGGGTGGATACAACTTGGACTTCCATTGATATCCGTGTGTTTTAAACTGATGTTTGTGAGTATAATAAACACAGATTTAGTGATTAGTTGCAAGTGGAACAAATAATGCCTTTATGGTTTTTCTTTGCTAGTAAGAGCATATTTTACTATCTGCGCGAGGAGTATGGTGCGGTTTGGATTTATAGCAGCTTTGAGCCTTAAATTGGAGGAGAAAGGCTATATCCTTTTCACATTGCATCATGTAGACATCGGTTGAGCTCAATAACTGTTTTTTAACCCCTTAATGACCAGCCTATTTTAAACCTTAATGACCAAGGTATTTTTTACGTTTTTCCATCGTCGCATTCCAAGACCTATAACTTTTTTATTTTTGCGTCGACATAGCTGTATAAGGTCTTGTTTTTTGCGGAACAAGTTGTATTTTTTAATAACACCATTTTGAGGTACATATTATTTATTAATTAACTTTTATTAACTTTTTTTTGGGGGGGGAACAGAAAAAAACCAGAAATTTCTCCACTCTTTTTCGTGTCCTAAATCTACGCCGTTTACCGTGTGGTATAAATAACACAATAATTTTATTCAGTGGGTTGTTACAATCGCAACAATACCAAATTTGTATAGATTTTGTATGTTTTACTACTTTTACACAGTAAAAACGCTTTTTTTTCAAAATTATTTGTTTTTGTGTCTCCATATTTGAAGAGCCATAACTTTTTTATTGTTGCGCCGATGCAGTTGTCTGAGGACTTTTGTTTTGCAGGAAGACTGGTAGTTTTTATTGGTACCATTTTGGAGTAGATGCGACTTTTTGATCACTTTTTATCACATTTTTTTTAAGTCAGGATTCACAGAAAACAGCAATTTTTCCATAGTTTTATGTTATTACATTTTTTATGGCGTTCACCGTGCGGGTTAAATAATGTAATAGCTTTATAGTCGGGGTCGTTACGGATGCGGCGATACCAAATATGCGTAACTTTTTTACTTTATTTTGGTTTTTTAATAGTAAAGCAGTTTGTAAGGGGAAAAGGTGGGTTTTTCTGTTTTTTTTTCCCATTTTTTTTAAATTAACTTTATTAAACTTTTTTTTAACTTTTTTACTAGTCCCACTAGGGGACTTTAATATGCGATTCCCTGATCGCTATTATAATACACTGCAATACTTTTGTATTGCAGTGTATTGCTGCCTGTCCGTTTAAAACGGACAGGCATCTGCTTGGACATGCCTCCGGCATGAACTAGCAGGCATTTACTACAGGCAGACCTGGGGGCCTTATTAGGCCCCCAGCTGCCATCGGAGACACAGACACTCGGTGATCTTATCGCCGGGTGTCGGTGGGAGAGAGAGGGAGCTCCCTCCCTCTCTCCAAAACAACTCAGATGCGGCGGACGCTATTGAGCACCGCATCTGAGGGGTTAAACGGGTGTGATCGATACTTATATCGATCTCACACGTTCGAGCAGGGACGCCCCCAGCCCTCAGCTACCTCTGGCAGCTGAGAGCAGGGAGATTTGACAGCTCCCTAATCTGTTTATTTATTCAAATGCAGTGCCGTAAAAAGGCTTATGCATCAGAATAAAGTGGCCAACGTGAAAAGGCGTATTGGCGCTCACTAACGGGTTAATATTGTGGTTTTCTGGAGAAATAAGTACGCTTTCCTTATATTGATTTCTGCGCATAGAAGTCGTGTGTTTGTGGATGGACCAACATTTATTCAAATATGTTAGGCCTTTTTATTGTATGTTTTTTTTTCTGTTGGTATCTTCCTTACCATATTACAACCAAAATGCTGCATGCAGCAAGAAAAAATGGATATGACAAAAAGTGCGTTGTCTCCGGGAATACACAAGGGGAAGGTGGGGCATCACAGAATCGCAGAGACGCCTGTGAAATACTACATAAGATTCCAAACGCAAGCCAGGACCTCTGGCAGGACCACACATCACTATAGAAGCCACTTATTGGCTGAGTCCTTAGTTGATATATAATGATGCACACCCAGAGGCGTAGCTAGGTTCTCCTCCACCCGGGGCAACAATTCTGATTGGCGCCCCCCCTCAACTTCTTTCCCGACATCTCCTTTCCCCTCGCCATGTTTGCTTGCTCTACCAATCAACGAGGTGTACATTTTTTTCACAAATTTTTTTTATGTAACTCGAGCATAAAACTATTTGTACATTTTACAAGCGATATAGTTCTATAAGGGAGTTACCATAACAATAAATAAGAAGAAAATTAATTAAAGAGGAAACACACAGCCCCTTGTATATAGTGCCACACACAGCTACCTGTAGATAGTGCCATACACAGACCCCTTGTAGATAGCGCCACACACAGCCCCCTGTAGATAGTGCCACACACAGCCCCCTCTTGTATATAACGCCACACAGCCCCCCTGTTGTAGATAGCGCCACACAGCCCCCCTGTTGTAGATAATGCCACACAGCCCCCCCTTGTAAATAGCGCCACACACAGCCCCCCTTGTAGATAGTGCCACACGCAGCCCCCGCTTGTAGATAGTGCCACACAGCCCCCCTTGCAGATAATGGCACACAGGCCCGCTTGTATATAGCGCCACCCAGACCCTCCTTGTAAATAGTGCCACACTGACCCCCTTGTAAATAGCGCCACACTGACCCCCTTGTAAATAGTGCCACACTGACCCCCTTGTAAAATAGCACCACACTGCCCCCCTTTGTAAACAGCGCCACATAGTCCCCTCTTGTAAATAGCGCCAAACACAGCCCTCCTTGTAGATAGCGCCACACACAGCCCCCCTTGTAAACAGCACCAACACAGCCCTCCTTGTAGATAGTGCCACACACAGCCTGCTGCCCCCCTTGTAGAACGCGGCACACTCCCCCCCTTGTAAATAGCGCCATATTCCCCCCTTGTAGATAGTGCCACACACAGCCCGTCACCCCCCTAGTAAATAGCGCTACACTCCCCACCCCTTGTAAATAGCGCCACCCTGTAAACAGAGCAGAGAGCGGTAGCCTACCTCTACCACTCTCCGCTCTGCCTGATGTGACTCACCTGAGGAGCCTAGGAGGTCATGCGGCAAAGGCAGCCGCAGAGTTTCTTCTGACTAGGGTCGGTGACAAACCTAGAGTGGACCAGTGAGGTCAGGCGACTGGACTGGTCCACTCCCGGGCCGTCACAGACCCCAGTCAGAACGCCCCGGCATGAACTGCTGGCTCTTCCTAACGCTGATTGCTGCTGGTGTCCGACATACAGGGCGCCTATCGGCAGCGATCAGCTGCTCTGCCACGGTGCCCCCCCTTCCCTACCACCTAGTTGAACCTGATGCACATGCCCCGTTTGCCCCCCCTAGCTATGCCCCTGTGAACACCAGCAGTCTCTACACCTCCCAGGTAGGGGGCCATTATTATGTACGTGTAATTTTCTGTAATGCACATATGTTGGTAGTGACTGTGTATGTGCATGCACACTATATGGCCAAGCGTATGTGGACACCCCTTCTAATTATTCAGTTTAGTTGTTTTAGTCACACCCAGTGCAAACTGGTACATAAAATCAAGCACACAGGCATACAATCTCCTTAAAGGGAAGGTGTCATGACATTTTTTTTATCATATTGCTTTTAATATGATATTAACATAAATTTTATTTATTCATATTCTCATGTTCTACTTTTTACATTGTTCTTACTTTTATTTCTCTATGGGGGCTGCCATTTTTTTATCATCTCTGTTTATGTCGATTAACGACACATACAGAGATGGAATATGGCACATACAACCCCATAGAGAATGCGAACGGGAGCCGTTCCATTCTCTGAAGCGTACACCGTCTGTGTGGGAACGGTGCATGCGCCACTCCCACACAGACCAAAACAAAGCTCGTTCGCAGAGCGAAATCCGGCATCATTTTCATGTGGACCGGAAGCCGCTGCCGGACAGTAAGATGACGACCGCTGCTTCCGGCCATATGTTCAAGGAAGCGAAGGCGCAAGGAATAGGAGCGGCGGCGGCAGGAGAAGGTCATTTATGTTCGTGTATGTGATGTGTGTATTATGTTCGTGTATGTTCATGTTATACTGTCTGCTGAGCACTATATCTAATCCTCCTACACTGTGCAGTCGCACAGAAAATGGCGGCACACTAGCCAGGAGAAGGGAGGGGGGATTGTCTGAGGACACTAGAGAGAGTGTGTCCACCCCAAATTTGAAACATAAATCAATGAGGTTGCTTTACCACATCGACCATGCTGCAATTTTGGGAACTGCTCCCTCTAGTGCTCAGCACATGGAAATGTTATAAATTAGAATCTAATTTATAATATTTCCTGACTTGTGAAAAAAATTTAAAAAATTAAAACAACGTGTAATCACTTAAATAATAATTGTTTAACTAAAAAAAATGTAAAAAAATTCTAGCTACACATTCCCTTGGTAGTAGTATGAGTTATACTGAAGAGCTCAGTGACTTTAAACGTAGCATAGGTTGTGTAATAGGATGCCACAAGTCAGTTCGTAAAATTTCTGATCTGTTAGCTATGTCCCGGTTACTGTAAGTGCTATTAGGGGGGATTCACACGAACGTGTATTGGGTCCGTGCGGGCCGCGTGATTTTCACTCGCCACGCACAGACCAATACAAGTCTATGGGGCAGTACAGACAGTCCGTGCTTTTTGCGCAGCGTTTGTCAGCTGCGCAAAAAGCGCGACATGCTCAATATCTCCGAGTATTTCGCGCATCACGCACCCATTGAAGTCAATGGGTGCGTGAAAACCACGCAGGTCGCACGGAAGCACTTCCGTGCGAACCGACTGAAACAGCGCACCAGCTGTCAAAAGGATGAATGTAAACAGAAAAGCACCACGTGCTTTTCTGTTTCCAAACATCCAAATGGAGTGTCTTTGAGATGAGCGAACCCGGACAACCGAACCGAACTTCACCGGGTTCGGCCGAACTCGTTTTGGCCGAACCCGGCAAAAAAAATTCCGGTACGCGACGTCAGGAGATAGTCACTGTCCAGGGTGCTGAAAGAGTTAAACTGTTTCAGCACCATGGACAGTGACTTCCGATCCCAATATACATGAACCGGCTTCTTCCTCCAGTCTGACTTCCCGGGATGACAATTCAGTCCAAGTGACAGCTCCAGCCAATCACAGGCCAAGCACAGGCTGCAGCGGTCACATGGACTGCCGCGTCATCCAGGGAGGTGGGGCCCGATGTCAAGAGAGGCGTGTCACCAAGGACGCGTCACCAAGGCAACGGCCGGGAGGGAAGTTCTCGGAAAGTACGAACTTTTTTTTTTCTTTTAACAGGTTTCTCGATATTGTGTTCGGCATTCACTGTCGAGGGTGCTGAAAGAGTTACTGCCGATCAGTTAGCTCTTTCAGCACCTTGGACAGTGACGGGCGTCGACTAGCCTCATCTCTATGATGGCGGCTGCGCGAAAATCACGCAGCCGCGCATCATACACGGATGACACACGCAGCTGTCAAGTGGTTTTTGCGCGCGCAAAACGCCGCGTTGTTTGCGCGCGCAGAAACGCAACGTTCGTCTGAATCTGCCCTTAGTGTGAGGTGGAAGAATCTAGGCGTAACAACCGCTCAGCCACAAATTAGTAGTACATGCAAACTCACACACCTCAAGCCATGAATAAGAACGCAGGCTAGCGTTCGAAACGCGTAGGCTATCTAAATTTATTCTACACTCTCAGCATTCCAGGACATTATTACTAACTAGCCATCGATCCTATTTTAAATGGATGAAATTAAAACTTAGAATTAGTTTCTTTTTAATTACCATAGCGCTGGATCCACCCCCCCTTCTTTTTCTACAAACTCACAGAGCTTAGTGCAGAAGCGTGATGCATGCAAAAATCGCCTGTCTTCTATTGCATCACTCACTATAGTTCCGAACTGCCTCTGGAAGTCACATCAGTACAAGAATTGTGCGTTAGGAGCTTCATGAAATGGGTTTTCATGGTCGATGAACTGCACACAAGCCTAAAATTACCATATGCAACGCCAAGTCTAGGCTGGAATAGTTGAAAGCATGGCATCACTGGATTCTGGAGGAATGGACAAATCTTGGTTAGTGTCACCCACTATTACTAACTCCTTTATAATCAGGGTCACTAGGGTTATGCCTAGTTCCTCTACCTTTTTCTTATACTAACGTCGATCTAATTGCTTTGCTGCTACTTAAAGAGGCTCTGTCACCATTCCATAAGTGCCCTATCTCCTACATAAGGAGATCGGCGTTGTAATGTAGGTGACAGCAGTGCTTTTTATTTAGAAAAACTATCTATTTTTACCACCCTATGAGCGATTTTTTGCTTTATGATAATTAGTTTCTTACTGCCCATGTGGGCGTGTTTTTACTTTAGACCAAGTGGGCGTTGTACAGAGGAGTGTATGACGCTGACCAATCAGCGTCATACACTTCTCTCCATTCATTTACACTGCACTCGCAATATAGCTATATCGTTATGTGCAGCCTCATACACACACTATAACATTACTGCAGTGTCATGACAATGAATATACATTACCTCCAATGTCACGAGATTACGATGTAAACGAGATTACATTTGCCTTGCTGAAAATATCACAGAAAAGATTCAGACGTGTCAGGATTCTGAATACACATGATGTCCTGGCTGGAGGTAATGTATATTCATTGTCAGGACACTGCAGTAATGTTAGTCTTTGTGCATGTGGCTGCACATAGCGATATAGCTATATCGCTATCTGCAGTGTAAATGAATGGAGAGAAGTGTATGATGCTGATTGGTTACTGATTGGTCAGCTTCATACACTCCTCTGTACAACGCCCACTTGGTCTAAAGTAAAAACACGCCCACTTGGGCATTAAGAAACTAATTAGCTTAAAGCTAAAAATCACTCATAATGTGGTTAAAAATAGATTGTTTTTCTAAATAAAAAGCACTGGTGTCACCTACATTACAGCGCCGATCTCCTTATGTAGGAGATAGGGCACTTATAATGTGGTGACAGAGTCTCTTTAAGGGAATAAGACCGTACAGTAAATAAAAGTAATATTTATTAACATACAGTAATCACTCTCATATATACAATACAGTTACTAATCTAAGTACAGTATAAACACGGTATTACAATTCTAATCTATACTGCCACCCACTTACCTAAACATACATAGAAGTTATGTTACAATACAATACACATAAGTTACTTGTAATTCTCACAAGCTCACTATCTCTGTCTCACTCCCTCCTAATATAACTGTCCCTGTACACTAAGGGTTAATCAGGTAACTCAGGGCAGCAAGGGTTAACAGGGACAGAGAGGGAGAGTTAAAGCCTTGGCTACACTATGATACTTAGCGCTTGGTGGAGCAGAGGCAGGAGCCGGGGCAGGAGCAGGTCGTTGGTGGTGTGGTGAGGTCCCAGCTGGAGAGGTGAGCTTCATTGGTGGTGTGGTGGCAGGACCCAGCTAGCTTTAACTAGCTTCAGCCGCTGAGTGTACCGATGCAGGGCTATTTAAGCCTGCCGGTACGCTCGGCAAGGGACGAGTGGAGCTCGTCCCCGGCTAACATGGGTCGGCATGGTGATAACATATCACCAGCCGACTCATGAGCGACCGCGCGGAATCCCGCGCGCTCGCCCGAGACCACCCGCGCACAGGAAGTTTGAAATGGAGGCAGGAGATCAAACAATGTCTCCTGTCTCCTTGGTTTCCATACAAAGCAGGGCAATGCTAATTGTCCCGCTTTGTTTGTAATTCATGACCAGGGCTGTGTGTCTACAGCCCTGGCTCATGAGACATTGTATATACATACATTTTATATATATATATATATATATATATATATATATATATATATATATATATATATATATATATATATATATACATATACACTACCGTTCAAAAGTTTGGGGTCACCCAGACAATTTTGTGTTTTCCATGAAAACACACACTTATATTTATCAAATGAGTTCCAAAATGACTAGAATATATAGTCAAGACATTGACAGGTTAGAAATAATGATTTTTATTTGAAATAATAATTTTCTCCTTCAAACTTTGCTTTCGTCAAAGAATGCTCCATTTGCAGCAATTACAGCATTGCAGACTTTTGGCATTCTAGCTGTTAATTTGCTGAGGTAATCGGGAGAAATTTCACCCCATGCTTCCATAAGCCCCTCCCACAAGTTGGATTGGCTTGATGGGCACTTCTTGCGTACCATACGGTCAAGCTGCTCCCACAACAGCTCTATGGGGTTGACATCTGGTGACTGCGCTGGCCAATCTTCCTCTGTCCAATGTCTGTGTGCTTTTGCCCATATTAATCTTTTCCTTTTATTAGCCAGTCTCAGATATGGCTTTTTCTTTGCCACTCTGCCCTGAAGGCCAGCATCCCGGAGTCGCCTCTTCACTGTAGACGTTGACACTGGCGTTTTGCGGGTACTATTTAATGAAGCTGCCAGTTGAGGACCTGTGAGGCGTCTATTTCTCAAACTAGAGACTCTAATGTACTTGTCTTGTTGCTCAGTTGTGCAGCGGCGCCTCCCACTTCTCTTTCTACTCTGGTTAGAGTCTGTGTGTGCTGTCCTCTGAAGGGAGTAGTACACACCGTTGTAGGAAATCTTCCGTTTCTTGGCAATTTCTCGCATGGAATAGCCTTCATTTCTAAGAACAAGAATAGACTGTCGAGTTTCACATGAAAGCTCTCTTTTTCTAGCCATTTTGAGAGTTTAATCGAACCCACAAATGTATTGCTCCAGATTCTCAACTAGCTCAAAGGAAGGTCAGTTTTATAGCTCCTCTAAACAGCAAAACTGTTTACAGCGGTGCTAACATAATTGCACAAGGGTTTTCAAGTGTTTTCTAATCATCCATTAGCCTTCTAATACAGTTAGCAAACACAATGTACCATTAGAACACTGGAGTGATGGTTGCTGGAAATGGGCCTCTATACACCTACGTAGACATTGCATTAAAAACCAGACGTTTGCAGCTAGAATAGTCATTTAGCACATTAACAATGTATAGAGTGTATTTCTGATTAATTGAATGTTATCTTCATTGAAAAAAAATTTGCTTTTCTTTCAAAAATAAGGAAATTTCTAAGTGACCCTAAACTTTTGAACGGTAGTGTATATATATACACCGTGTTCCAAATTATTATGCACATTGGATTTAAGTGTCATAAACATTTAGTTATTAGTTTTTCAATTAAACTCATGGATGGTATTGTGCCTTAGGGTTCTTTGGATCATTGTAATCAATCTCAGACACCTGTGATAATTAGTTTGCCAGGTGTGCCCAATCAAAGGAAAACTACTTAAGAAGGACGTTCCACATTATTAAGCAGTCTACATGTTTCAAGCAATATGGTTAAGAAAAAGGATCTATCTGCTGCCGAAAAGCGTGAAATAGAGCAATACCTTGGACAAGGTATGAAATCATTGGATATTTCAAGAAAACTTAAGCGTGATCATCGTACTGTGAAAAGATTTGTGGCTGATTCAGGGCACAGACGGGTTCGTTCAGATAAAGGCATAATGAGGAAGGTTTCTACCTAGGATTAGGAGAGCAGCTGCTAAAATGCCATTGCAAAGCAGCAAACAGGTATTTGAAGCCGCTGGTGCCTCTGGAGTCCCGCGGACCTCAAGGTGTAGGATCCTCCAGAGGTTTGCAAGTGTGCATAAAGCTATTATTCGGCCACCCCGAAATAATGCTCACAAGCAGAAACGGTTGCAGTGGGCTCAGAAATACATGAAGACTAATATTCAAACCGTGTTGTTTACTGATGAATGCCGTGCAACCCTGGATGGTCCAGATGGATGGAGTAGTGGATGGTTGGTGAATGGTCACCATGTCCCAACAAGGCTGCGACATCAGCAAGGAGGTGGCGGAGTCATGTTTTGGGCTGTAATCATGGGGTAGGTAGGCCCCTTTAGGGTCCCTGACGGTGTGAAAATGACCTCTGCAAAGTACGTAGAGTTTATGATTGACCACTTTCTTCCGTGGTACAAAAAGAAGAACCGTGCCTTCCGTAGCAAAATTATCTTCATGCATGACAATGCACCATCTCATGCTACAAAGAATACCTCTGTGTCATTGGCTGCTATGGGCATAAAAGGAGAGAAACTCATGGTGTGGCCCCCATGTTCCCCTGACCTCAACCCTATTGAGAACCTTTGGAGCATCCTCAAGCAAAATATCTATGAGGTTGGAGGCAGTTCAAATCAAAACAGAAGCTGTGGGAGGTTATTCTCACATCCTGCAAAGATATTCAAGCAGAAACTGTCCAAATACTCACAAATTCAATGGATGCAAGAATTGTGAAGGTGATATCAAAGAAGGGGTCCTATGTTAACATGTAACTTGGCCTGTTAAGTTTTTTTTTATTGAAAGAGCTTTTGATTTCTGTAAATATGACCTCCTGATGCTGCAAATTCAACAAATGACCATTTTAGTTCTCTTTACAACCTTTAAAATGTTTTGATCTCTGTTGTGCATAATAATGTGAAACAGTGCATTTTGGGTTTTTTACTTCTAAAAAAAAATCTGTTATCATTATGAGATTTGTTAAATAAAATTTGCATTATACTCCAACAGTTGATGGCCTGAAGATTATAATGACTGTCATTTGCATCGACTATTTAGGAAAATCAGCGAAAAATAATATTTGCATAATAATTTGGAATGCGGTGTGTGTATACACACACACACACACACACACACACACACACACACACACACACACACAAAAATAGGGGACACTTCCCTTTACCGAAATGCTTAGTGCCTACTGTAAAATTTGGAGGAGAAGGTTTAATGGTCTGTTTCTTAGGGTTTGGGCCAGGCTCCTTATACCTAGTAAAGGGTAATGTTAAAGCTGCAGCATACAAAGACATTATAGATCATTGAGAAAGGTACTTTCCTGTCCCAGCATGCCGATGCCCCATATGCACAATGCAAGGTCCACAAATTCCTAATGACACACTCCAAAATCTTGTGGAAAGTCTGTTAGAGTGAAGGCTGCTATAACCAAAAAAGGGGGCCTAACTTCATATTACCACCCATGATTTTGGATTGGGATGTTTAACAAGCTCATACCGGTTGGATGGTCAGGTGTCCACGTACTTTTGGCAACATAGTGTATGCATTGAGCATACATACTTGGGTATGCACGTATGTAGCAAGTGTGTGTGTGTGTGTGTGTGTGTGAGAATGTATGTAATGAGTGTGTGTATGTGTGTCTATATACTGTATGCAGAGAGTGTACCTGCATGTATGACATAAGTGTGAGTATGTGTGCATGCAGGTATGTAGTGAATATGCTTGTGTGTATACTTACATGCAGTGACCATGCGTTTGTGTACGTGTGTATGCCAACATGTCATTACTTATTTGGGTACTGTATGTGGTATTATTTGAGCACTGTATGAATATATTAATTGGGTTTCATGAGAAGGTAATGTTTCAGGACTGTTGGACATTATTATTTGGGAAATGTTGGTGTTAAGTATGTTCATTATACTGACGCATTTTAAGTATACCATATGTTGACTTTTTTTTAGTTGCACAATTGTACAGTATGGAAACATTACGGCATCATTCTTCAGTAGCAAAGTATAGAGGTATTGTTTGGGTGTACATTATGTCAGGACTGCTTAGGTGTACTATGGTTTTGTTATATCCAGCGGTTTTTCAGTGTTTGATATTTGGCTGCTTGCACATTGATTATTATCAATACATTGTATTACAGCTGTGCCTTAGCCTATGTACACAGTGCCGCTTTCTACTCCTTTATTTCTGGTTGTCCATTTTCTTCATGTGGTAATCATCTCTATGTTGTTATATATGTCTGTTCATTTTAATTGATCCATTAAACTTTCATTGTTTTACTCATTGTTCTTGTGCTAGACTCCAATTTATAGGTTGTAATGTTGGTGTTAAGTATGTTCATTATACTGACGCATTTTAAGTATACCATATGTTGACTTTTTTTTAGTTGCACAATTGTACAGTATGGAAACATTACGGCATCATTCTTCAGTAGCAAAGTATAGAGGTATTGTTTGGGTGTACATTATGTCAGGACTGCTTAGGTGTACTATGGTTTTGTTATATCTTTGCTATTATGGTAGGACACTGTATCTTGCAAGTGCCTGTGTATCTATGTACATTTGTGTGCACATTCACTTGCCTATTCATGGCTGTGAACCTCTGACACAATTAATATGAATTTTTGACAAAAATTATTGTGCACAAAACTCAGACTATAAAAAATAGAAAACAACACTTGCATGGATATTACATTGGTCTAATAGTTATAATACTTACAATAAGACACTTTTAAATTGGATTTACAAATAGAGCAAAATCTACCAACAGTACTAAAGAATTATTAGTCACTGAATCCCATAGAAAAATGAGATTAACACAAAAAAGTGTTTGCATGTAAAATTAGGTACACTTGGGACTGATAAGGCAGACATGAAAATATGTACCTAATTAAATTGGTTTCTTAAAGCAACGTCCTAGTTGATAGATTTTTGAAGTGGATATTAAAGAAATGTGGAAATCATCAGGTTATGCGGGTCAGAGCTGAAACCGCCTATACATCGGCCTATACTTCTATTCACATTCTGAATGAAATATGCAATTTTGTGTTGAAACTTTATTATATACATACTGCATACCTTCCAGGATTGCAGGATTGTCCTGCAAACAGGTCACAAAGTTAGCGTATTTTATGCAAATTTACAAAGAAGTGGTATTGTTTTGTGGGACTTCCCAGGCGGAACAAGGGCAGGGCTTACACGTATCCTATTAATAGGGTTGCAAATGTTAAGAGGTACAGATGTAGCCATCTTTATCTTGACTGTGATAACTTGCTGCAGCGTGATATCACACAACAAAAGTTTTTGAAAAGTCATTGGAAAACTTATGATAAAGGATCTTACCACTGTGTATTTAATGCATTAAAATTCAAGGTAAAGACGGCTACATCTGTATGCGTAGCGTATATAGATCATTGGGTCTCACCACGCCGCTGTCCAGTGCTGCTCCTCTGAAATCCTGTCCTGGATGATATGATAACTGTGTAACCAAATTACATCACCACTGGTAGCCTATTTTAATTCTCCCTGACCTTCCAGAATTTGTCTAAACCTCAGGTTAGCGTTTCCTGACTGCTTCCAGTTTTTCCATCGTATTGTCGTGTATTTTTCTGATCCTAGTGAAAAACGTTGCTACATACTGAGCTTTGCTCCTACCGTACCTTGCTCCCTCAGATTTGCGCCTTGTATCTTTATAGCTAGACTTGTATATGGACCTCAGCTCGGTCTTCCGGCTATGTCTCAGGTCTTCCCTGGTTGATCTGCACGACTCGGACTACCTTCCTGCTATTGACCCGTGGCTCTCCTGTCCTGCTCATCAGTATTATCACCATGCATTGCCTGACATTCACTGCAGCGAACCTGTCACCAATCTGTGTCTACTCCTGGGATCACAACCTGGGGATCTGATTGAAAAAGTCCAAAACTACATTGGGGTTTAAGGGTACAAAGAATGGGAGTATCACTCAGACTCTGCATCCCAGTTAATGCCAATTCGGTTGCGACACTAGAAGTTTCACTGTCTAGTGAGTTCTATTATAGTGATAAAAAGCTACAGTATCCCTAAATAATGTGTGATGTTTTTATACAAAAGTGTTTGGTTATTTTTCAACTAAATTAAAATCTGAGCATTTGCCATTTTGTGAAAGTTAAAAAAGAAACCAGCATCCAATACTGAGCATAACATACCAATCTGATGCCGAGGACAATGAAAAATACCAACTCTACCAGATGTATAAGTATTTGTAGTGGAATTTTAAAAAAGGAAATCAGAAAAAAATGTAATGTGTTCATTTGTTATCTGTATACAGATGATGAACACTTAATTTTCATCTGATGTATATACAGTATATGTATATAGTGACAATGTCAGTGTACTTATTGAATTATTGTGTCACACATCTTGAAATCAGGACAACGCAATGTAGTGATCTATTGCTGATAAGCAAAAATTCAGTCCGATACCACATGGTGATCAACCATTTGACCCGGGTGTTTTAATTAGCAGGAGACAGTTTGGGTTTATATCCATTTGTTCTCAGTCTGTTGACTAAGGCCACATGGAAAGGTGAGATTATTTTATTTAGTCACATGATTGCAGTGCTATGTAGTAGTTTCTGTTCCTGTGGTGGGAAATGACCCAGAGCCAAGGGGACATAGTCTGGCAGCAGAGAAGGTGTTAAGCTGAACAGTGCTATGTTGCCGTTTCCAGCACAGTGGGTGGACAGGAGTGGCTGTGTTGCCATTTCCTGCACAGCGGATGGAAAGGAGCGCCTCTGTGCAGGAGAAATGCCAAAGGAACCTCTCTGCGCTTTTTTTCGGTTCTGGACCCAGAGATCGGACCCTGACCGTTCATAACGTTATGGAATATAGTAACGATATGCCATACAATAAATTATGGGAATACCCCCTTAAGAATACATAAGGATAAGTCTAAATTGCATTTAAAGTAGACTATTTTTAACTGTTCTAATTATTTGGTAAGTCAAAGAGAGATTTTCTCAACTGTAGATTTAATTATTCTAGCACAAATCCTTTCTCCATGACATAACTTGTATCAACTGTCAGTTACCTTATCTGATTTAAAATGACTTTCAGCTGTGCTCTGAACAGCAAATTATTACTGCATGTTAGCGGCTTTCAATTCCAGTCCACTATGTATTAAAAACAAATTAGTAATAGAAAGAGAACACGTAAGCCACAAGAGCAATTGATTTCTCTTCGATTAGATATGATCCATTGAAAAAAAGAATATGTAAAATTACATCAGGCTGTATTAGAAGAAATCTCAGTTTTAGGGACCAATACTAATAAAACTTTCATCATTTATCAGAAGCGTGACATGTGACATTGTTATACATGCTTGTCAGCCTTTTTGAGATTTACAGTCATTCACTTAACTGAATTATTAAAGCTTTTCTGATCTTAAAGTGGATCAGTCAATTTCCACAAATAAGAAGTTATATGACTTCTATTAATTGATCCCTGTTACTACATCAGTGTAGAAATAAAATAGCCCCCAAACCTTTTCCAAAGCCCTCTGGAAGCTAAATGACGTCATGTTGAACATTTCATCCTGATGCCTAATGGATTTTCTGAGCTGATTGCTCTTTTGCACTGATGGATTACTTAAACCTTGCAAGAGCAGACAAGAGAAGAGGTTTCAGCGCAGATCTGTTACATTACTGATCAGGGTTGGCATGTGTAAAAAGGCTTTCAGTCAACACTTCTCCCTCCCATTATATAACAGCAACACTGCAGACAGGGTCAATTCTAGCTTTTCTGCTGCCTGAGGCGAAAATTTAAATGGCGCCCCCCAGATCTTGATTGACATCCTCCTGACTGACATCACTACCAGCCCCCTCAAACTCTTGCAGATGCACCGTTGCAGAATACACATCGTTGCACGTGCCTGCCAATGGAGTACAAGGCTATGGCGCATCTGAGAAAGCTGGAGGAGACTGGTAGTGATGTAGAACATCCAGGAAGATGTCAATCAAGCATGGAAAGGTGGGTTTGGAGTCAGGACTATGTAACTCTTCAGGATAGTGGCACCACCCCATGACCCTTTAAAAAGTAATTAGAATACAGCGCGTGCTGTTTTTAAAATATTTTGCTGCATCTGAAAAAAACATACTGAGGAATGTTGGGAAATATTGTCAGGTCATGTATTACCGCATGGTGGCAGTTCAAGGGGTTAAAACTACCTGACAGGTTCCCAATGAATTGAAACAATTCCATCTGCCCTGCAATTTTGTTATTTTAAATATATCCTATATAATTACAGCACCAGAACCAAGTTCTGACATATATGAGGCCCCAGAACCAAGCACAGTACATATATACAACACCAGAACCGAGCTCAGTATATAAATACAGCATCAGAACCAAGCTCAATACATATATACAGCACCAGAACAAAACTCAGTACATAAATACAGCACCAGAACAAAGCACAGTACATAAATACAGCACTAGAACAAAGTTCAGTACATATATACATATATACAACACCAGAACCAGACTCAGTACATATATGTAGCACCAGCACAAATACAGCTCAGTACAGAGATCATTTGCAAATTCAGTGTAACCTCAGCCGTATAGGTTTGTACAGTGTAAATCTACAGCTCCAGGGAGTTGCTGATTCATAAAAAAAAAGAAATCATACCACTCATCATCTCGATGCAAAACATACAGTGACTACAGTACTGATTAGTGGCAGAATAAACATTTACATTAACTCACAGGTCTTCTCAGATTGGAGTCATTATTTTTCTCTTTACTTCTCCATCCAGTCCAGACCTCTGCTCCCAACCACAGCCCATTTCTGCAGTTTGCTGCTCAGATGTCTTCACCTATACACAAAGATAAAATTCTCAGGGTGCTGCACACTATGCCCTTAAATATAATAGCACCATACACTGTGTTCCTGATCATAAAAGCACCATACACTGTGTCCCACACACACAGTGCCCCGTGTAGACAGTGCTCCACCATAGAGCACCCTGTAGATAACGCCCCCTGTAGATAGTGCCCCCTGTAGATAGTGCCCCACCACAAAGTCCCACCACAGAGCCCCCTGTAGACAGTGCCCCACAAAGAGACCCCTGTAGACAGTGCCCCACATAGAGCCCCCTGTAGACAGTGCCCCACATACATATAGCCCCCTATAGAGCATACTGTAGTTATTGCCCCCATAGAGCCCCTTTAGATAGAGCCCCTTGTAGATAGTGCCCTACATAGAGCCCCCTGTAGATAGTGCCCCCATAGAGCCCCCTGGAGATAGTGCCCTACATAGATCCGCCTGTAGGTAGTGGCCCCAGAGATCCCCTTGTAGATAGTGGCCCTGTAGATAGTGCCCCACATACAGCCCCCTGTAGATAGTGCCCCACGTATAGCTCCCTGTAGATAGTGCCCTACATAGTGCCTCCTGTAGATAAAACCCCCCATAGAGCCCCCTGTAGATAGTGCCCCCTGTAGATAATACCCTACATAGATCCCCCTGTAGATAGTGGCCCCCATAGAGCCCCCTGTAGATAGTGCCCTACATACAGCCCACTGTAGATAGTGCCCCACATATAGCCACCTGTAGATACTGTCTCACATATATCCCCCTGTAGATAGTGCCCCACATACAGCCCCCAGTAGATAGTGCCCCACGTATAGCTCCCTGTAGATAGTGCCCTACATAGTGCCTCCTGTAGATAAAACCCCCCATAGAGCCCCCTGTAGATAGTGCCCCCTGTAGATAATACCCTACATAGATCCCCCTGTAGATAGTGGCCCCCATAGAGCCCCCTGTAGATAGTGCCCTACATACAGCCCACTGTAGATAGTGCCCCACATATAGCCACCTGTAGATACTGTCTCACATATATCCCCCTGTAGATAGTGCCCCACATATAGCCCTCTGTAGATAGAGCCCCCCTGTAGATAGTGCCACTCACACTTTTAACTGAAAAAAAAACCTTTACATATTCACCTGATCCCGTTTCCGCACCGTCCTCTAGCAATGCAGGTTTGCTCTCTTCTGAGCAGGTCTGCAGGGGCTGAACTATGCAAACAGCGCAATGATGTCATCTCGCCGCTTGAGTCATTAAAAGGCGCTGAATGGCAGAGCATGGAACGTGCCCAGTTATGCGCGCGCTAGTTATGCATGTAATTGTATCTGCGTCCTATAGATGCATTTACAATTATAGTAATAATGAAACGTCATCCCAGGAGGGCGCGCTGGAGGGAGGTACACAGACTTCTGGTAAGGAAGAGTTGTTGTTTTTTTTATGAGATTGTGTTTGTCTATAATTGTGACTATTAGCAATCAATGCAGTGACCCTGGTAATTCCTAGGGGATCACTGACTTTTCCTAGCAAAAATGGGCAAGTTGAAGGATCTGAGCGACTTTGACAAGAGTTAAACTGGGATGGCTAGACGACTGGTTCAGAGCATCCTCAAAACCGCAGGTCTTGTAGGGTGTTCCTGATATGCAGTAGTTAGTACCTATCAAAAGTGGTCCAAGGAAGTACAAACGGTGAACCAGGGACAGGGTCATGGGTGCCCAAAGCTCATTGATGCTCGAGGGGAGCAAAGACTAGCCCATCTGATCCGATCCCACAGAAGAGCTATTGGAGCATAACTTGCTAAAAAGGTTCATGGCTATGATACATTGATGTCAGAACACACAGTGCATCGCAGCTTGCTGCGTTTTGTGATGCCTAGCCACACATCGGTCAGAGGGACCATGCTGAACCTGGCCACTGCCGAAAGTGCCTACAATGGGCACGTGAGCATCAGAACTGGACCATTGACCAAGGGAAGAAGTAGGTCTAGTCTGAAGAATCACTTTTTTTTTACACACCCTGTGGACGACTGGGTGCATGTGTCATTTATTTTGGTCAGAGATGGCACCAAGATGCACTATAAGAAGGGAAGCCGCCAGAGGCAGTGTGATGTTTATGGCAATGTTTTGCTGGAAAAACTTGAATCCTGGCTTTGATGTGGATGTTAGTTTGACACGTACCACCTACCTAAACATTGTTGCAGACCAAGTACACCCCTTTATGGCAGTGCTCTTCACCAATGCCGGTGGCCTCTTTCGGCAGGATAATGCGCCCTGCCACACTATAAAAATTGTTCAGGAATAGTTTGAGAAACATGAAAAAGTGTTCAAGGTGTTTGTTTTGGCCGCCGAATTCCCCAGATCACAAGCTGATTGAGCATCTTTGGGATGCGCTGGAAAAACAGGTTCAATCCATGGAGGCTCTACCTGATAACTTTGAGGAATTAAAGGGAAATCTATAAGCAGTTTTTAGGACTTTAAAAATGCGGACAGAGTGATATAGGGGAGGGGTAGGGCATTGTAAACGTACCTTTTGTCTCGGTCATGCAAATTGTATGACTGAGTGATCTTTGTTTGATTCCCCTGGCACTGCGGATGCAAGTGCAACACTCTGAGCAACGGCTCTAGTAGCCAATCAGGAGACCGCTAAAGCAGTCCGTCAGAGGAGAGGGGCTGGCAGCATGCAGAGAGGAAAAGGCAGGAGCACTTCCTTATTAAGTGACCACCTCAGTGTGAATTTCTCAATCATGCAGCTTGCATGACCAAGACAAAAGTTATAGTTGCACTGCTCTCCGCCTCCCCTATTTCACTCTGTCAGGAGTCTTGAAGCCTCAAAACTGGTGACAGATTACCTTTAAAGGATCTTCTGCTAATTTATGTGTGCCAGAAACCACAGGACACCTTCAGAGGTCTTGTGGAGTCCATGCTTCAATGCAGTGGCGGACACAGACTGCAAAAGGCCCCTGTGCAGATAATGTGCCAGGGCCCCCCCCCCCCCACCCCGCAAACTTCTCATGGCCGACGGTCCGCTTTCAGCTGCATCGCTGGGTCTCCTAAGTGACCCAACAATGCAGCACTAGCAGCCGGGGCGTCACTAAGGCTGGGTTCACACACACACTATTTACGGACGTAATTTGGGCGTTTTAGCATTGAATTACATCCGAAAATGCGGCTCAAAAGCGTCGGAAAACATCTGCCCATTCATTTGAATGGGTCTTACGATGTTCTGTGCCGATGGTCATTTTTTTTTACGCGCCGCTGTCGAAAGGCGGCGCGTAAAAAACTGCCTGTCACTTCTTCAGATGTAAATGGAGCCGTTTTCCATGGACTCCATGGAAAACCAGCTTCAATTACTTCCGTAGTGGACGCAGCAAAAGACGCCTGCACATGCCATTACGGCTGAAATTACGGTGCTGTTTTCTCCTGAAAACAGCACAGTAATTTCAGCCGTAACAGACGCTGCCGTGTGAACATACCCTCAGGGCTTAAAATGTCCGGGAAATAGCCCCAATACATATGTGTCCGCCCCAAAAAAAAGTGTGTGTATAGGAGACAGCATAGCATATCTATAGCACTACGACCCTATAAACTATGGATAGGATTAGATACAGTGGCTGAGCAGACAGTATCACACATGATAGGATTAGATACAGTGGCTCAGAAGGCAGTATCACACATGATAGGATTAGATACACAGCTCAGCAGACAGTATCACACATGATAGGATTAGATACAGTGGCCCAGCAGACAGTATCACACATGATAGGATTAGATACAGTGGCTCAGCAGACAGTACCACACATGATAGGATTAGATACAGTGGCTCAGCAGACAGTACCACACATGATAGGATTAGATACAGTGGCTCAGCAGACAGTATCACACATGATAGGATTAGATACAGTGGCTCAGCAGACAGTACCACACATTATAGGATTAGATACAGTGGCTCAGCAGACAGTATCACACATGATAGGATTAGATACAGTGGCTCAGCAGACAGTATCACACATGATCGGATTAGATATAGGGCCCAGCACAGTATCATACATGATTGGATTAGATACACAGCTCAGCAGACTGTATCACACATGATAGGATTAGATACAGGGCCCAGCTCGCTGACATTGCGGCTCCAGCGCTGGACCCAGGAAAGGTAAGAATAATAATTTTGCTTCTTTATGTGTTACTGATTATTTTTGTGTGTTTGTGTTTTTTTTACAGGTTCGGTTGTTGGACTTCGGATACGAGGACTTCAATGACGGCGTTTTTTTTATTCTCAATAAAATGGTTAATGAGGGTTGTGTTTTTATTTCAATAAAAAAAATTTCTATGTGCTTGTATCTTTTTAAACTTTATTATCACCGCCTTAGTAATGGCCGCTGGCTGATTGACAACCTCCATTACTAAGGCGAGGCTTAATGTTAGCCGGTGCAGAGTCTACACTAACCCCCATTATTACCCCGGTACCCACCGCCACCAGGGGTACTGGGAAGAGCCGGGTACAAACCAGTACCCGACCAGCTGTAGTGACGGGCAGGCACCGGGGTGGCCGCAGGCTGGTAGTATTAGGCTGGGGAAGGCCAAAAACAGTGGCCCTTCCCACCCTTGTAATGCTGCCTGCTGCTGCTGTGTTGTATCTGGCTGGTTATGAAAATTGGGGGGGACCCGACATCGTTCTTTCCAATTATTTTTTAAATGACGTGGCGTCCCCCCCATTTTCATAACCAGCCAGATACAATAAAGCAGCAGCAGCCTAGCATCACCAGGGTAGGAAGGGCCACTGTATCTGGCCTTTCCCCTCCTGATAATACCAGCCTGCGGCCACCCCAGTGGCCGACCATCACTACAGATGGTCAGGTACTGGATCGTACCCGGCTCTTCCCAGCACCCCTGGTGGCGGTGGGTACCGGGGTAATAAAGGGGGTTAGTGTTAGCCTCTGCACCGGCTAACACTAAGCCCTGCCTTAGCAATGGATGCTGTCAATCAGCCGGCGGCCATTACTAAGGCGGTAGTAATATAGTTTAAAAAAAACCACAAAGACATAGAAAAAATATTTTATTGAAATAAAAAAAAAAAACACAACCCTCATTAACCATTTTATTAATAAAAAAAAAAGCTGTCATCGAAGTAGTCCTGGAATCCGCCGTAGTCCAACGACCGAACCTGTAAGAAAACACACAAAAAATGATTAGTAACACATGTGTTAGGGTATGTGCACACACACTAATTACGTCCGGAATTGACGGACGTATTTCGGCCGCAAGTACCGGACCGAACACACTGCAGGGAGCCGGGCTCCTAGCATCATAGTTATGTACGACGCTAGGAGTCCCTGCCTCGCTGCCGGACAACTGTCCGGTACTGAAAACATGATTACAGTACAGGACAGTTGTCCCACAGCGAGGCAGGGACTCCTAGCGTCGTACATAAGTACGACGCTAGGAGCCCGGCTCCCTGCAGTGTGTTCGGTCCGGTACTTGCGGCCGAAATACATCCGTCACTTACGGACGTAATTAGTGTCTGTGCACATACCCTAAGGCTTAGATACAGGGCCCATGTGTGATACTGTCTGTGGGACCCTGTATCTAAGCCTACCACAAGGTAGGCTTAGATACAGGGTCCAGCAGACAGTAATCTTATACAGTATAAGATTACTGTGTGCTGGGGCCCTGTATCTAAACCTACAGTGTGGTAGGCTTAGATACAGGGCCCAGCAGACAGGATCACGCATGGGCCATGTATCTAAGCCTACCATGTGATTGGCTTAGATACAGGGCCCAGCAGACAGCATCACACAATCTGTGATCCTGTCTCATGGGCCCCCTAAGCCTGCTACATCGTAGGCTTAGGGGTTGTGCAGTCCCTAAACATTGATGGCCTATCCTCAGGATAGGCCATCAATAGCTGATGTGTCGCCCGGGACCCGCAAATCAGCTGTTTTGAAGGGGCCGCAGCACTCGTACGAGAGCTGCTTCCCCTTCATTTCACTACTCGCCCACACTGTGAATCGCCGAAACCGATTCACAGTGTGACCGGAATGAAGTGACAGGAATGAAGGGGAGCAGCTCTCGTACGAGTGCTGCGGCCCCTTCAAAACAGCTGATTGGCGGGTCCCAGGAGTCGGACCCCGCCAGTCAGGGCTATCTTACCTTCCTCTTCGGCCGCGGCGGGAGTTCTGTAGTCTCGATGCTGTGCGCGGCGGCATAGCGCTGTGACGTCATGCGCTGCGCACAGCGCCTGACCTCAGGACCTCCGCTGCGATCCGGAACCAGGAAGGTAAGTAAAGTATGTTACTATAGTAACAGGGGCCCGCGGCCCGAGTTACTATAGTAACTTTTTATTGATGTGGTGCGGGGGGCCGTGGGCCCCCCTGGTTTCGGGGCCCGGTCGCAATTGCGACCGCTGCGACCCCTATAGCTACGCCAGTGGTCCACGGGCCTCTGTCTCAGTCCTCAGCATCGCGCAGCTGAGAACTGAGTCGGCCAGCAGAGGAACGGGCCCCCTTCCCACGCGGGGCCCTTGTGCAGCTGCACCGGCTGCACATGCGGTATGTCCGCCCCTGCTTCAATGGATCAAAGCTGTTTTGACAGTACGAGAGTGAACTACACAATATTAGGCAGGTGGTTTTAACGTTTTGAATGATCAGTTTATGCTGTTGTCCTTTGAGCTTGATGATATGCTTGGATTACATAAAAAAACCAGCCTTTAGTTTTTCTCTTTTGTCACCTTCTTTGTTTTCATTTTAGAACGTTGTAAAACAAGGGTTTTTTTTGTCTCATGGGATATTCTGTTATTTTCATTCGTGGATGGATTTTGTATTGTACGGCAATATCATTACATTAATATTTACAAAAATATTCAAAAACAGTTTTATTTATTAAAAGACCAGAGAAAAACCTAGAATATTTAACTGCGTTCCATTACTGCCAGCTGCTGTGATATATTTAGTCGTACTAAAATGCCTTGTCCTAAAACAACCTCAGCAAAGACAAATAAGGATTGAAGAAAATCCAGCTCAGGGAAGATTAATTAACGTTGTAATCTTTCAGCCCTGTGATGACAATTTTACACTTACCTAAAAGCATACTTTGAGCTCTTTTCACAGAGAGTGACTGAGTAGTTAAACATTTTTAAGATCAGTTTTTCTTTTATTTACTTTAGCCCATGAGATTAAATGGCAGAGCTGGTTTGAGGATTGAGGTCATGCCTCAAAGTGTACAAGTGATTATGGCAGCTGGACAACTCTAGATAATCGTTGCCCCTTTAAAAACTAGACTTAAAATGGGTCAGTTCATTTAAGGGTGAATGTGAACTCAGGACAGGAATGTGGTTGAATCATTCTTTCTAATTCATCACAGAATACTTTCTAGTGAAATATTTTGCAATGCTCAGCAAAGAGTTGAATAAACCTCTTTTTATACCATAGTTTTTTATATTTTTTTCTGTTACAGTACATGTGCAAAAAAATAAAAACTAACTATTACTCACAAACAAAAACTTCTACATTATAAGTTTTAATAATTTATCTACAACAAATGATCAATATCAACGTATTTTTCAGAAAATGGGGTAATCCACCACGTTAAATTGATAAATCAAGGCAAAATATCTGCTAACCATACAGGCAAAAACAATTCAAGGAAAAAAGTCAAGGGTAACAGATACACCCTGGGTCCTACCATTATACTTCATACTAACCCTAATATGACCCTATTCCTAAAACCATAAGTCCAGCAGAGTATTCACCCCGAAAGAAACCTCTTATAATGCCCTATTGTGCAGATTACCTATAAAAGGGACCATTACAAGACCAAATTGCAAAATGAGTGCAAAAATGAATTCATTAATAACAAGTATATTAACCAATTCCTAATTACAAATAGCTTACACCAGTTGACAGATGTTACTTTTACTCAGAAAAGTATATATGTAATGTTCCAACGCATATTCCCAAATCCATGGTTCATCAGGGGACCCTAACATTAATAACTAATGGTACTGGTACCATGCACACAACCATAATTTTGATCTTCAATTACGGTCCGTAAATGCGGATCAAAATACTGATACATTAATTTCTATGGCCCACGGACACCTTCCCGTATATTTACGAGAAGGTGTCCGGGCCGTATGAATTGATCCATAAAATAATAGGACATGGGTGCATGGCGCGGCTGTCCATGCCCATAATCATGGACCATTATTACAGCTACGGCCGTGTGCAGGGGGCTTCAAATTACTTTTTTTTCTTTTTAAAGTTGCATGAATCTCTTCCTGTTTTCCGGAATCCAAGTTCTCTCCTCACGGCCATATCCCTCCCAGTCACTTAAAAATAATAACGTTTTCCACATACTCTCTTACACCAATTGATGATCAAGAGTCTGTAAAGAGAAATGTGGAAACTGTTGGGAATCCGTAGGGAAGGGGGAAACTCCAGACAATAGGAAACTTGATTGATTTGCTTGGATACCCCGAAAAGTCCAATTCATTGTTGAGCAAGCATATAGTATGGAAGTCTAAAGGCCCTTTTACACTGACCAATTATCGAGCAAACGAGCGTTCCCAATAATTGCCCTCTGTAAACACGGCATCAATCAGCTCGTTCATCAGCTGATCGTATAGTTTTAAAAGTGCAAAATATTATCATTGTCGGCAGCACATCTCCCTGTGTAAACAGGGAGACGTGCTGCCAACATGATAATAATGTATGAGGACGAGCGATCGGAGTAGTGAGCGCACGTCCCCTTACTATCTCTTTGTGAAAGGAGCAAACGAGCGCTGATCAATGAGCTGTCTCGTTGCACTCATTGGCGCTCGTTGCACTGGCCAAAATGTGCCAGTGTAAAAGTACCTTAAGCCTGATATTCCTTGTGAAGAGCCAGACTTTATCTCCATGAAGTGTTATTCTCACTGGGCATCGTTTGTCAGCTGATTTCGCTCTAAGCAAGCCATACACAAACATAAAGACGCGGCTGGACGCAGCCTGCAGGGCTTAGGAGGGAAGCCTCCATGACAGCCCTAGGAGGGAAAGGGTTAACTTTGTAGGGAAAGTTAGAGGTGGAGGAGGGACAGGGAGGAGTTAGGGGGCCGTTACGGAGCTTCCCGCTGTTTTTCGGCAGTGAGCCGGAAGCAGCGGGAGAAGTAACACTCACTCAAGTAAGCTCCCGTTGCCCCGCTCTGTACGTCATGTCTGAGGCTGAGATTCTTGCGCGGCTGCGTGCCGCTGCTGTGCACCACGGTCCCGGTTGGTTGGAGGAGACCGTGGCTGCACTTACAATGATCCCCGACGCCGATTCGCCACGTCAGGCACGGCATATGAGGTCTGTTGAAGTGGGGGACAGGCTCCCCTCCCCCGGCCCCCTTCCTGGCAGTAATATGGCGGCGGGGGGGGAGTCTACAACACCCGCTCCTGCTCAGAGGAGGCAGAGAGCGTCGCCGGGGGTGACGGTGACTCAGGCCGGGTCTGCCCGTCGCTCCCGGCGGTCCCGACCTCCAGAACGCCTCAGCCCTGAGGTGGTCCCGCGGACACGGCGTCGCAGGGGGAGCCCTAATATGGACGCTGCAGGCCAGGCAGCTGGGAGGACCGTCCCTTCCCAGGCCCTGCGTCCTGGCAGGAATCCCAGGCCGCGACGGGGTCCGGCGGTTCTCAGGGAGTCGCAGGCCGGGCTCCCTGTCACCCCCCCCCCATCAGATGCAAGATCGGGAAGACTAGTTACGGCCGCCCCGCCTGGTGATGCTCCGGCCAGGGGGCGGGCTTCATCAGGATCGTCGAGACGGACGCCTAGACCTGCAGCGACGTCGAGGCAACAGGTCCGGTTGGAAGTTTGGATCCCAGCGGTCGGGCGGCAGGTTGCCGGCCCATCTGCCAGCGCGTCATCATCCCCGGTTCGGAGATGTCGGTGGGATGGCCAGTCGTCGGCGAGAGAGGAGCTGGAAGACGGTGAACTAGACGTGTATCGGCGAGGGCAGGATGGTCCGGCTGACGGGAACACAGCGCCTGTGCAGCCCGGTGAGTGCATAACTCCATCTTTGTCGTATTCAGCGATTTTTATGTCGGGTGTCGGCAGGGGGGCTGCTAGCGTCGGATCGGTGGCCGGTAGTGGCGCGGGCGGGCGCGACGGCGCGGGTCTAGCGGACTTGGTGGGTTGCTTGCGGGAGCTGGTCGGGCGTCTAGATAGGGCGGCGGCGCCAGTAGTTACGGAGGTGTCCCCGGCGGTAGTTTGGGAAGGCCCCAGGGAAGTGGGATTGTTACAGGCGCGTCCCGTAATGGCGGCTACGGAGGCGGTCGCGGTGTCGGTACAGACCGAGGCCCAAAAAGACGGCGATCGGGTGCGTATTGATGATCGTGCTCGCGGGGAGGTGTATGTTTGCTTTGAAGGTCCGTTGGGGGCGCACTTAAAGCAGGAGGTGCGTGAGCGTATTTGGAAGGACGAATACGTTGAGATTTTTTCTCTTCTGCCGCTTGCTAAATTCAATTTGGATAGGAGCAAGCGGGATGAGAGCAAGAAGGACGAGGAGGAGCGTCGGCGGTATAGGCTTATCCCGCAGACGTTCGTTAATTGGTCGCAGGCGTTCGCTATCTTAGCCAGTGTAATAGGGGAAAAGGCGCCGGAAAATTGCTCGGCGTTGTTTTGTTATTTTGACGCCATTGGGGAGGCTCATCGGGTGTACGGGGGGCAGGCTTGGCTCAGATACGATGAGCAATTCCGTCAGCGTAAAGCGGTTCGGCCGGCGATTCAGTGGGACCAGAAGGATATTGCTCTCTGGTTAAGGGTCACGGCTCCGGTTAGGCAGCCCTTTCCCGGGAGCGTTGGCCAAGGGGGCCAGTCCAGTCAGGTCGGACAGGGCGGTGGGGCAAAGTTGGGATTCTGCTGGCAATTCAACGATGGCCAGTGTAAGTTCGGGGCCACGTGCAAGTTCAAGCACGTGTGTTCGGAGTGTAATGGTGCATCCCATGGGGCGGCAAAATGTATGCGGAAAAAGAGGTCAGGGAACCAGTCCTCCTCGGCTGGTCAAGGGGTTGTCACCGGTGAGGGTGAAAAGGATGGCCCCCTATCTAAATGAGTATCCGGATAGGGCCGCGGCGAAGTTGCTTTACGAAGGGTTTAGTGTTGGTTTTATTATTCCTCCGCCTCCTTATGAGGTCCCGGTTACGCGGAAGAACCTTAAATCGGCCTACTTGCATGCTGAGGTCGTGTCGAAAAAGTTGTTTAAAGAAGTTTCGTTAGGCCGCATGACGGGGCCTTTTATTGATCCGCCAATAAAGGATTTAGTTGTGTCCCCATTGCGTATTGTTCCAAAGCGCGAGCCCCAAAAATTCCGGTTGATTCAGCACTTATCGTTTCCCAAGGGTTCGTCGGTAAATGACGGGATTGATCATGAGTTGTGCTCCGTAGTGTATACCTCATTCGATAAAGCGGTGGGGTTAGTTCGTGCTGCGGGTCCAGGCGCGCTGCTCGCAAAAACCGACATCGAGGCGGCGTTCAGGTTGTTGCCAGTTCATCCAGAAAGCCAACGGCTGTTGGGTTGTTTTTGGAATGGGGCTTTTTACGTGGATCGGTGCCTTCCGATGGGGTGTTCCCTTTCTTGCGCGTACTTCGAGGCTTTTAGTAGCTTCGTGGAGTGGGTGACGAAGGGTGTAGCCGGGGTCGATTCGTTGATACATTACTTAGACGATTTCTTGTGCGTCGGCCCGGGGGGTTTGCCGGTTTGCGGTAATCTGCTTCATGCACTGCAGAAGGTTGCGAGGGATTTGGCGATCCCTTTGGCGCCAGAAAAGACTGAGGGCCCGGTAACGACGATTTGTTTTTTGGGAATTGAGATAGATTCGGTGGCTATGGAGTGTCGTCTTCCGATGGATAAGTTGGGGGCTTTGAGTCAGGAGGTACGTCGGGCTTGCAAGTTAAAGAAAATTACGCTGCGGGAGATTCAGTCGTTGCTGGGGAAGTTGAATTTCGCCTGCCGGATTATGCCAATGGGGAGGGTGTTTCGTAGACGGTTGGCGGCGGCTACGGCGGGAGTGCGTGCGGCACATCACTTCATACGGCTCAAGGAGGAGCATCGGGCTGATTTGCAGGTATGGGATGACTTCTTGGGCCAGTATAACGGTCGGTCGCTATGGATGGCTCCAGCGCAGGATACGAGTGATTTGAATATTTTTACGGATGCAGCTGGAGCGGGCGGTTTTGGAGCTTATGGGGGGGGTCCGTGGTGCGCGGGTCAATGGCCGGCTAGCTGGGTGTCCAGTGGACTCACGCGGAATCTGGCCCTGCTCGAGCTGTTCCCCATCGTGGTTGCGGCGACCATCTGGGGGGACAGGCTCAGGGATAAGAAGGTTCGTTTTTGCTGCGACAACATGGGGGTGGTGCTGGCCATTAACAACATCACGGCGTCCTCTCCTCCGGTAATTCAGTTGTTGCGACATTTAGTGTTGGTGTGCTTGTCATTGAACGCGTGGGTGGTGGCGGTGCACGTGCCGGGGGTACGGAATTGTATCGCTGATGCTCTTTCTCGCTCGCAGTGGGACCGGTTTCGGCAATTGGCGCCGGGAGCGGAACGTCTCGGTTTGGTCTGCCCGGAACATCTTTGGGATCTGGTCTCGGTCCCGTAGAACGATTGGCGGAAAGGTCTTTGGCGCGCTCAACGTGGAGTGCTTATTCTGCTTGTTGGAGGCAGTGGGAGGAGTTGGTAAGAGAGTTGGGTGACGTCAACACGGATAGAGACAGGTTGGTGGCACTTTTGTACTGGTTAGGGGACGCCTAGGTTTTCATTGGCAAAGGTTAACCGTTTCATGTCGGCGGTGGCGTTTGGTTTCAAGTTACGGGGCTTTAGGGATGTGTCTAAGGAATTCTTAGTGGGGCAGGCTTTGAAGGGTTTGCGCCGAGGTAGGGTCGAGGCGGATCGTAGAAGGCCTGTGTCGTTTTCTCTGCTGAGCTCTTTGGGCGGATCATTAGCATCGGTCTGTCGTTCTTCGGCCGAGATGAGGTTGTTTCGGTTAGCTTTTTCTTTGGCGTTCTTTGGGGCATTTAGAATCGGCGAGTTGGTTTCGCCGAGTACCAAGCAAGCTGGGGGGTTGAGACTGAGAGACGTGAGCTTATATACAGATCGGCTGGAGGTATGGTTGCGTCGGTCAAAAACTGACCAATTAGGAAAGGGGAAGCTGATAGTGTTGTTCGCTCTCCCATGTTCGGCTATGTGCCCGGTGGCGTGCAGGCAGGGTTTTAAGCCACAAGTGGGGTCTCCGGAGTTGCCATTGCTATGTCACGAGGACGGGTTATTTTTGTCTAGATTTCAATTTAGAGCTGTATTCAAAAAATGTTTGGCGGCGGTCGGTGTCGCGGCGGACGCGTACTCATCTCATTCCTTCAGGATTGGCGCAGCAACGGAAGCAGGGCGCTGGGGGTTGGATGATGAGGGGGTGCGGCGCATCGGTCGTTGGGAGTCCAACAGATTTAGGTCTTATGTCCGCCCCCATCTGTTATGAGTTTTGCCGTTTGCACTTATAAGAATGTTTTGTGTGGTGGTATTTAACTTGCTTTTCCGTTTCAGATCCGCCTCCGTGTTTGGTGTGGTTGCTGGGCCACTCTTACGTGCATTGGGGGGCTTTGAGGGCGGACGTCCGCCCGGACGGTCGCCAGTTGCGCATTCCGCGACAGGATGCGGTTTTGCATTGGCTGGGATTTAGAGGTATGTCGTGGAGTAGGGTGTTAGCAGAATTCCAGACATATGCCCGGCTTGATAGGGTCCCGGAGATCTTGGTCTTGCACGTGGGTGGGAACGATTTGGGAGTCCGCCCTTTTCGTGAGTTGGTGCGGGATATTAAACACGATATGTTGTGTTTGTGGGTTTCTTATCCCAGGTTGGTAATTGTGTGGTCGGACATTGTCCCAAGAAAACATTGGCGGCTGGCTAGGTCAGTGGAAAGAGTCAATAAGGCTCGCATTAAGGTTAATCGCGCGGTGTCCCGTTTTGTAGCCAAAAAAGGGGGCATTTGCGTTCGGCACAGGGACTTGGAGTCAGGAGTGGGGAACTACTGGAGGAGCGATGGGGTTCCTTTGACCGAGGTTGGGATTGATCTGTGGAGCTTGGCAATAGCAGAAGGAATTGAAAGGGCGGTGGTGGTGTGGCGGAACTCACAGGCTTAAGGTGGTCAAGGCCTGTTTCGCTGTGGCGGGGGGAGTCCTTGAGGCCAGTCAGTACAAAATTGGTGGGGGGGTCGCATCGGGGGTATGCGTCCCCCAAAAAAGGTACATGGTTGAAGACTTCATCGGGTGTTATCCCTTTGAAGTGGTCTTCTGGTGGAAGGTATATCACTCGAAGGCTTCATCGGGTGTTATCCCTTTGAAGTGGACTTCTAGTGGTCGGTATAGCACTTGAAGGCTTCATCGGGTGTTATCCCCTTGAAGTGGACTTCTGGTGGTTGGAGCCATCTGCAGAGGTGAGCGGTGCCTCCGAGCTGGTTTACGGCTGGAGGTAATTGGTGGTTTGCAGATGGCTAACTCGAGGTGTGTAAAAAAGGAATATCTAAAATGGCTTCAAGGACTGCCCCTGCTCGGTCTAATGTTAACGTTAAATTGTTATTTATGATTCTGACCCATGTTGGGTCATGTGAATTATTAGGAGGAATTCTCTGGTGGATTCCTAATTAGTTATCCGAATGTTTCGGATTTAATTTGTTTTAAAACTGTGAAATTAATAAAACGGCTGCTGTGGCCATTTCACATCCAACCTCGGTGTCACGTGTCTTTTTCCTAAAGGTGGGGGTGAAGGGATTGGTAGGGATAAGGGAAGGTGCACTAACACACGACTCTACTTAGGCAGGTCAAGACGAGGCTGGACGCAGCCTGCAGGGCTTAGGAGGGAAGCCTCCATGACAGCCCTAGGAGGGAAAGGGTTAACTTTGTAGGGAAAGTTAGAGGTGGAGGAGGGACAGGGAGGAGTTAGGGGGCCGTTACGGAGCTTCCCGCTGTTTTTCGGCAGTGAGCCGGAAGCAGCGGGAGAAGTAACACTCACTCAAGTAAGCTCCCACCCTCCCGCCCATTTGGTGTTATCCCTTGTGGTCTTTATTAAGTCTGTTTATGAGTGTGGCAATTTTATTGTGTGCTTATTTAACATGTTTTTTCTTTTCATTCGGAGTAGGTCCTGGTGTCATGGCAGCTGGCGGGGGGAGTCCTTGAGGCCAGTCAGTACAAAATTGGTGGGGGGGTCGCATCGGGGGTATGCGTCCCCCAAAAAAGGTACATGGTTGAAGACTTCATCGGGTGTTATCCCTTTGAAGTGGTCTTCTGGTGGAAGGTATATCACTCGAAGGCTTCATCGGGTGTTATCCCTTTGAAGTGGACTTCTAGTGGTCGGTATAGCACTTGAAGGCTTCATCGGGTGTTATCCCCTTGAAGTGGACTTCTGGTGGTTGGAGCCATCTGCAGAGGTGAGCGGTGCCTCCGAGCTGGTTTACGGCTGGAGGTAATTGGTGGTTTGCAGATGGCTAACTCGAGGTGTGTAAAAAAGGAATATCTAAAATGGCTTCAAGGACTGCCCCTGCTCGGTCTAATGTTAACGTTAAATTGTTATTTATGATTCTGACCCATGTTGGGTCATGTGAATTATTAGGAGGAATTCTCTGGTGGATTCCTAATTAGTTATCCGAATGTTTCGGATTTAATTTGTTTTAAAACTGTGAAATTAATAAAACGGCTGCTGTGGCCATTTCACATCCAACCTCGGTGTCACGTGTCTTTTTCCTAAAGGTGGGGGTGAAGGGATTGGTAGGGATAAGGGAAGGTGCACTAACACACGACTCTACTTAGGCAGGTCATGATCGGACATAATATGGCTAATCAATCATCCATGGGATAATTTGAATGAGGGATCCCACCAAAAACAGCAGAGACTAAACTGGCCAATCAGAGAGTCAGTTTTTTAAAAAAACTGACGCCCTGGGGCTTGAGGGAAATTTGCAGATAATCAGGATTGTCAACAGTACCTAATGTGCTTGACGAGGATTTCATTTATTGGAAGACTGTAGATATTACAGGTTTTTGTGATCACCGAAAATGGTGACATGAAATTTAACATTCTTTAAGGATGTCGCTAGTCCTCCAAGGTGAGTTTCACCGCCAGCAGCTCATAAATACTGATGGAATAATTCACAGCAAGAGCGAACTTCTTCAAAAAGAACCGTAACTCCTATTGAGGAGGCATCAACTTCTAGGAAAAATGGCCTGTCAGAATCCGCATGGAGGATAACCACATTAAAAGAGATGATTGAAGGCTTGAACCGCAGAAGTTGAAATTACTCAAAAATGTGCTTATTTCCCAGCAGTGAGAAAAAACTTCACTAGGCAGAAATTTCGGCTAAACGACGATAATAATTGTCGAATCTGAGGACTCTATAGGGGGCCCACTGGTTGAGGGCAGTTCTGAATAGCCGATACAGTACCTTCTCTGGATCCATTTGTAGACCTCCTCCTTTGCCATCCTGTTACTGATGACTCCCACGGTAATAAAAAAAAAAGCAGTTTCCGTCTAGACAGAAAATGTAGCAGGCTATGTTTTTGTGGCCTGTCAAAATAAAACACTTCAAAAGAAAAAAATGTGACAAAATGTGATGTAAACTGAGCTTTAGTCAACCACTGCTCATCATAACTCCTCTCATGTGCCGGCACTTTGGAACAAGAGAACACCCACACCCTACCAGCAAATTTTCATGTGGTGAGAAATAAACACTGTCAAAGCCAGAGAGGCAGGAGCAAAAGTTGCAACTCCTCTTTTTTTCAAAGTGTAATTTATACATGGTCGGAATCCAGAAAGAAGAGGTGCTGCTAGATGTTATGTTCGTGATGAGGATCCTGCTCCCTGCATATGGGATACTTGGCTTGTCAACCTTCTCTTTACCCCCCCCCCCATTTACTTTTGTGTGTTGCTCTTTGTACCATATTTGCTTCGTATTTTATTGTGTTGAGTTTTTGTTACAACAAAAAACAAAATGGTATTGTACTTGAATATGTTTGTTTAAAACCCCTTCCCGACATCCGCCGTACATATACGGCGCACGCCGGGTGGGGGAATATGGAGAGCGCGATCCCGGTTGTTTAACCCGTTAAATACTGCTTCCAATAGCGATCGCGACATTTAAATTACTAAAAACAGGGGGGGCGACCCCCTGTAACGTCCCAACGGCCCACTCGCGGCTAGATCGGGGGGAGCCGTTGGTTGACACGTCTGCTTGGGGGCCTGACGAAGTCCCCCAGGTCCGCCATCTTCGTACTCCTATGAAGCCCTGCCTCCGGCAGGGCTTCATAGGAGACTGTCAGAATCGCGATATACTGCAATACATTAGTATTGCAGTATATCGTGCAAGCAATCTAACTATCGCTGGTTAAAGTCCCCTAGAGGGACAAGTAAAAAAAGTAAAAAAACAGTAAAATAAAAATTAAAAGCTCAAAAAACCCCCCTTTTCCCATTTTCCCTGAAGCACAATGTAAAAAAAAATAAAAAGCTAACATAACTTATATAGACGCGTCCGTAAAAGTCTGAACTATTACAATATATCATTATTTAGTCCGCACGGTCAACGCCGTAAAAAAAAATGGTACCAATATAAACCGCAGCTCGCCCCGCAAAACTTAAGCCCTTACACGGCTAAATCGACAGAAAAAAAAAAACATTATGGCTCTCAGAATGTGGTGACAAAACTCAAATTTTATTTTTAACAATCATTTTTTCCTTGTAAAAGTAGTAAAACATAAAGAAAATGTTATAAATTTGGTATCGCTGCAATTGTATTGACCCGCAGAATAAAGTTAACATGCTGTTTTTGCCGTACAGTGAACGCCGTAAAAACAAAACCACCCAAAAGGTTGAACAATCAATGTTTTTTTCCTATTACACCCACATATATTTTTTTCTCATTTCCCACTACATTATATGGTACAAAAAATGGTGAAAATCTACAACTCGTCCCGCAAAAAACAAGCCCTCATACGGCAATACTGATGGAAAAATAAAAGAGTTATGGGTTTTGGAAGGTGGGGAGGAAAAAACAAAAGTATAAATCCGAAAAATGGCTGCGGAGGGAAGGGGTTAAAATGTAGTATCTCTTTGTAGCTTCTACGAGATGTGGTTTTCTAATGTCTGACAACCAGATTTGTAAGAGGGCCAGCAAGGCTAGCGTAATCTTGCGAGATTACGATGTAACCTGTCATTTCATTACGGAATTATGCTTGCCTTGCTGGAATCTCACAGAAAAGATTCAGAAGTGTCAGGATTCTGAATAAACATCACGTCCAGGCTGGTAGTGATGTATATTCATTATCAGGACACTACAGTAATGTTAGGGCTTGTGTATGTGGCTGCACATAACGATATAACTATATCGCTAGTGCAGTGTAAATGAATGGAGAGAAGTGCATGACGCTGATTGGTCAGCGTCATACACTCCTCTGTACAACGCCCACTTGGACTAAAGTAAAACACGCCCACTTGGGCATTAAGAAACTCATTAGCATAAAGCTAAAAATCACTCATAAAGTGGTTTAAAATAGATTGTTTTTCTAAATAAAAAGCATTACTGTCACCTACATTATAGCGCCGATCTTCTTATATAGGTGATAGGGCACTTATAATGTGGTGACAGAGTCTCTTTAAGTATATTTAGGTTTTAGAACCCTGGGTGTAAAGAAGAATTTTCCCTTTTATCGACAACAGTGAACATAAAAATGGTGTAGAATTGAGTTTGTTCAAGTTATGTATTTAAAGAGGCTCTGTCACCAGACTTTGCAACCCCTATCTGCTATTGCAGCAGATAGGCGCTGCAATGTAGATTACAGTAACGTTTTTATTTTTAAAAAATGAGCATTTTTGGCCAAGTTATGACCATTTTTGTATTTATGCAAATGAGGCTTGCAAAAGTACAACTGGGCGTGTTTACAGTAAAAGTACAACTGGGCGTGTATTATGTGTGTACATCGGGGCGTTTTTACTTCTTTTACTAGCTGGGCGTTAGGAATGGGAGTGTATGATGCTGACGAATCAGCATCATCCACTTCTGTTCGTTAACACCCAGCTTCTGGCAGTGCACAGACACACAGCGTGTTCTCGAGAGATCACGCTGTGACGTCACTCACTTCCTGCCCCAGGTCCTGCATCGTGTCGGCCACATCGGCACCAGAGGCTACAGTTGATTCTGCAGCAGCATCAGCGTTTGCAGGTAAGTAGCTACATCGACTTACCTGCAAACGCCGATGCTGCTGCAGAATCAACTTTACCCTCTGGTGCCGATGTGTCCTCGCTCGTCCGACACGATGCAGGACCTGGGGCAGGAAGTGAGTGACGACACAGCGTGATCTCTCGAGAACACGCTGTGTGTCTTCACTGCCAGAAGCTGGGCATTCTGAAGAGAAGTGGATGATACTTCTCGTCAGAACGCCCAGCTAGTAAAAGAAGTAAACACGCCCAGATGTAACACACAATACACGCCCAGATGTACATACATAATACACACCCAGTTGGACTTTTACTTTAAACACGCCCAGTTGGACTTTAGCAAGCCTCATTTGCATAAATACAAAAATGGTCATAACTTGGCCAAAAATGCTCGTTTTTTAAAAATAAAAACGTTACTCTTATCTACATTGCAGCGCCGATCTGCTGCAATAGCAGATAGGGGTTGCAAAATCTGGTGACAGAGCCTCTTTAAAGGGAATGTGTTGCCAGCAAAACATGTTTTTTTTTTTAGTTAAACAATTAGTGTGTAGGTGATTAAACATTGTTCTAATTTATTTTATTTTTTTTCACGAGTCAGGAAATATTATAAATTGGATTCAATTTATAATATTTCCCAGCACTGGTCACTAGATGGAGCCATTCCCAAAATTGCAGCATTGCATGTGGTAAAGCAACCACATTGCTTTATGCTGCAAAATTGGGTAAAAATCCCTCGCTCTAGTGAGCTCTCAGAATTCCCCCCTCCTTTATCCTGGCTAGTGCCGGGAGAAACGAGGGGTTTGAACGGTCTAACCTCCTACACTGTGTGTCGCCATTTTTTGAGCTAACACACAGTGTAGTAGGCTTACATACAGTAGTAAACACACACTGAAACACGAACATACATAGAAATAACTTACCTGCTCCAGTCGCCGCCGCTCCCTCCGGTCCATCCGCTCCGTCTGCTGCCGCTGCTCCATGTGCACAAGTCCGGAAGCCGCGACCGGAAGTAGTAATCTTACTGTCCGGCCGCGACTTCCGGTCCACAAATTGAACTGTGTGGGAGCGCCGTTCCCACACAGCGGCGTACAGGATAGTGGATGGAACGGGCCCCGTTCGCAGTCCCTATGGGACTGGAGCTGCCGTATTCCATGTCTGTATGTGTCGTTAATCGACACATACAGAAATGGAAAAAAAAATGGCAGCCCCCATAGGGAAGAAAAAGTGTAAAAATAAAAAAAAGGAACACACAAACACACAAATTAATCCAAACGTTTGTAATAAAGCACTAACATCTTTAACATATAAAAAAAAAAATTTGGGTGACACTGTTCCTTTAAATCCCTTTGTATTTCATATGAACTGCGCCCTGGAATTTTAGGCTATGTTCACACAGAGTATTTTGCCGAGTTTTTTGATGCGGAAACCGCGTCGCAAAACTCGGCAAAAACGGCCCTAAAATGCCTCCCATTGATTTCAATGGGAGGCGTCGGCGTCTTTTTCCCGCGAGCAGTAAAACTGCCTTGCAGGAAAAAGAAGCGACATGCCCTATCTTCGGGCGTTTACGCCTCTGACCTCCCATTGACTTCAATGGGAGGCAGAGAAAGTGTATTACGCGGTGTTTTATGCCCGCGGCGCTCAATGGCCACGGGCGAAAAACGGCGCAAAAATCGCTGCGAAAATTGGCGTGCAGGGAGAGGAAAATCTGCCTCAAACTTCCAAACAGAATTTTGAGCCAGATATTCCTCCTGCAAAATACTCCGTGTGAACATAGCCTTAAGGTGCTACAAAATAAATAATAATAATAAATTATAATAGTAATAATAATAAGCAAGTAAAGTAGAATTTTATTTAAAATATTGTCATTTGATTGGTAAAGAAATAAAATGTATCAATATACAGTATGTTTGAATCCTCCCCTAACCTCTTCCATAATTGAAAATAATTGATATTGATATATCTAGAAATGTCAAGGTTCTCTTTTTCATGGTGTAAGTAGGGAATATTGGGATCCTGAAAATCCATTTAAATCACAAAAGAGATTTATGGTGCTAGGATTTACAAACTGTCTTTGAGTTTATCTATACAAACAAGCCAGATACAGATTACTTCTTCATACATCATACACCAGTGTTTGTTTTCTAAGGTCAAAGAAAGATGAAGAAGGTGAGGACTTAATTGACTAAACCCTCCTCTGAAACATACATAAGTCAATCCAATACTACTTGTTTGTTCCCAATGTCATAACCGCTTATTGAATCAGTATACAAAATGTATTTTACAGTTTGTGGTTATAGTGTTCAATCTAGAGTGATTTTCATTCTAAAATGCTTCATTTAACATGAAGCAATAAGATCATTAGCCTTTAATCTGCTTGCATAGTATTCCTCAATCCTCTTGAGTGACGTTATATAATGGACGGTATGTCCCGATTTAGCTCAGGTTAAAATGCTTCATTGTCTCTTGGCTCTGAGAAGATAATGATCTTTATCAAAACCATATTAGGTTTCATAATTAAATAATGCTTTCAAGTCAGAACAATGTGAAGACTCTGAAACCCCTGATCATGGAGATGACAGAACAAATGCTTTGTAAATAAGTGATAGAAACAGTTCCTGTGCCCAGTAATTGACTCATGACAAGTCTAGAATAATTCTATATTAACCCACTTTGTGACAACTGTCTATCTTTCAAGATTCAATGCAAAGTATATTTATTATTTTTTCAGTAAAATATTAACACACAAATCCCAACCGCTTGAATCTACTTTGTGGGGGTTCAATTTTTGTTTCTCATAATTAATGCTATTGTAACTTAAATTGAATGTCCTCTATTTTATTTTTAAGGTTAACAATTCTGTGCTTATACATTTGTATAATATGTTTTTGTTTGTAAGTCTTGGAGCTCCATTTTCTGATACAAAGATTCAAATCCCCTGATTTCCTACACAGCCATTGAATGAAATGCTAAAATCCTATAGGCGTCATTAGGAGTTTACTACATACAAATGCATTATTGAGTTCAATGAGAGCTTTAGATGTGTGTGAGGTAAGCTCCCCCTAGTGGTGGCTGGAGACAGACAAAATTTATATCTAACCCATTCGATGTCACTGGTTTTTGGACATTTTGAACATTTTGAACCTCTGATAGCCAAGACAATTTTCACACTTTTGACATATGCATATAAAACCTAAATTACAAAATAGAAACTCATAATAAATTCTATAGCTATATATTTTCTAAAAGTAGAAACCTGACATATTGTCAAAACCAACATATGCCTATGTCTACATTCACATATCTTTATAAAATCGGCAGAATAAAAGAGACCAAAAATCTGTTTTTAAACTAGTAATTTTAAAAGAGTAACAACCTAAAAAATACAGGGTTTACAGTACTTAAAAAGTGAGTACACTCCAAACCCCTATATATTTCCTAAAAGCAGACAATCTGACTATTGCAATTGTCTTGGGGTGCTGTTGTCAGCCATGCCCATGATCACAGAAAAAATCAGTTATAACATATATTTGCACCTAAAATTCACATGCAAGCAGAGTTTACAAACAAAAACAATGTAAAAATAATAGACCAGGGTGTACAAAGTTCATATGTACCACATACATCTACATCAATCGTCAGAAAAACGGCTAGCACCCTGAAGGAAAATACTGAAGTGGGCATTAGGGCCAATGGATTTTACAAAATGCATTTGGCACCAATGTATTATCAAATACTTCTTTGCCTCTTTCAACACTCCTCTTATGTCCTTTATTTTTACACCCCTGATCCCAGATATTCCTTCTTTGACAATTTCTAAACTCTGGTTCCAATCATCACTAGGTTTGTTGATATAGCGAATCCTCTTTCCTGCCAGCTCCATTTGAGACTCTGCAATCCAATTATATTCTCCCCTCTAAAGCACAATTCAGCTTCCTTTAAATCAAACACCATACCACAACATTTTTTAACTCCATTATCCTTTTCTTTCCGTATATGCACTCACGGCCCATTTAGGTCTGATAAGATACTTAATCATTTCGACATTGAATATGCTTAGATGGGAACGCTATCTTGGCCATTTACTGCCGATACTGACTTGGCAGTCTATCTGGTCCTACTTTGGTCCGAGATTCCGTGACTGTGAGGCCCATGCAAGTCAATGGGGCCGTCAAAAAAACTGAAGGCACACGGAAGGCATCCGTGTGCTGTCCGTGTGTGACGGAGCCGTTGCCTAGCAACGGCCGGGCGGGCAGAAAAACATTACAGAAATATTACACTAATCGGCAGCCACTTGTCTCTATCAATCACTGATGGAGAAAAGAGGCTGCTGATTAAAAATAAAATAAAAATCAGTTCATACATACCCGGTCGTTGTCTTGGTGACGGGTCCCTCTTCTTCCTCCAGTCCAGCCTTCCTTTCTGACGTGGCAGCCTGTGATTGGCTGCAGAGGCCGCTGCAGCCTGTGATTGGCTGCAGAGGCTGCTGCAGCCTGTGATTGGCTGCAGAGGCGGTCACGTGGGATGAAGCGTCATCCCTGGAGGCCGGCCTTCTGACGTTAACCTGACATGCGTGGCCGCCACTACAGCCTGTGATTGGCTGCAGCGGCGACATGGATGAAACGTCATCGCTGGAGGCCGGACAGGCGGAAAGTAAGTATGACATTTAATTTTTTTTTATTACGTTAAAGAGGCTCTGTCACCGAGATTTTGCAACCCCTATCTGCTATTGCAGCAGATAGGCGCTGCAATGTAGATTACAGTAACGTTTTTATTTTTAAAAAACGAGCATTTTTGGACAAGTTATGACCATTTTTGTATTTATGCAAATGAGGCTCGCTAAAGTCCAACTGGGCGTGTTTAAAGTAAAAGTCCAACTGGGCGTGTATTATGTGTGTTACATCGGGGCGTGTTTACTTCTTTTACTAGCTGGGCGTTAGGAATGGGAGTGTATGATGCTGACGAATCAGCATCATCCACTTCTGTTCGTTAACACCCAGCTTCTGGCAGTGCAGACACACAGCGTGTTCTCGAGAGATCACGCTGTGACGTCACTCACTTCCTGCCCCAGGTCCTGCATCGTGTCGGCCACATCGGCACCAGAGGCTACAGTTGATTCTGCAGCAGCATCAGCGTTTGCAGGTAAGTAGCTACATCGACTTACCTGCAAACGCCGATGCTGCTGCAGAATCAACTGTAGCCTCTGGTGCCGATGTGTCCTCGCTCGTCTGACACGATGCAGGACCTGTGAGTGACGACACAGCGTGATCTCTCGAGAACACGCTGTGTGTCTGCACTGCCAGAAGCTGGGCGTTCTGAAGAGAAGTGGATGATACTTCTCGCCAGAACGCCCAGCTAGTAAAAGAAGTAAACACGCCCCGATGTACGCACATAATACACGCCCAGTTGGACTTTTACTTTAAACACGCTCAGTTGGACTTTAGCGAGCCTCATTTGCATAACTACAAAAATGGTCATAACTTGGCCAAAAATGCTCGTTTTTTAAAAATAAAAACGTTACTGTAATCTACATTGCAGTGCCTATCTGCTGCAATAGCAGATAGGGGTTGCAAAATCTGGTGACAGAGCCTCTTTAAAATTGTATTTTCCAAGCGCTGAGCATGGTACTGTCCAGGGTGCTGAAAGAGTTACCGCCGATTAACTCTTTCAGCACCCTGGACAGTACCATGCTCGGCGCACGGAAACACGGAGTGCACACGGCCGCTAAAACGGTCACACGGATCCATCACAAACGGCCCTGAAAAATGTCTCGGAAGTGTGCACGAGGCCTTAAGAAGGGACCTAGGTATTGCAAGGGTAGTGGTGTCTAAAGAAAATAATTTGGAAGAACAGGAGTTATCCACAGTTTTTCGATTCCACACCATTTGCTACATGCTTGGAGGGAAGTCCAAGATGCCACATAGTGTAACTAAGCAGCTAGATAAAAATTAGTGATATCTGGAGCTAAAGGAGCTCTTTAACAGGAACATGAACCTTACCTAACCTTATCGAACCTTATGAAAATTTTCATCAATACAGCAATACATTTTAAGAGCTTTTTCTTTCCAGGGAATTTGAATTAAAGATTATTCATACACGGGAATGTGAAGGAAGGATTATTCATACAAGGGAATATGAAGGAAGGATTATTCATACAAGGGAATATGAAGGAAGGATTATTCATACAAGGGAATATGAAAGAAGGATTATCCATACAAGGGAATATGAGGGAAGGATTATTCATCTACTCATTGAGCACACATTTCTTAGCTTAAAGAGGCTCTGTCACCAGATTTTGCAACCCCTATCTGCTATTGCAGCAGATCGGCGCTGCAATGTAGATTACAGTAACGTTTTTATTTATAAAAAACGAGCATTTTTGCCAAGTTATGACCATTTTTGTATTTATGCAAATGAGGCTTGCAAAAGTCCAAGTGGGCGTGTTTAAAGTAAAAGTCCAAGTGGGCGTGTATTATGTGCGTACATCGGGGCGTTTTTACTTCTTTTACTAGCTGGGCGTTCTGACGAGAAGTATCATCCACTTCTCTTCAGAACGCCCAGCTTCTGGCAGTGCAGACACAGCCGTGTTCTCGAGAGATCACGCTGTGTCGTCACTCACAGGTCCTGCATCGTGTCGGACGAGCGAGGACACATCGGCACCAGAGGCTACAGTTGATTCTGCAGCAGCATCAGCGTTTGCAGGTAAGTCGATGTAGCTACTTACCTGCAAACGCTGATGCTGCTGCAGAATCAACTGTAGCCTCTGGTGCCGATGTGGCCGACACGATGCAGGACCTGGGGCAGGAAGTGAGTGACGTCACAGCGTGATCTCTCGAGAACACGCTGTGTGTCTGCACTGCCAGAAGCTGGGCGTTCTGAAGAGAAGTGGATTATACTTCTCGTCAGAACGCCCAGCTAGTAAAAGTAGTAAAAACGCCCCGATGTACGCACATAATACTTTAAACACGACCACTTGGACTTTTGCAAGCCTCATTTGCATAAATACAAAAATGGTCATAACTTGGCCAAAAATGCTCGTTTTAAAAAAATAAAAACGTTACTGTAATCTACATTGCAGCGCCGATCTGCTGCAATAGCAGATAAGGGTTGCAAAATCTGGTGACAGAGCCTCTTTAATTTTGGAAACAAATAATGTTTATGGCAAGGAAAGATTCTTCTCACTGTTTTTCTCCTTTTATACAAACAGAAATGCCACAAAAAGTACCCCTGTTTACAGTACAGTGGGAGTACCTACTAAAATGACACCTGTTTTAAACAGGTGGGATATAGATGGGCTATAGATAGGAGATTCTTGAAAAAAGTCCAGTTGGACTGAAACGTCGCATGGGTGAATAAATAGCTCTTGCTCTTTTTGGAAGTGCTGCCTCTGTCCATTCTTTGTCTGCTTGATTGACCCACCCAGTCATTAAAAACATTGTATATAAATGGCGGCAGGCGAGTATTGTCAGTTTTGTTATATTAACAAATATTTTATTGCCAGATTTTTTACACCTAGACAACCTTTAAGTACATAATGTACCTGGCAAAAGATAATGTACAAAGCCCCTGCAAAATATCGTAATTTTGCACCTCTGTACTGGAAAGACCTGTATTCCCCCCGTTCACACACATTCTACAGATGAACATACACTGCTGAGGCAGCAACTGACCTTTCAAGTCTGTTTGGGGCCGCAGAGGAGGTCCAGCAGCTGCTTCTGGTTGTAGGGAGAGATGGACAAGTGCCAAACCCTTCCTCTCCTCCTCTCTTTCTTCCCCTACTTCCTCTTTCACAGCCAGCAGCCCTCAGGAGTGTAATAGACTGCAAGACTGCACGGCCAGAACTGTGGTTGTTTATTTAACCAGCAGGAGGCAGCATCGCTTTGTGATTCTGCCACCTGCTGTACACAATAATTATTTCTCCTCTATAAGGCTCCATGCACACGAATGTAAAAACGCCCGTAATCACGGGCCCATAGACTTCTATTGGCCACGGGTACCTCCCCGTGTGCTTACGGGAAGTTGCCCGTGCCGTTGAAAAATATAGAACATGTCCTATTTCAGGCCGTAATTATGGCACGGGAGGGCCCACAGAAGTCTATGGGGCTCCCGTAATTACGGGTGACTATGTGTGTGCACCCGTAATTACGAGAGCGTTGCTAGGCGACGTCAGAGGATAGTCACTGTCCAGGGTGCTAAAAGAGTTAAACGATCGTCAGTAACTCTTTCAGCACCCTGGACAGTGACTTCCGATCACAATATAGATCAACGTGTAAAAAAAATAGAAATTCATACTTACCCAGAACTCCCTGCTTCTTCCTCCAGTCCGGCCTCCCGGGATGACATTTCAGCCCATGTGACTGCTGCAGCCAATCACAGGCAGCAGCTGTCACATAGACTGACGCGTCATCTAGGGAGGTCGGGCTGGATGTCGAATGAGGGACGCGTCACCAAGACAACGGCCGGGTAAGTATGAATTTCTTTTACTTTTACTGCGGAAAGGGCTGCCCCTTCTCTCTATCCTGCACTGATGTGCAGTGCAATTTTGCAGCGAAAACATGCCCGTAAATACGGGTGGAATACTGGTGACACCGGACCCGTATTTACAGGCACAGGTCCGTAAATACTGGTGCAATACGGGTCGAATACGTGTGACCAAGGACCCGTATTTACGCCAGTATTTACGGGAGGAAAAAAATACGTTCGTGTGCATGAGGCCTAACAGAGGAGAAATAATTATTACTGTTGCTAGCTCCCTGGGCTCCCACCCCTTTAGGGCCAATGTGCAGCTTCATCAGCTGCACAGGCGGCATGTGAGCTTCTGCTTAGCATAATGAAATATCTAAATATTT